>NC_142480.1:35267500-35570530 GCF_049115385.1 Moschus berezovskii | reverse complement strand
GCGTTTCTGTTTAGAAGTGTGTTCCCAAGGCTCCCTAATGGAAGCACCAGTCACGGAGGGACTCATGGAGGTGCTTGCTTCATGCCTTCAGGCCCTGATCAAAGCAGACGTCCTTATTCAGAGAACCAAGTTCAAACACCTGAGAGGTCCCGGGAGGTGCGGTGCTCTGACCACTCTCTGGCTGCAACCACTGGCCACAGCTCAGGGCTCTCCCGGGCTCACAGATGGCTCTGCCTGCACTTATCCTGGGGACTTAGGGGCTGAGCTAGAAAGGGGTCGGGGGTGGCCACCAGAGAACCCACTTTCATTGTCAATCTTGAGATCAAAGAAAACCAGGGGCTTGTCTTCCACCAGGGAGTTGGAGAGGCTGTCGTCCAGGACCCCGAGGGAGCTGGGGCCCTCCAGCTGGAGGTCACTGGACTCGCTGCTGCTGTCGGCCAGCTCTCGGGAGTCCTGCAACACAGAAGAAACCAACAGGTCAGGGGGCCGTGGGGGCCGAGAGCGGGCAGTGGCCATGTGAGCCGGTTCCCTGTGAAAAGGTGTGCGTGCTGGTGTGTGCGTAAGCGTGGGGCAGGGGGCAGTGAGAGTGCATGGGTATGGCGGGGGGTCTGTGTGTGACTTGGGGAGGGCCTGTTACTGGGAAAGGGAGGCGGCGTTTCCAAGCGAGTGCCTGAACGGATGTGAACGTGCACGTGTGAGGGTCATGTGTGTGAACCAGGGCACGTGTGTCAGTGCATGAGTAGGATGGGATCATGGGGCCAAGTGTGAGTGAGTGTGAAAAGTGTGGGAATAAATGCATATATTGTGTGTGTGGGGGGGGTGTGGGTTTGTGGGCCTGTGTTGACACAGGTGTGTGTGAAAGTGTGATACTGTGTGGCTAAGTGTGTCCATGGGTGAGCAAGGCTGGGGATGGAGACTCAGAAAAGGTGTCGGGGCCGAGGTGGGCAGGGCCCAGTGTGTCTGCTCCTCGCTTCAACTCCTTGAGCCAACTCAGAACAAACATCGTGAACTGGGGGGTGGCGGGGGAAGGAGTCCCATCTCGAACCTCAGGTGTTTCTCTGGAAGGGGCAAGATGCCTGGCTTTTCTTGTCCCCCAAGTGAACTGAGGTCCCAGCACCCTGCACAAAGGAGCAGGGAGGGCCGCCCGACCTCTGGGACGCCACTTCTAGGCGACACACGGTGCCTGGCTGTGAGAACAATGGAGAGAAGTAGGCTCAGAACCGGGAGCCCTCTGCCATTTGGCGTCCAGAAGACAGCTGCTTAGGTAAGCTGAAGGCGGGGGTTCCGCCAGCCTGGGCACCTGAGGCTCTGATCTCTCCAGCACCAAGGTGTGAACACTGGTGAAAGGCCCTGGGGGTGGGAGAGGCTCTAGCTGTAAGCGTTTAAACCCCCAGGGCTGGGGCAAATGGGAGGCAGAGCCTTTCATAATATAGAGTTAATTGCTTATCATTGGCACACATGGCAAAGCTAGGCTTTGGGGGCCGCTCAGAACTTACTGTGTCACCTGTGGATATTAACCAGACACCAGGGGTAAGGGATGTGGCCATTGTCACAGGGCCCGCTGCAGGCACTGCTGGAACAGAGTCCAGGGCAGGCCCCAACCTTCCCCTCTGATAGACCGCCCCTGGCGGCTGATGGAGTTGGCCTCACCAGAGGTCATCCGAGACCTCTCTGAACCCTGACCTCTGGCTGTCGTCCCTGGCCTGGGCAGAACTAGCCTACTGTCTTTGGCCCTTCCACTCTCCAGGTGAAATCTCTGTTTTACTGAAACTCCAGCCAAGTGCGAAGTCTTTGCTAACCACAATTAAAATGTGCCGGATTTTCCTGTGAGTGGCCGATTTCTGCTTTATTTGCATTTCGTAGCCCTCTCCCAGGCTCACCAACTTCCTCCTAGGCGCTGATAGAAACTGAGTCTATCTAGAATAGAGCTGGTTTGGCTTACAGCAGCCGGTGAGTTTTCTGGAACTTTACACCTGAGGCCCTACTTTGACAAAACATAGGCCTTGTGGATCACTATCCTCGAGTTGGCCACACATCCAAGGCTGGTCTGGAATGTCCAGATGAGTTTCTGTCACGCTGTCAGGGCTCCCTTGCCTCCCTGGAGGGAGGCTTCTCCAGGAGTCTTCTTTGAAGTTGCTAGAGCGCCAACAGGAGACACTACCTTCTCCCATGGGAGAATCTAGTTGTTTCCTATATCCAAGCTTCCAGTGCCTGTTCCGATCACAAGGCAGGGGTGCCCTCACACTTGGGCTGGTGGAAGCAGCTGGACTCCCCTTGCTGTGGCCTCCCCCGGGCTTCAGGTGAAGTGCCGTCCCCTTGGCCGAGTCTTCTCTGCCACCCACCGACATGGCCTTCCCTTCTTTCTTCTTCTCTTTGCTCCAAACTGCCGAAGCCCTCGCAGTGGCCCCAAGTGCATCCGTCTGTCTTCTGGCACCATCTCTTCAGGCTGGAAAGCCAGTGTCTTCTCTTCAGATAGTCCTTTCCAAGACTTGATCTCTCTGGAGAGCAGCATCTTTGAGCTAACTCCCCCATCTTTATATTAGGGTCACTTATGATAGCCACGAGACCCTCACTTTTTAAGAGCTTCCCATGGTCCTGGGGTCATTCTCTCTTTTATAGTCATGGGAATATCTTTGTCCTGAACTTACTGAAGATCCTGCTGGCCCCCTTAATAAAAGAACACCCCTTTCCATCGAGCTGTCAAGGGAGGGAAGGTTGAATCTTCCAGCCCTGACTCCTCTTTCGCCCAGATTTCTCTTGCCCTTGCGGACGACCATAAAGTATGGCTACTCCACTGGGCTGGTCTCACAGGAATGCCTTCCACTGAACTCCAGCTAGCACTACAAGCAGTTCCCCATTCCTGCCTTAAATCCCAGCGGTACAGCTGGGAAGTACTGACATTTAACAAAGACTTTCCTAAAGACCCAAGGTTAACAGAATCAGCACAGCTGGTTATCCAGCTCCGATGTTGGATCTCTTTCTGTCCCTCTTCCATGCCCCCCACTGTCACTCCTCCACCTCATTCCACAACCAGGATTAAGCGGGGCCGGGGGAGGGGTGGAGCATATAGGGGGAGAGCAGCAGAGACCTGGACCCAAGAATCCAGGAGAGGGCCTTTTGTTGGAAAAAGCTTGAGATTTGCTTGGAAGGGAAAAGAATGGCAGCAGAAAGAACCAGAGCGGGGAAGAGATCAGAGCCCTCATGTGAGGACTGGAAAGTGAAAAGTGAGAAAAGGCTCTGAGGGACCAGTTAGTAGGAGATGGTGGTGGTGAGTATGAAGGGACGGAGGATTTATGGAGTGCTGCTGTGAATTGGAGAAGGAAATGGCAGCCCACTCCAGTACTCTTGCCTGGAGAGTCCCAGGGATGGCAGAGCCTGGTGGGCTGCCATCTGTGGGGTCGCACAGGGTTGGACACGACTGAAGCGACTCAGCAGCAGCAGCAGCTGTGAGTTATGAGTTGCATTCTCCGTAACAGTCTTTGAAAGATGACTATATACTAGATAGTTGGTCAATGGATCGTGTTTCTTTGACTGCAAAACTGAGCCATGTGGGATCTGGGATATTTCTCAGGATACACAGGCAATCAGGATACATGTGCAACTGGGTTCACGAGCTCAATTTCACTTATCTTCATCACAGTCAACTTAGCAGACTAACCACATCTCAACTTAACACAGCAGGTGTAAGGGCCATAATGAGGTGCTCCTAGGAAGCCTCTAGCTTATCACCTTCCAAAAAACCTCTAGGGGGTTTATCTGGAAAGACTCAGCATCTCCCCTTCCCAAACTGGATCATATCCCAGCATGCATACATCACCTCTGTTCAAGGCTGATAGGTACACAAATGAGCAGCATTTCTTTGACACAGATATGCAGTCAAATCCCTCAAGAGAAGGGGGCAACAGAGGATGAGATGGTTGAATGGCATCACCAACTCAATGGACATGAGTTTGAGCAAACTCTGGGAGATAACAAAGGACAGGGGAGCCTGATGTGCTGCCGTCCATGGGGTCGCAGAGTTAGACACGACTTAGCGACTGAACAACACAACAACCTTGATTGTTCATAAGCAGTTTAAAAAAATCTTGATGTCCAGGCTGCGCCCCAGACCAATGTAGTTAGACTCCCTGGGGGTGGGACTCAGGAATCTGTCCTTGGTAAAACCCCCAAGTGATAGCAGTGTGCAGCCAGGATTGGGAATAACTGTCCTAATTACGGATTCATTCCACATTTGGGCATCAGCAAATCAGACAGAAGCCAAGCGCTTTGCTATTCAACATCCTCACCTGAAGTATCTAGTATTGACATTAATGCTAATCTAGAGGTCCTTGGCTCCTGAGGAACTTTCTCAGCACTTGAGCTTACAGTTGGGATCAGACTGGCCAGACACACGCATGCCTGTGTTTTGCAGACAGAAAACCCTAGCTCTTGCAAAGCCTGAAGGCCCCAGAGATACCGCACATGTTATCTGTTAACCCAGATGATCCCATTAGCCAGCCAGTGGTCCCTACGGCCCTATCTCCTGCTCTGGCCCCTCTGCAGGCTCCAGGAGCCACGGCTCCCATCTTCTCGGTCGAGCACCTGTGTCTTTTTCTGATGCGCACACTCACCAGCATCACAGTCCCTCCCCTCGGTCAGTTGCTCCCCTGGGCCTTCCTTCCACTGCTGGTCACCATGTATATCTTCCGGGGGCTGCCCCCTCGGCAAGGCCACCTCCTGCTTCCACTTGGTCCTGCTGCTACCGGGCACTGGGGCATCTTCTGTTGCAAGAGTGGGTGAGGACATCTACCTTTTTCTCCTTTGGCTCTGCTGACACAGGGCCCGCAGTAGAGGTGTGGCTGACCCACCTCATTTTTAAGCACAGTCCTCACCCCAGGTCTCCAGCATCAGACCTGGGACTCCCTCTCCACCCCAAGACTACAGCCCCACTGCCTTTCCCATCAGGGGCGAGGTCTCCGACAGAACACCCGTGCTGCTCAAGTAGCCTCTCCCCAGCCCTGCCCACCACACCAGATCAGTGCCAGAGCCCCGACATGTCTGGATTCCAGCCATTGACACAGCTGCAGCCCAAGCTTGGGGCTTGCATGCCCTGGTACATTTGGAAAACACAGTATCTTAGCAGCCCACTACTCCACAGCTCAGCAGGCGACATAAGAGACGTGAGTTCAACCCCTGGGTGGGGAAGAGCCCCTGGAGAAGGAAATGGTAACCTACTCCAGTATTCTTGTCTGCAGAGTCCCATGGACAGAGGAGCCTGGTGAGCTACAGTCCATGGGGTCACAAAGAGGTGGACACAACTGAAGCAACTAAGCAGGCATTCCAAAGCTCTCACACAGGAGCAGGACGGATAAAGGCCACAGGGAGGGGAGGACGTGGGAGCTGGGAGCATCCTGCAGACATTGCCCTGCCCCCTCCTGCGAAGGAACTCTGGGAGCGCCAGGGGTCTGGAAGGGGGCATGGCAGGTGGGTGAGAGGTGCACCTACTTAGGAGGATCTAATCTGTTTGCTTTCTAAATTTTTTTTCCCCAATAAGTTTCAGACTCCCATAATGGTTAATTTTAAAAATGTGTCTGAAGAACGCCCACACAAAAGCAGTGACCCTCTGGTTCTCTTGCCTCCAAACCTGATCTCCAAACATAAGCAGCTGCTTCTAATCATTTAATTCTTTGTAACCTGCAATGCACTTCTCCTTCCTGAGTTGATCAACCTCAGATAGCATCTAGCGGCTCCTTGCTGCTGACAGCTAAGTGCTAGTCTGACCCCCCATCCCCACGCCACCAAAATATTGCATGTTTCAGCGCTTCCAGCTGACTCTCACGAAGTCTGGCCAGATTAACAGTGTTTGACGCCTTCTCTTGCTCTTTCTTTCCCAGGCGTCTACTTCCATCCAGGGTTAGCCTTGTTTTAATGTTATCAAGATTATGGGATAGAAAGAAGTAACCAGCTTTCTGAGGAATTTAGATTCACAAAGTGATTGGCTTTGAGGAATAGTAAAAAGGGTGGGGGGAGTCCTGGGCAGCTCTGGGGTCCCAGCTTCTGCAACTAGGCAGATGTATGCAATTTACAGAGAGGACGAGAGGCGAGGTGAATTTGATGTTTGACACTGGGTGGCCACTGGCTCTACTGGTCCGGCGGGCAGGAGCCCATATGCAGCTGTGCGCATGATTGAGATCACAGGGAGAGTGTACAGATTCTAGGAGGAGATGAGATCCCAGAACCTAAGCTGGAAGAACAACATTTAAAAAACAGAGACCTGAAGTGGGGGCGAGGAGGCCCAGCCAGAGCTGCAGGAGGAAACCTCCTGAGCCCAAGGGAAGCGGAGTGCTGGGGCGTTAGGACTGAAGGTGACCACTGCACTCAGAGGCACGGAGGCTACCCTGGAGATGGTGGCAGGGCTCACGGGCATGGTGGGGAAAGGCAGGGGGCTGGGGCAAGGAAGGAGCGCCGAGGGGGTGAAGGTTGAAGGGTAAATGGTGTGTGGGGGGTGCATGCAAAGATGGGGCCTTCTCCAGGGTGCTTAGTTACAGCCCACAGGAAGTGTTTGAAGATGCGAATGCGGCTGGGGAGATGGAAGGAGGTTCCCAAGGGGGCAGGAGGGCATGGCCATGGAGAGGAGGAGTGAGTCCTAGAGGCGGGTGGCCATCCCCACCATACTAACAGAAGGGATGGGGAGGGATGTGATGGGGTCGGGTCAGTCGGTCATCAGAGAGCAAGATGTGGGCTGCTGCGATGCCACCTGTCCTGTGGTCCTCCTAGGGCAGAAGGTGCGGCCACCGGCCAAGAGCGAGGGTGGGGAAGAGGGACCAGAGCTGGGGAAGCAGGGTGCAGCGAGGTGCCGAGGCGAGCAGGGGCGGGGCATGCCTAGGCAGGAGGCTAAGGAGCCCGGGAGACACATCATTTGTAGCTTTCCTCCCCTCGACTTTTCTCCAACAGAAGTTGGCCTCCAGGTGGCAGTGCAGAGCAGGGGACCCGACTGCATCCTTCCAGGGCTGTCTTTGGAGGGCAGGCTACCAGGAGGGGGCGGTGGGGAGACAGGGCATCGAGATCCTGGTGGAAGACTGGCTGAAACGGTGGACCCTGTTGGCTGGGGGGCGGGAGGTAATGGCAGAAGGAACTGGGCGGCAAACAGCCCAAGTTCTGGAAGAAACTGATAGAGAACTCAAGGAAGAGGAAGCTATGGTCAGTCTGGGCCAGTCTAGAGAGGGAAAGTTCTCAGTGATGGAGTGGTCTGGGGGGAGGAGGCAAGGCGGGTGGGGCTGGCAGCTTCAGGGGAATGCGGCAAAGATCCCTGAAAGGTCACGGAGAGGAGAGGCCGGGGTGGTGGATGTTGAAGTCATCCAGGAAGAAAGTGGGACCCGGGTGGGGAGAGGAAACCTAGGAGACAGTCTTCCGATACAGTGGGAGCAGAAGGATGTCCAAGATGAGCTGGGGAAAGTGGGGTTCATCTGGAGAGCCCGAACCTCAAGGGCACGGAGGATGTTGCCAGATAGTAGAACCAGAACAGTCCAGGAGACACAGAGGGCCTGGACCTCACCTCCCACCTCCGATGCTCACACAGGGTATGGAGGACAGAGGGTCACAGCAGCCCCACAGGTGAACCAAGTGTCCGTGCAGAGGACACAAAGACCACTAGCCGGGAGGAGCTAGGCCCAGCAGGGAACCTGACGGTCATGGAAGAAGGGTTTGCAAGGGTAATCGTTCAATAAGTGTTTATTGAGCAGCCGCACCTGCCAGGGCCTGGGAGCCACACAGTCCCTGCCCTCATGGGCTTACATCCTGGCAGAGGCCCAGTGGGAAGGCTTGGGGTGGGAGATCGGGGCAGTGGGAGTTGCAAAGGGTGCGAGAAGCTTCCTTGTCTTGGGCAAAGAGACTTGAGGATGCGAGGAACGAGAATATCCTGACTGGGGAGGCCTTAAGCCTCTCTGTTCAGAGGCCCATGGAGCCATTTATTCTCTGCTCCACTCTGTGAGAAGACACACGGGATGCCAACCTGCCAGTCTCCGGGGCTGCAGAGCAGGGAGGCACTTGGGACTCTCAGAGGCTTGTCTGCGGGGTGTCTGGGCCGGTGGGTGGCCTCTCCAGAGGGTGGGGTGGTAGGAACGCACTTGGAGAGGCCTCCGGGGGGACCTGGATTGGGGGATTTTCCATGGGGACCCTGCCAGAATCCCCAGGGGAAACCTCTGCTCCAGGAATTTGGGATGCTCTGCCTCCCCCCATTATTCTCCTGTAAAAGGTGTTACGCTGGGAGATCCCAGGGGAGTGAGGAAGGGGAAAGATGTTGAGCCACTGGGACACAGAGGGGAAGGGGTCAAGGGGTCGTGCAGCCAGTCGCATCAGGCGGGGTTGGCCACCGGCCCTTTGGGGGAGGGTGGGATCCTCCTGGGGATTGGCAGGTTGGCTGGGAGGCCCAGTGGTGGCCGGGGTGGTGGCTTGACTCGTGGAGGGAGGCCAAGTCCACGTGTGGGCACCATACGTTTTGAGGGGCAGGTGAAAGGTGCTGCGAGGGCGCAGGGCTCTGTGCGCCCCGCGTGACAGGAAGCTGATCCCACGGTGGACGGCGGCTTGCTCCTGGTGGCCGGCAGGCTGGCTGGGACTCTCAGCGTCGGGGACGGCAGCTTGCTCGGCAGGATGGTGGGGAGGCCAAGCCGGGGGGCGGCATGTGCCATGGGACAGACGAGAGGCCCGGAGGGGGTGGGACGCTCGGCGAGCTCTCGGCGGGGGGTGGACAGACGAGGAAGGAGGCAGGACGGCGGTCTCAGTGGGCTCCGCACACTTTCCAACACAGAACCTCAGACTGAGGGCTGGCAGGGGCCTCAGGGGCCACCCAGTCCAGCCTTCCACTCTATTCTGACCCCTTTCACCCCTGGGCAGGTGACAGCCCGGCCTCTATGAACCTCTATGAACAAACCTCCAGGGACAGGAGGGTCACAACCCATGCGGCCACTTGTCCCACTGCGGGATGGCTTTAAAGAAATTTCTGCTTACGTGGAGTCACAATGTGCTAGTCTGGGCCCTGCATGGTGCTGCCCTGTGCCCTCACACCCCCATGTGGCCCTGCATCGCTGCCATTAACCGGGGAATGGGTGCGGGTCCAGCCTCCTCACTGGGACTTAGGAGGGCAGAAAATGCATAAGGAAGCTGCAGACACAGGCATTGGCTAGTCCAGAAAAGACACAGGGCTCTGAAGGGAAGCCCTGTCCAGATCTTCAGAGAGAGTACATGTGATTACTGACGGCTCCTGCCCTGGTACGATGGGAGGGCCGGGGCGATCCAGGCCACAGCTGGCAATTGGAGACTATTCTCTGGACAGCTCAGGACTCACTGCCTCGCTGATACATACCCCGGGAGCAAGGTGAGTCTGAGAGTCACATGCTGGGGCTGTGCCCCCAGGGACCTGGAATGGGGGAAGGCAGTGTCCTGGGCCGGACCTCTGAGCCACTCACCAGGTTTTCAGCATCTGAGTCTTCCGAGCTGCTGATCACCACAACGCGCTCCTCTGAAACAGAGCAGGGGAGACGGGGTTAGGACCTGCCAGGGCTGCTCATGGATGGAGCCCAGGGTGTTCTCCTGTGGGATTCCTTGCAGGCCAGTGGGCTGGGTGGGTGACATGTGCCCTGCAAGGGGGCTGTCAACATTCAGCGTGTGTGCCAGCATGGATCTGCCTGTTTAGTCGCTCAGTTATGTCTGACTCTTTGCAACCCTGTGGACTGTAGCCCACCAGGCCTCTCTGCCAGTGGAATTCTCCAGGCAAGAATACTGGGGTGGGTTGCCATGCCTTCCTTCAGGGGATCCCCAGGGCAGGGATCGAAGCTGCCTCTCTGATGCCTACCTGTGTTGACAGGCAGGTTCTTTACCACTGGGCCACCTGGGAAGCTAGGATCTGCCGGTACAGAGGGGTTACTCAAGGTGGCTTTCTATCACTGCCTGCTGTACCTTGTCTGTGAAGACTTAATTCAGCTGCTGGCCCTGGAATGATTCAGAACTGACTACCCGTGGAGGGGGTGTGACAGGCACAACCTGGTTTGGAACCTTTGGCCATCCTAATGCAGCACACTGGTCGTTCCAATTCTCAGCTCCGTGAGCTGAGATGTTTGAGTTAAAAGATACTTCAGGTTGACAAAGCCTTCTGATTACCAATAGCATTTGTGAGCCAAGGATTCTCCGTTGGGGCTGAGTGTGTGGCCAGGGTCAGGGTTCAGTGTGACCAGGGACAGGGGTCAGTGTGGGACCTAGAATGAAAACAAAGCTGGACATTGGATAAAACAGCTCCAGGAAGAACTGTCTTGAACATTCCAGAATTCTGTGGGTTGATTGCCACTCACATGAAAGGACTCCCTGTCTGGCAGTGGCCATAAAAGATACCTTGAACAAACGAGAT
This sequence comes from Moschus berezovskii, assembly GCF_049115385.1. Lineage (NCBI taxonomy): Eukaryota > Metazoa > Chordata > Mammalia > Artiodactyla > Moschidae > Moschus > Moschus berezovskii. The sequence continues at coordinate 35,560,152 of NC_142480.1, read as the reverse complement.
ACTTTAGGTGGATGGCCTTTGTAAACAAATTTGGGAACTGATGGGTGTGGACTTTACTCAAGTCTTCTCTGAGGATGTGCTAAACACCCACCAACAAACATTGTTTGGGGAGACCCAGCCTGTGCAGAGGCACAGTACTGGGTTCAAATAGGGTGTGTCAGGGCAAGGAGCTAAGGAAATGTGTTCCCCAGCCCATCATGCTCCCCACACGGGCATCCCAGCAAAGCATGGGCTAAATCATCCACTCTCGTGCCACTCCCGCCCCCAAGACAAACCCTGGATTTGCCCTTCCCCATTTGGTGGCAGCTGAGGGCAAGACCGTGAACTTCCAGATGTTCAAGCTGGTTTTAGAAAAGGCAGAGGAACCAGAGATCAAATTGACAACATCCGCTGGATCAAGGAAAAAGCAAGAGAGTTCCAGAAAAACATCTATTTCTGCTTCATTGACTATGCCAAAGCCTTTGACTGTGTGGATCACAACAAACTGTGGAAAATTCTGAAAGAGATGGGAATACCAGACCACCTGACCTGCCTCCTGAGAAATCTGTATGCAGGTCAGGAAGCAACAGTTAGAACTGGACATGGAACAACGGACTGGTTCCAAATAGGAAAAGGAGTACATCAAGGTTGTATATTATCACCCTGCTTATTTAACTTATATGCAGAGTGTATCATGAGGAATGCTGGGCTGGAAGAAGCACAGGCTGGAATCAAGATTGCCGGGAGAAATATCAATAACCTCAGATATGCAGATGACACTATCCTTATGGCAGAAAGTGAAGAGGAACTCAAAAGCCTCTTGATGAAAGTGAAAGAGGAGAGTGAAAAGGCTGGCTTGAAGCTCAACATTCAGAAAACTAAGATCATGGCATCTGGTCCCATCACTTCATGGCAAATAGATGGGGAAACAGTGGAAACAGTGTCAGACTTTGTTTTTTTGGGCTCCAAAATTACTGCGGATGCTGATTGCAGCCATGAAATTAAAAGACACTTACTCCTTGGAAGGAAAGTTATGACCAACCTAGATAGCATATTAAAAAGCAGAGACATTACATTGCCAACCAAGATCCGTCTAGTCAAGGCTATGGTTTTTCCAGTAGTCATGTATGGATGTGAGAGTTGGACAGTGAAGAAAGCTGATCGCCGAAGAATTGATGCTTTTGAACTGTGGTGTTGGAGAAGACTCTTGAGAGTCCCTTGGACTGCAAGGAGATCCAACCAGTCCATTCTAAAGGAGATCAGTCCTGGGTGTTCATTGGAAGGACTGATGCCAAAGCTGAAGCTCCAATACTTTGGCCACCTCATGCGAAGAGTTGATTCACTGGAAAAGACTCTGATGCTGGGAGGGATTGGGGGCAGGAGGAGAAGGGGACGATAGAGGATGAGATGGCTGGATGGCATCACTGACTCGATGGAGGTGAGTTTGAGTGAACTCCAGGAGTTGGTGATGGACATGGAGGCCTGGCGTGCTGTGATTCATGGGGTCACAAAGAGTCGGACATGACTGAGTGACTGAACTAAACTGAACTGAACTGAGGGCAAGACACACAGGGAATGCTGCTGGCCTTGGGCTTCATGGAGGGGCGTCAGGATGCAGAGAAGGTCCCACCCAGCCCCTGGAAGACAGCATGCAGGCCTCAGCCCGTCCTGCCCATCCCCACTCCCTACCTGTCTCTGGAGGGTCGCCGGTTTGATGGTTGCTGTCAGGCAGGGAGAGCTCATCTCTTATGATGGGGTTCTTGGGGCTGGGGGGCCCATCCAGGTGCGGTGGCGAGACTGCCCTGGAGGTGCTGGGCCTGGGCTGCTCAGGGGAGCTCCGAGCCAACCTAGACTCTTCCCCCTCCTCAGACTCCATCTTGATGACCTTCCGGGGGCACTCGGTCTGGCAGGCCTTCCTCTTCTGTGGTGTGGCCGTGTTGGTGACCTCCTGTGCAGTGGGGTGTCAAAGGGCAGGGTCAGGAGCCTCCAGGGGATTGGGGCAGTGGGCAGAGACCCAGACCTGAGTGGTAGGAATCTGTTCCCCGCCCCATGCCCTTTGCTCCCGCTGTCCCCTTTGCTCTATGCCATGCAGATCACACCTCTCTACACAGAGGCCCTCCCAGGTCACCAGGCACACTGGCCCTGCTGGTGATCACTGACCACCGATCTCTGTTGGCTTCTGACTGCCCTGGGAGGGGCTCCTGATTGGAGGGGAGCTTCCTGACATGACAACCAAGAGCTGGGAGAGCCCAGAGTAAGTGCCTATTGAGGTCTGGGTTCTCACTTCCATTCCACCTCTTACCACCTGGTGGGATCTGGGCCCTGGGAAGGGGAGGCGAGAGCTGGGGAATATCTTACTTCTTTGCAGGAGGGGTCTTGGATGGAGAAGGCGTACACTGGCACAGGGTGCGCCCCTGGCACCGGCTGTACCACGGCCAATCCCGTGGCTTGCACCTGGTCCCTCTGTACCTCCTCTGGCTGCAAAGTTGGGAAACAAAAGTAGTCAGAAATGACCAGGCAGGGGACTTCCCTGGTGGTCCAACAGCTAAGTCCCTGCACTCCCAATGCAGGGGGCTCAGGTTTGACCCCTGGTCGGGGAACTGGATCTCACACGCTGAAACTAAAGAGTGCGTGTTCCTCAACTAAGACCCGGTGCAGCCAAATAAATAAATATTAAAAAAAAAAAAATGACCAGGCAGTAGGACCAGCCAGGTCCCCTGGTCCAATACCCAGAGCCTACTGGGGAGCAGGAGTCTTCCTTACAGCCTCCATGACTTCACCTTCTGGCAACCCTGAGGTGCTGGCATCCACGTCAATGCCCGTGCATCCTAAGGGGCCAGAAGATGACCTCAGGGATCACACTGCCCAACAACTCAAGGCTCGCTTGACAAGTAGACCCAGCCTAGTCCTTGGTGGCTCAGATGGTAAAGAATCCACCTGTAATGTGGGAGACCTGGATTCAATCCCTGGGTTGGGATGATCCCCTGGAGGACGGCATAGCAACCCACTCCAGTATTCTTGCCTGGAAAATCCTCATGGACAGAGGAGCCTGGCGGGCTACAGTCCATGGCGTTGCAGAGTCAGACATGACTGAGTGGCTAAGCAGAGACAAAGGGGTGGTGGTGGTGGTCCCTACCAATGGTAGTAGCTCCTCTCTAGCTGCAAATCCATCATAAGGAGGGGACCCTTCCACTGAGCTGACATTTCCCCCTGCCCCATCACCTGTTTACAATAGCCCAAAGCGGGAAGCAGCCCAAATGTCAACTGATGAAGAGATGAAATGTAGGGTAGCCATTCAGGAGAATGCTATTCAGGCATAGAAAGGAATGAAGTTCTGACCACACAAGGTGGACGAAGCTTGAACACATCATGCTAAGTGGACAGCTAGCCACAGAAGAACGCATACTGTATGATTCCATTTATATGAACTATCCAGAAGTGCCAACTGCACAGAGACAGCAGACCCGGGGTCACCAAGGGTTGGGGGAGGGAAAGTGAGGCGTGACTGCTCCGTGGATAAGGGCTTTCCATTTGGGGAAATGAAAGTACAGGAAACACAGTCCTGGACAGTTACACCAGACTGTGAGCACACGAAATGCCACTAGATGGTACACTTTAAAGTAGTCGAAATGGTGAATTTTCTTACGTGAATTTTACAACAAAATTACAGTTTAAAAAAAAAGGTGGTGGTACTATATTATGATTATTGCCCATCTACAGAGAAGGAAACCAAGGCACAGGTGAAGTGATTTCCTAAGGTCATAACCTAATAAGGGCCTGGACCAGGGGCTTGAAACTAGTGTTATTTTTAATTTTTAAAAAATTTGTTTATTCTTGGCTGTGCTGGATCTTCGTTGCTTTGTGCAGGCTTTCTCTAGTTGTAGCAAGAGAGGGTTACTCTCCAGTTGCGGTGTGAGGGCTTCTCTTTCTTAGAACACAGGCTCGTTGCGGTGCATGGGCTTAGTTGCTCTGTGGCATGTGGAATCTTCCTGGACCAGGGATTGAACCCACGTCCCCTGCCCCGGTAGGCAGATTCTTATCCACTGCGCCACCAGGGAAGTCCGAATCTGGTGCTTTTGAAATGCAAGTTCCCTTTCTGTGCCTGGGTGCACTCCCTTTTCTTCACTCACTGTCCCCTTTATGTCTCTCTGCACCATCTTTCCCTATTGTGGGAAACTCAAGAGTAAGCTGGAGCTTTTGCTGATGTGGCGAGCATCCCTCTGCAGTGAGAGGCCCGGGTTCCGGGGCTCAGTCCAGGGCCCCCGGCCTGCCCCTCCTGCCTCCAATCCTGACTCCGTGGTGCCTCACAGTCCCTGTGCACTCGGCGGATGAGGGTCCATCCGGCGCCCGAGGTCCATCCACACAGCTGGAGGGGGCAATTGGCTAAGCTGAGCTGCATCAGAAAACCCAGGCACTGGGCTCTAAGAGGGTGAGGTCAGGAACGTGCTTTCCTTATGGGGACAGGCTCTGTCCGCTCCCGAGCGGTGGGGCCTGTGGTCAGGCCCACCCTCACAGGGTGAATTGCAGGGCTTACCTGGCCAAGCCCGGGCAGGGGAAGGCAGGGAAGCCCGGCACGACAGGCCGTGCGCTGGGGACTAGGAGCCTGAGGTGGGGCTCTTCTTGATGTCAAGTGCATTCATGTCAAATGTGGGTTCCCAAATCATTGCCTATCATGGACTGATTTCCTTCCCGGGTTTCTCTTTCTCAACATCTTCACAAAAACAGAGGAGAGCTCTCTCTCTGAATCAGAGAGTGGACTTGTTTGGGGTGGGACAGGGGGCAGGTTGTGTGGGAGGAGGGGATGACCCGGCAGGTCATTTCCTCCCAGGCCTCTTGGAAAAATATACCATCTCCAGGGTGATCTCTGGGCCAGTGTTTTACAAATTAGAGTTGTGACTCACGGAAGCAAAGTCACGACTAGCATGTTTTGTATAATATAGAATACTACAGAACAGAAAACTCCTAGAGTACATTCCACATTTATAAGCGTAATTTATTGCGCAAAACTTCTGTTTTAGCTATAGGTATGTGCATGTGTATACACCAGTAGGTTAGACGTAAAATATATCTTTTACAGTGGGTAGTGGTCAGAAAGTTTAAACCACTCCACAGTCACGAAGATGGCCACTACTTAAAAAAAAAGCGTGAATGAGAACGTGGAGAATTTGGAACTGCTGCGGACTGCTGGTGCGCCAGTACGGTGCGGCCACTATGGAAAATTTTAAGGTGGTTCCTCAAAAACTAAAAACAGAATTACTATACGATGCAGCAAGTCCACTTCCAGGCAAATTTATATGTATTTGATCACCATTAAAAATGAAAGAGTGGGGACTTTACTGGTGGTCCAGTGGTTAAGAATCTGCCTTCTAATGCAGGGGACCTGGGTTCGATCTGTGGTCCAGAAAGATTCCATGTGCTGAGGGGCGACTAAGTTTGTATGCCACAACTACTGAGCTTGCGCTCTAAGAGCCTGCGCTCTGCAACAGGAGAAGCCACCACAATGAGAGGCGTGCACACCGCAACTAGAGAGTAGCCCCCACTTGCTGCAACTAGAAAAGGCTCGAGCGAGCAATGAAGACCCAGTGCAGCCAAAAAAATAAATAAATTTTTTTAAAAAATGAAAAGAGTTTGAAAGGTCTTGGTCTGCACGTCTGTGTGTGTCTCTGAAAACTGCTGCATGTAAGAGAACCTCTTTCCACGTGAGCTGTGAACTCCCCAAAGGCAGGGCTGGGCCCCTCTCAGCCTCTGCCGCATCCTTCCTGACACCCCCTACCCATGTTAAAGAAGCAGGGACACACATGAGGGCTCAGTAAAGAAAAAAAAATCATCATGACTGATTCATAGTTATTTTACAGTTTTAAAACAGTTTATTTTCTCCATTAAAGTATTGTGACGTCATTACAAAAAGAACCAAGGGAGAGAGAGAGGGACAATGTCTGAGGTGCCGCCCTACCCAAGCGCTCCTAGTTAATTACACCAGTTGCTATTTATCATCCTCTCCACCTAGGCACAGGGTGGGGATTAAAAGAAACCAGCAGTTTCAAGAGAGATGTGTGTTGGCACTGGAAGCCCAGTTCCTGCCTCCTAAGGCAGGAATGTGGGTCCAAGCGGTGCTTCTCTCCTGGCACAGCCAGACTGTGCCTGCCCCCCTCAAGCAGCCGCACCTGTCCTTTGCACTCATGGTGTATGACCCACTTCCATTCCCCAGCTCCATCCATCCCCACCCCCAAGCCTATTACCAAAGTGAAAGCAAGAGAGTCTGCACAGAGCATTCTTCTGATGCTCCAAGTTCAACCCGCTTAGTAACGGGAAATGAGATTGCACAAGACGAGACCCAGAAAAATGCCTAGACCTTCTTCACACAAGACAACATAGGCTCTCTTGCTGTTCATTAACTAACGACTGGGACCTGGAAGCCAGAGCAGTCTGTGGCCCTGGGGCACTTTTCACCACCATTCATAATTTCTTTGAAGACATTTTTTCATTCTAGCATTGTCTATCATATCAAAATAACCTAAAAGCCAAGGAACGGGCTAAATAAATCATGCTACACCTATTTTAGCATGGACCACTATGCAGATGCAAAAAGGCATCAGGAAGCTCCCTGCCTACGGATAAGAATTCCCCAAAAGTATTGTGCCTGAGGCATAATATATATGCGGCACTGTGCTACCTTGGTCCAAAAAAAAAAAAAAGGTAAATATACAGTCATATTTGCTTGTAACTACATAAAGAAATTCTGGAAGGATATATAAGAAATTAATAAAGATAGATATATAGGTAGGCCTTCGCTGGTGGCTCAGTGGTAAAGAATCAGCCTCTCAATGCAGGAGATGCAGGCTTGATCCCTGGGTTGGGAAGATACCCACGAGAAGGAAATGACAACCCACTCCAGTATTCTTGCCTGGGAAATCTCATGGACAGAGGAGCCTGGCGGGTTAGTTTGTGGCAAGAGTCGGACACAACTCAGTGACCATACAGCAACAATATGGGTGTAAACACTGGTCAGATGGGGCACAAGGTGGGAGGGAGACATTATCACTTTCTATGTTTTTATTACAATTTCTGATCATGTGATTGTATTACTTGTCCTAAATATCCAGAATTAAATGTCCTTTTAAAATTTTATATGTGTGTATATGGGAATTCAGTACCCAAGACAGTTGGGAACTGGCTTCAAGTCCTGCCCTTAGCATTAGCAAGCTGTGTGGCCTTGGGTTAAGGCACACCCTCTCTTGGGGTCTTAGCTTCATCCTCTATACAAGAGCAGCTCAGACTCCAAGATTTCTACTAGCTCTAAAGCTCTCAGATCCTAAGTTCTGCCTCCTACGGGAAGCCTCTTCTGATTGCCTCAACCTACAGCAATCTCTGTCTCCTATGGGCCATGCCATGGCAAAGCTAGAAAGGCTGACTGCCCTCACCAGAAGACCTGCTTTCCATGAAGGACCAGTCAATCCTGGGCCCAGCTCCTTGACAGGCACGCACACCTGGATGACCAGGATGGAGAGGCAGACCAGGTGCCCAATCCAGGGAGGAACTGATAAAGCTCATCCTGGGAGAGAGGAGAAATGCATGCAAGTAGCCAAGAGGACAGGTTAACAGGATGCCACTGCATTTGCACCCAGGGATGTGCTCTAAGAGCACTGCAGAGATGGGAGTGGCTCAAGCCTCAAGAATGAGCAAGCTTCCTGTCCCTGGAGGTGTGTGCATGGTGGCTGGACAGTCATAGGTCAGCGGTGCTACAGAGGGAATGACCACATGAGAGGGAGCGTGGGCGCTTTCCAACCCTGAATACTATGGCTCTTAGGACTGTGATGGCCCTGAAATCATCTCGATGGAAACCAGGCTGCTGCGATCACTGCCTGACTCCTGGCCTCATTCTCCATTCCTCTCCAAGAACCATATGTGGGGGAAGGGCCACATATCTGGGGTGGGGCACACAGAGGGGAGGGTCATCTGCCACGTCTATCAAGGACCTGCCTGCCAGGGACCACTCCTTCATCTCCTGTCCATCCCTGGGCCTAACACCTCCTGGAGACCTACTATGACATCAAGACCTACTATGGCACCTGGGAGCCCAGAGCCAGCCAGCCCTTCCTCTGCCCCCTCCCACTGAAGGCTCCAGTCCAGGCCCCTGCTGTCCTTCTCTCAGGTGCTGTCTCTCCTCGGTTGCTTGCAGACACGGGGACAGCAAGACTCAGTTTCTTTCCCAACAGAGGGGAACTCCCAACCCACCCGGCCTGCAGGATGGACCACCTCCCCTTCAAACCTCAAGTCCATCTCACCGGGTCAGTGCCACAAGTGTCTCTGGGAGTGCTGGCAGCTTCTGGGCTGGCTCTCCTGGATAGAGCTGCATCTGGAGAACACAGAGAAGGTCATGGGCAGGTCAGGGACATCCCTGGTGAGAGGCATCCTATCTTAGGACAGTGACAAAGGAAACATTCCTGTTGCTTTTCCTGGAGACCCATTTTCCAGGGCCTCTGGCAGCTCCATGAAGTGGCTGTAGTTGGAAAGAAAGCTCCCTGATTGCAGTGGGCATGAACTCACCTAGAAGGAAGAGAGCGGTGGCACGGGAGAGTGCCTGCCTTTGGCTCCAGACCCTAAGCACAGCTCTCTCCAACTTGGGGCCGCCACCAAGGCAAAGCACGGACAATTCTAACAGCGTTACTGCTTACTGATTTCTCTGCACAGTGAGAGCTCCATGACACTCTTCTGACCTGTGGCCTGTTTTTATTAAATCTAAATCTCTCATGCTGGAAGATAAAATAACTCCTTTCTCTGCCACCACCGAGGCAAGCTGTTTAAACTCTATGGAGGTCATTTCCCGTACATGCAGTAATAGTCACCACCTAGGTGGAGAAGGCGCATGTCCACACTAGGACTGCATTTTGATGAATCCACATCCACTAGCTCCGAGGGCAGGAGTGAGCAGGTCTCCATCACTGCCATCTGCCCAAGAACCTTCAGATTCCGAGGCTTCCCTCCCCTTTCTCAGTGAAAGGGCATCCTCACACCAGAATCAGAGATTTCCTCAAAGAGCCATTTCAGCCTCCCCACCCTGGAGGCCCTCCTGTGCAGCCCCTGTGTCTCGTGGAAGCCTCCTTGCTGCCTCCAGTGCCTAGAAAGCTCCTCTAACTCCTGGATTTGGGCTGCAGAGCCAAGCACTGTCTCATTCTCCAGCCACATGATGTGCCCCAACCTTGTCTCCCAGTTGGACTGGACAACTCCAGGTCAGAAACTGGTCCTCTGTCTCCCCACTTCCCCAGTGCCCAATACCAGGCAGGGCCCACAAAGGTAGGCAGCTAGTCCAGATGGCAGTCCATCCGAGGGGCAAAAGATCTCCTCCACTGAGCCTGGTTTTGGGTAAGCACCCAATCAGGGGATGGGGGTGGGGGTAGGAGCTGTGGTGGTGGTGGTTCTCAGCCCCACCCAAACCTCATGTTCCTGTTGACTTCTCTGTTGTGGGACACAGAGAGCTTATGAGAACCTCCTGAAGTGGTTGGCCCCTCTGGGCCTAAAATGATACAGGGTATGGTTCTCAGCTTTATAGTTTCTTAAGTACCTTGAGGGGCTTCCCCCAGTGGCTCAAGGGGTAAAGAATCTGCCTGCAATGCAGGATACTGGGGTTCAATCCCCGGGTCGGGAAGAATCCCTGGAGTAGGAATTAGCAACCTATTCCAGTCCCTCTTGCCTGGAAAATTCCACGGACAGAGGAGCCTGGCAGGTTCACAGGATTGCAGAATTGGACACAACTGAGTGACTTTCACTTTCAACTTCCTTGAGGGTCACAAGATCACAACTAATACTTGCTGCTGCTGCTGCTGCTAAGTCACTTCAGTCGTGTTCGACTCTGTGTGACCCCATAGACGGAAGCCCACCAGGCTCCCCCATCCCTGGGATTCTCCAGGCAAGAACACTGGAGTGGGTTGCCATTTCCTTCTCCAATGTGTGAAAGTGAAAAGTGAAAGTGAAGTCGCTCAGTCGTGTCCGACCCTTAGCGACCCCATGGACTGCAGCCTACCAGGCTCCTCCATCCATGGGATTTTCTAGGCAAGAGTACTGGAGTGGCTTGCCATTGCCTTCTCCGCAACTAATACTTAGGGTCTTGTAAATCAGTCAGACGTGACCCTTCTGGGTGGCTGCAGGCTTCCGCTCCCCCAGACTTATCCTGCGCTCTGTAACCTATGATGTGATCAAACCCAAGAGACTTAATAAAAACCCCAGTTTCCTCTTACGTCACACGGGGCTGATCTTTTCCACCTGCCTTTCCCCAGGGGCAGTGGCAAGGCCCAAGCCCCCACAGGGTAAACAGGCCAGCCAGGAGATGATGGTGGCTTACCTGTACCCTGGGTGATGCAAGAGACGAGGTCCTGCAGGCGCACCCTGAATTCGTTGAAGCTGTCTGTGTGCACGGTGGCTCGCAGGCTCTGGGGCTCCTCCTGGCGCAGCTGGTGGAGTGCCTTGCGCAGGAAGTCATGCATGTCCAGCACCTCCTGATCCGATGCGTACAGTTTCATCCTCTGTACCAGCACGCTGCCCATTCGGATCCGCTGCAGCACGGCATCCAGCCGGCCCAGCTGGCCCGCTATCTCTTCGTAGTCGCTCTGGTACCGCGCACCCACGCCTTCCAGCAGCTCACGCTCCTGGTCTAGCACGTGCGCGACCACCTCGCGCACGCGCTCACGGATCAACTCCTCAGTGTCCGCGCGTACGCGGCCCAGCTGGCTGATGGCGGAGCGCATCTGCGCCTGCGCTGCCCCAAAGGCGCGGTCCTGCTCCTGCAGGTCTTTGGTCATGGTGTCCAGCTCGTCCTGCCGCTGCTGGATCTCCGTGCTGATGTCGCACTTGAGCTCGCTGTGGCCCCTATCCAGGAGCGCGCACGAGCAGCACAGGGGCTTGGAGCAGCCTCGGCAGTAGATGCTGCGGACACAGAAGGTTGGCCTGATTTAGGGCATTCCTGCTTTCTTTTTCTCTTTAAATATTCTCTTCAAAACGGTGACAAAACTTTGAATCCTGCTATGTTTCTACATGTGTGCTTTTCTCAATCCCGTGTTTCTGGTTATGGTGATAGTATCCAAACTACCAATAAAACTTACTGGAACATAAAAAAGTTACTAAAGTAGTAATAGCTAGCCTCCATCCATGAAATACTGTATATTAACATATATATATGTAATTTAGAAAGACAGTAACAAAGAGCCTACATACAGGGCAGCAAAAGAGGCAAAGATGTAAAGAACAGACTTTTGGACTCTTTGGGAGGAGGCGAGGGTGGGATGATTTGAGAGAACAGCATTGAAATATGTACATTCCCATATGTAAAAGAGATGACCAGTGCAAGTTCGATGGGTGAAGGATGGTACCCAAAGCTAGTGCTCTGGGACAACCCAAAGGGATAGGGTGGGGAGGGGGGAGGGAGGAGGGAGGAGGGAGGTGGGAGGGGGTTTCAGGATGGGGGGACACATGTATACCCATGGCTGATTCATGTTGATGTATGGCAAAAACCATCACAGTATTGTAAAGTAATTATCCTCCAATTAAATAAAATTTTTTAAAGAAAAGAAGCAGAGTTAATCATCATCAGAAGCACACAGCACTTCTGAATTTCTTTTCTCCACCTGGAGGCAACCGGGAGAGCATCCTGGGAGGATCCTTCACACCTCTGGCTCTTCAAACCACTTCACATAAATATTCACACTCTGCTGTTGCTAGCAGAATTCTAAGGACTTGATACATTTCATCCCACTTAATCCTCGGTAGAGTTTCTTAAGAGAATTATTATTATCCTCACTTCACAGATAGAAGAAACCAAGATGTTCAGAGGTTAAATAACTGACTCATACCTACAACAATTTTGGGCAGGTTGATTAAAAAAAAAAATCAGATCATGCTAAACGATTATTTTGTAACTTCCTCCTCTAATTTAACTTTTGTTCAGCACACTCCTCATCTAGGTCTACAAGCATAATCTTGAGTTCAGTTCAGTCACTCAGTCGTGTCTGACTCTTTGCGACCCCATGAACCACAGCATGCCAGGCCTCCCTGTCCATTACCAACTCCCAGAGTCCACCCAAACCCATGTCCATTGAGTAGGTGATGCCATCCAACCATCTCATCCTCTGTCGTCCCCTTCTCCTCCTGCCCTCAATCTTTCCCAGCAACAGGGTCTTTTTAAATGAGTCACCTCTTCGCATCAGGTGGCCAAAGTATTGGAGTTTCAGCTTCAACATCAGTCCTACCAATGAACACCCAGGACTAATCTCCTTTAGGATAGACTAATGTATTCTAAAGGAGATCAGTCCTGGGTGTTCATTGGAAGGACTGACGCTAAAGCTGAAACTCCAATACTCTGGCCGCCTCATGGGAAGAGTTGACTCACTGGAAAAGACTCTGATGCTGGGAGGGATTGGGGGCAGGAGGAGAAGGGGACGACAGAGAATGAGATGGCTGGATGGCATCACCGACTCGATGGACATGAGTTTGAGTGAACTCTGGGGGCTGGTGATGGACAGGGAGGCCTGGCGTGCTGTGATTCACGGGGTCGCAAAGAGTTGGACACGACTGAGCGACTGAGCTGAATGTATTCTTTAATAGCTCCATTACATTCCAGATGGACCACATTGACTCAGTCATTCTATTAATAATGCATTGGACTAGTTTAGTGGAAGACGATTTTTCCACGGGGTGGGTGGGAGGGGTGTGTGCAGGGGAGGGGTGGCAAGGGGTTGTTCAGGCAGTAATGAGAGCAATGTGAAGCAGCAGATGCAGCCTCCTTTGCTCCTCGCCAGTTCCTAACAGGTTTCTGACCAGTATGGGTCTGCAGCCCAGGGTGTTGTAGAACTCCGTGTTAACAGGCATTCCAGTGATTTCCTGTTTGTGCATTTCCCCCCAATATGGACAATGCGTTATATAACCTAATGCATAGATCCTTTTGTTTCTATGAAATATATTACAATAGAATTGCTAAGAGAGTATATATTTTTATTTATTTTAGCCAGCAGACACTTCCACAGTATTAACTATGTGTCAAGACACTTATAAACATTTCACAAATATCAACTCACTTAATCCTTATAACAATCCTATGGAGTGGGACTTATCATTGTTCCCATTTTAAGGATGGAGAAACTAAGCATGAGGTACAATAACTTGTTCAAGGTCACACAATTAGAAAGTGATAAGAGTCCAGAAGCAAATTGTAGTAGGCAAAATAATGGTGTGCGTTCAAGTACTAATTCCTGGAACCTGAATATGACACCTCACATGGCAAGAAGGGCTTCCCTGACAGCTCAGTTGGTAAAGAATCCATCTGCAACACAGGAGGGCCCAGTTCAATTCTGGGTTGGGAAGATCCCCTGGAGAAGGGATAGGCTACCCACTCCAGTATTCTTGGGCTTCCCTTATGGCTCGGTTGGTAAAGAATCCACCTGCAATGTGGAGACCTGGGTTCGATCCCTGGGCTGGGAAGATCCCCTGGAGAAGGGATAGGCTACCCACTCCAGTATTCTTGGGCTTCCCTTATGGCTCGGTTGGTAAAGAATCCACCTGCAATGTGGAGACCTGGGTTCGATCCCTGGGCTGGGAAGATCCCTTGGAGAAGGGAAAGGCTTCCCACTCCAGTATTCTGAACTGCAGAATTCCATAGACTGTAAAGGCCATGGGGTCGCAAAGAGTTGGACTCAACTGAGCGACTTTCACTTCACTTCATTTCACATGGCAAAAGGGACTTGAAAGGTGTGATTACATTAAGGATCTTGAGATGGGAAGATTATCTTGGATTATCTGGGTGGACCCAATGGAATCACAGGAGACCTCATAGGGGAAAGAGGAGAGACGCAGGAGAGTGAGAGAGGCAGAGGAAGCGGAGGATACTGTCCTGGTGGCTTTGAAGGTGGCAGGGGATCATGAAATACAGGACGCAGGCAGGGACTTTCCTGGAGGTCTAGTGGCTAAGACTCTGCTTTCCCAGTGCAGGGTCCAGGGTTCAATCCCTGGTCAGGGAACTAGATCCCACATGCCAAAACTAACATTCCATGTGCTGCGACTAAGGCTGGGAGCAGTCAAACAAATAAACAATATTAAAAAAGAAAAGAATGCAGGCAGCCTCTCGAAGCTGGAAAAGGCAAGAAAATGGACCCTCCTCCAGAGCCTCCGTAAGGAACACAGTCCTACAGACATCTCGATTGTAGCTCAATGAGACCTACCGCAGACTTCTGACCTCCGAGGTCAATAACCATCTATATGTAATGGTTCAAGTCCCTAAATTTGTGGCAAATTGTTACAGCAACAACCGGAAACTAACTAAAACCCAAGCAGCCTGGCTCTGGAACACTGTAAATATTACTCTTCAGATAGCACCAGGACTTCCCTGTGACCTGGTGGTTAAGAATCTGCCTGCCAACGCAGAGAACATGGGTTTGACCCCTGGTTTGGGAAGATCCCACATGCAGGGAGGTGACTCAGCCTGGGCGCCACAACTAGAGAGCAGCCCCGGTTCGCCGCAACTAGAGAAAGCAATGCAGTGGCGACGACCCAGCGCAGCCAGAAGTTAATTAATCAATAAATTAAAAAAATATTACCAAGAAACATATTAGTTACTTCCCTAGAAAAACTGCTGTAATTTAATCTTGCCAGCAATGAGAATAACAAGTAAGCCCATCTAAGGCCAGGAGAAAGGATTTTAGCTGGGGCCACTTTGGTCTCAATTATTGAGATCAACTTGTCCCAGATACGCCAACAGAGAGCCTGCTGGTCAACCCAGTTCCAAAGTCTTGGCACCAGGTACCAGGTATGAGTCCTTGGCTTTGCCAGCTCTCAATCTTCCCATCATCCAAGGTAGTAAGTCCTAGGGCTTGAGCCACTTGATCAAACAGAGAAGACTCATTTCATGCTAGCAAAGCTTCTCTGGAGACAGAAAAATGTGTGGAAAGGGGAATGGGTGTCACTACTGGGTCAGGAGCCTTCAAACCCTCTAGCCTCAGCACACTGGATCTAAGTAACAGAGACTCATCTAGCCTGTGGGGCAGGGCCAGCGACTCAGTTAAGTGGCAGGGGGAGCAGAGAAAAAAGCTGGGCAGATATGGATCTGACCTCAGCTCTGTGCCCTTCCTTGGCAGGTCATGTAACCTCTCTGCACCTCAGTGTTCTTATCTGTAAAATAGGGATAATTCCCACCTCATATGGGAGTGCTGGAGAAGATCAGATAAGTCCTTCCTGAACATTTTAAACAAAGACAATGATTATAATTGACTGAAATATTAGTGTTCTGGAAAAGGTCAGTTTTCATTCAATCCCAAAGAAAGGCAATGCCAAAGAATGCTCAAACTACAATTGCACTCATCTCGCACGCTAGTAAAGTAATGCTCAAAATTCTCCAAGCCAGGCTTCAGTAATACGTGAACCGTGAACTTCCAGTTGTTCAAGCTGGTTTTAGAAAAGGCAGAGGAACCAGAGATGAAATTGCCAACATCCACTGGATCATATAAAAAGCAAGAGAGTTCCAGAAAATCATCTATTTCTGCTTTATTGACTATGCCAACCCCTTTGACTGTGTGGATCACAGTAAACTGTAGAAAATTCTGAAAGAGATGGGAATACCAGACCACCTGACCTGCCTCTTGAGAAACCTATAAGCAGGTCAGGAAGCAACAGTTAGAACTGGACATGGAACAGACTGGTTCCAAATAGGAAAAGGAGTACGTCAAGGTTGTATATTGTCACCCTGCTTATTTAACTTCTATGCAGAGTACATCATGAGGAATGCTGGGCTGGAAGAAGCACAAGCTGGAATGAAGATTGCCGGAAGAAATATCAATAACCTCAGATATGCAGATGACACCACCCTTATGGCAGAAAGTGAGGAGGAACTAAAAAGCCTCTTGATGAAAGTGACAGAGGAGAGTGAAAAAGTTGGCTTAAATCTCAACAGTCAGAAAACTAAGATCATGGCATCCGGTCCCATCACTTCATGGCAAATAGATGGGGAAACAGTGGAAACAATGGCAGACTTTATTTTGGGGCTCCAAAATCACTGCAGATGGTGACTGCACCCATGAAATTAAAAGATGCTTACTCCTTGGAAGGAAAGTTATGACCAACCTAGACAGCATATTAAAAAGCAGAGACATTACTTTGTCAACATTACTTTGTAAAGGTCCGTCTAGTCAAGGCTATGGTTTTTCCAGTGGTCATGTACGGATGCGAGAGTTGGACTATAAAGAAAGCTGAGTGCCGAAGAATTGATGCTTTGGAACTGTGGTGTTGGAAAAGACTCTTGAGAGTCCCTTGGACTGCAAGGAGATCCAACCAGACCATCCTACAGGAGATCAGTCCTGGGTGTTCATTGGGAGGACTGATGTTGAAGCTGAAACTCCAATATTTTGGCCACCTGATGCGAAGAGCTGACTCATTTGAAAAGATGTTGGGAAAGATTGAAGGCAGGTGGAGAAGGGGATGACAGAGGATGAGATGGTTAGATGGCATCACCGACTCAATGGACATGAGTTTGGGTTAACTCCGGGAGTTGGTGACGGACAGGGAGGCCTGGCGTTCTGTGGTTCATGGGGTTGTAAAGAGTCGGACACAACTGAGCAACTGAACTGAACTGAATGACACTATTAATGAGAAATGCTAAGCAACCCCCTCTTCTAGATTTCTTTTCTACAGCTCTATGTCCATGCATAAAAGGTAACATCTGTACAATGTAACACAGTCCGTAACAGCAAAGAATAGAAACAACCTAAGTGCCCATCACTAGGCAATGAGTTACACAAATTAAGATGCACCTGTGCAATGGAGTACTACACAGCTGGAAAAAACAGTGGAGATTCATTATAGGCAAAAATCTCCCTGGCAAAATAAGGATAATAACAGGAGGGTTAGGAGGATTCAATGTGTTATATATATATATATATATAAGATTAGAACAGTGACCAGCATATACTGTATTCAATTATGATGATGTATATTCTAAATAAATCAAGATGTAGACGTGTATATATAGGATGCTACCCTTTGTATATGAATAGAGAAAAATAAGAATATATTAGTATTTGATTGCATTTGAATAAAGAAGCCTTAGAAAGTTATAAATGAATAGTTATGGGGTGGGGCAGGGCAGAGGTGGAGTAAGACATCTCACTGTACACCTTTCAGTTTATTCTCATGGTTGAACTGTGTGAATGTACTACCTATGTTTTTAATTAGAGAACAGAATTCTATTAGATGTGGGCAATTAGATAGGCTATAGACATGAAGGGAGAACTGGAACCAGCTGTCATTTTCCCAGCTTTGGGTCCATGGGAGAGGGGCTGAGTCTGTGATAAGTGTCCCTTCCTCAGAAAAGATGCTCCACAGGGATTTCCCTGGTGGTCCAGTGGTTAAGACTCACCTTCCAACGCAGGGGGTATAGGTTCAATCCCTGGTCTGGGAGCTAACATCCCACACGCCTCGTGGCCAAAAAATCAAAACATAAAACAGACACAATATTGTTAACAAATTCAACAAAGACTATAAAAAATAGTCCACATCAAAAAAAAAAAAAAAACAAAAAACACTTAGAAAAAAAGAAGAGTGCTCCAGGCCTGGGAAGGGGACCCCTAGAATGGCCTGGCTGGAGGGAGAGCAAGACTTGCTGGGTGGACCACAGTCCCTGCTGGGTCCTCTTCTTTGGCTTCTTCTGCCCCAAATGGGGTCTCCTAAGGGAAACCAGCCACCACTCCCCCTCTGCGGTCAAATGTTCTACCGCTGAGCGATACCCCCACCACTCCCCCTCTGGACGGAAGGAGACAATTAGCTTCAGGTCTCTCTCTGTTCGGGGGCCTACAACAGACACCCTGGGGCCCAAAGCCCCAAACTTTCTGCTAAGACTGAGGTGCAGACTCTGAATCAGAATGACCCCTCATGGGACTGCCACCCAAGACCATGAATGACTTCCTTGGCTTAGGGTTCTTCATTCAAAAGACACTTACTGAGCACCTCCTGTGTGCTTGGCATTTTTAGGGGTGACAGAGGTGAGGTGGGCACCTGCCCATAGGAGCTCCATGATAAGGATCTGGACTTAACGCAAAGAGGTGTAGCTCTGGAGAGCAAAAGGGCACTTATTTACTCCTGGAATACTCAAAAGAATGAACTAAAACACCACAGAATCAATACGCCAGAATTAAAATAGCTTAATTCTATTCCAGCAAAGCAAACGAAAAGAAAATATGGTAAATATTTTCCAGTTCTCATTCACAATGGCAATTTTTAAAATGCTAAAAAATAATAATAATAATACCTAGACATAATCCTAACAAGAAACATGTAGAACTTATATAGACTAAAGGACAAAAAACCCGCTAAGAGAGAAAGTCTATAGAAATGAAACAGTGTATCAAGGTCCGAACTACAGAGACTATTATTATATTAATTTTTCTGAAGTTAATATAAAGGTTTGAAGCAATTTTAGGCAAACTACGAATGAGATTTTAAAGCAATTAAAACAAATTTTATTATTATTATTATTTTTGGCTGCGCTGGGTCTTCGTTGTGGTGTGTGGGCTTTCTTTAGCTGCAGAGTAGGGGGGCTTCTCCGGTTTCAGAGCATGGGCTCTAATGTGTGTGGGCTCTCTAGTTGTGGCACATGGGTTTAGTTGCCACTCAGCATGTGGAATCTTCGTTTTCCGACCAGGGATCGAACCTGCATCCCCTACATTGGAAGGCAGATTCTTAACCACTGGACAACAAGGAAAGTCCCAAGAATGAGATTTCAAAACAACCAACTGATTCTAGATTTCACATGAAGGAGTAAACATATCAAATAGATAAATTTTTTTGAAAAATCCGTGTAAGGATGGGGATTTTCAGTGCCACTGACAACATTATACAACTACCACTATTAATGTACTGGTCTAATAGCCAAGAGAAAGGCCAGCACAACAGAAAGCCCTGAAAGAGACCCTGACATCTATCAGAACACAGCATTTTGCATAATGAAAAAGAGCATCCCAAACTAATGGACATTAAAGGGGTTTTCAACAATTTTATCAGGAAAACTGGTTAGAGGGGGTGGATAAATCAAGTTAGAGCTTTGCCTCATACACTACAACAAGATATATTTTTGACGAATCAGAGTTAAATATGAAAAATAACACCATGGGGATATAATAGTTGGTTATTTGCTCTCATGATTGTAAAGACCTTATAACCAAGGAAGAAATGGAAGAAATCATACAATCAACAGATGGAGTTGCCTGAAAATTCAAAATGGTCTGTTTTTTGAAAACATGCACGAGCTCCTATTTTAAAGAAACTACACTCTGTGACTCAGGGATGTTCATTCTGTTTTAGATAATTATAGAGACAGCAGGAAGGAAAGGAAGAATTCTATACTGATAGTAGTTACCTCTTTCTCTTCCTCCCTCCCCCTTTTCATGTACTGAGATTTTCCAAAAAGTTTCCATAATCAGTTATAAACAAAGGAGTTTGGACTTTAAATAGGAAGCAATGGGGAACCAACAGAGAACATTCCAACTGGGAATTACAACAAAGCTATATCTCTTCTGGTTTGTGACACATTGTTCGGTTTATTCCTTTATGACTGTGCAGTGAATTGACTGCACTATGAATATTTTAACAGAAGCTCCAGTAAGTTCCCTGGGTTCTCAGTCTTCCCATTCCTAAGCTGCCTGTGTCTAAACGTCCATGCCAGAGGCCACCTGACAGTGGACAAGGTATCGGGAGCTCTTCCATGATTCCTACCTGTAAGAACGTGAGTGAATTACGTTCCCTCTCTGAGTCTTAATTTCCCCATCTATACAATAGGGATAAAGATTCTGTCTCACAGATGGTTACAAAGACGAGGGGCTGGTGTATGGGAAGCAACCAGCACAGTGCCAGGTACACACTGGACATTCTGGAGTTGTGAAAGAAGTCAGGGCATTAAGCATATAGCGGGGCTGTGTGTGGGGGGAGGAGGGCTAGCCCTGCTGCTGGTGGGTGAGCCTCTCAACCTTGGGCAGTAAGAAAATATCACCACTGAGTAAGTGATATTTACACTAAGTAAGTAAGAAAATATCTGCTCACTTCCCAGTAGGGACATGCCACCCTAAACCAGCCTCACCTTCCACGAGGACCACAGCAGCATGCCCCTTATGCTGTCCTAGGAATCTTGCATCCTCAGAATGCAAGAAGCAAAAATCCTATGAAATCAGGCCCCGTGGAGAAGAGTTGGCCCCAGAGCAAAATTCCAGGGCAGGGCCTGGCTTGGTGAATGGCGACAGAAAACCGTCCAAACCATCCACGGCACATCCCCATCTCAACAAGGTGACTGGGAGCTTTCACTTCTGGGAGTAGTAAAAGGAACGGCCTCCTTTGGAAATGCAAATAATTAGCTAGAGGGGAATTAAAGGGATCCATTAGTCATCTGCACAGCATTATGAATGCATTTAACAGGACTGGTTTCCTGCTATCTCCAGGGTGACACAGTTGAGGAAATAAGATTTCTGAAGCCAGGAGAGAAGATGCATAGTTGGAAGTGCCAAGACGCTCAAAGAGAGTGAAAGCATTATTCATTAACTAGTCATTGGCTGAGAAGGTGGTGGCAGAGATGGGGAAACCTGAGGTCTTAGGAAGAGAAGAGAAGTTAGCAAAGAGGAGAGAAGGAAGCCTTGTGTATTTCACACTGTCTCCTTATACTGGCCCCACAGCCAAGAAAGAGGAAGAGAAAATTTGTACTTTTCCTCCCCACTCTTTTCTGCATAGGTCTCTGCTTTCAAGACGAGGTGGTCAGTGTTCTGTTGGGCCATGTCACTCATTCAGCAGGTGCACTGCTGCATGGGGTCCCTGCCTCCCCTTCCCTCTTTATGGCAGTGAAGGGAACTACCATCCAAAGGCCACTCAAGCCAAAGATCAAGGGGAATTCCAGACTCCTCCCATCCTAGACTGCTTCAACAATTACTCATTGTTAAGTCTTATTAAATTCTATCTTCATTTACTTAAATATAATTACTGAATACCAACTATGTTGCAGCTATGAGGCTAGAGTGTAGAGATGATTAAGGCAGAATTCTAGTTCCTAGATCTGTCATACCAATTCCCAACAAAACTGCCTTTGTTCTTGCCCCAATTATAACTTTGATGCCTTTATGACTGTCCCTTAGTAGGCCTCCTTGGTCTCTCCAGTCAACCCTTCCTCCACATAGTATTTCTAATATGTGATTATCATCATTAGCTTAAGTGATTGCAATGATGCCCCTTGGAAGTACTGCCAGAATAGTTATCAAGTGCAGGAAATGTTTTAAGTGACATGTACTTATGTTATTGAAGGAAATTCAAGTTTTGAGCAAAGTTAGATCACTTGGGCAAATTCATTGAGTTTTATAATAATACACTATAATTATATAGTATTGAACACTAGTCAACATGAATATGATTTGGATTTACATGTTAATAAATCTTGTAAGACAAGAAGACAAAGTTTATCACATAGATAGTGATTATCAAGCTATTTTAATTTCTGCTTTACTGACTATGCCAAAGTCTTTGTGGATCACAATAAACTGTGGAAAATACTGAAAGAGATGGGAATACCAGACCACCTGACCTGCCTCTTGAGAAATCTGTATGTAGGTCAGGAAGCAACAGTTAGAACTGGACATGGAACAACAGACTGGTTCCAAATAGGAAAAGGAGTACGTCAAGGCTGTATATTGTCACCCTGCTTATTTAACTTATATGCAGAGTATATCATGAGAAATGCTGGGCTGGAAGAAGCACAAGCTGGATTTTAAGACTGCCGGGAGAAATATCAATAACCTCAGATATGCAGATGACACCAGCATTATGGCAGTAAGTGAAGAGGAACTCAAAAGCCTCTTGATGAAAGTGACAGAGGAGAGTGAAAAAGTTGGCTTAAAGCTCAACATTCAGAAAACTAAGATCATGGCATCTGGTCCCATCACTTCGTGGGAAATAGATGGGGAAACAGTGGAAACAGTGTCAGACTTTATTTTTGGGGGCTCCAAAATCACTGCGGATGCTGATTGCAGCCATGAAATTAAAAGACGCTTACTCCTTGGAAGGAAAGTTATGACCAACCTAGATAGCATATTAAAAGCAGAGACATTACTTTACCAACAAAAGTCCGTCTAGTCAAGGCTATAGTTTTTCCAGTGGTCATGTATGGATGTGAGAGTTGGACTGTGAAGAAAGCGGAGCGCCAAAGAATTGATGCTTTTGAACTACGGTGCTGGAGAAGACTCTTGCAAGTCCCTTGGACTGCAAGGAGATCCAACCAGTCCATTCTAAAGGAGATCAGTCCTGAGTATTCATTGCAAGGACTGATGCTGAGGTTGAAACTCCAAAACTTTGGCCACCTCATACAAAGAGCTGACTCATTGGAAAAGACTCTGATGCTGGGAGGAATTGGGGGCAGGAGGAGAAGGGGACGATAGAGGATGAGACGGCTGGATGGCATCACCAACTCGATGCATATGAGTTTGGGTGAACTCCAGGAGTTGGTGATGGACACGGAGCCCTGGCATGTTGTGGTTCATGGGGTCGCAAAGAGTCGGACATGACTAAGCGACTGAACTGAACTGAATTTCAATAAATAAAATGGCAAAACAGATGGAAATAGCTGAAACAGTCAATTAACTAAAGCCATGAATAAGAAAAATGTTATTTGATGATCAGATAGCTATAACTTGTGGCTCAGCTGGTAAAGAATTTGTCTGTAATGCAGGACACCTGGGTTCGATCCCTGGGTTGGGAAGATCCCCTGGAGAAGGGAAAGTCTACCCACTCCAGTACTGTGGCCTGGAAAATTCCATGGAGTCCATGGGGTCGCAAAGAGTCAGACATGACTGAGTGACATTCACTTTCATTTTATGGGGGCCTCCCAGGTGGTGCTAGTGGGTAAAGACATCTCTTGCCAGTGTAGGAGCTGCAGGAGACTCAGGCTCAATCCCTGGGTCGGGAAGATCCCCTGGAGTAGGAAATGGCAACCCACTCAAGTATTCTTGCCAGGATAATCCTATGGATAGAGGAACCTGGCAGACTACAGTCCACGGGGTTGCAGACTCGGACACAACTGACAGTGCATGCACATATGTAACTTAATACTTTATTAGTTAAGGAACATATGACATAAAGAGGCAGCTCTTCTATTTAGTTGTACCAATCTCAAAATACCTCTCCAACTCTAACAGCTTTGACAGAAGAAATCCAAATTGTAAAATATGCCAAAGCAGGTATTTGTTACGCAATTCAATGACTATAAAGTTAATCATTAAATGTAAATAGAATCTGGGGACACAGAAAACAAGTAGTAACTCCTTATGTGACAAACAATTTTGACATTCTCAAGTACTTTTATAAAAATGGGTATAAAATGATTTTATGTAGTTTTGAGTGTCTACTGTGGTTCTGATCTTTGTCATTCATTCAGTACTCATTAAACATATACAACCAATTCCAGTATTCCTGCCTAGGAAATCCCATGGATGGAGGAGCCTAGCAGATTACAGTCCATGGGGCTGAAAAGAGTCGGACAAAATTTAGCAACAAAAGTACCACCACAAGTACTTTTATAAAAAAGATAGTAAAATGATTTTATGTAGCTTTGAGGGTCTACTATGGTTCTGATCTTTGCTATTCATTCAATACTCATTAAACATACACGCTTCCCCCAAGCTGTAGTAATACTGTTAAGATTATTAATCTGAAAAACAATAAAATCACAAATTAAAAACTGTACTACTAAAGGTAACAGAGCAAGAAGAAAATAAGTAAGAGGAAGAAAGAGGAGGAGGGTAACATAAGAAATTTTCACTGAAATAGAACTTTTAGACTAAAGGAGCAAGTCAGGTTCTAGAACAATTTGATACAAAATGCTCAACACTAAGACAGCTTGGTTAGATTAATAAATCTCAGGAATGAAAAGTATCTTTAGGCATCAAGACAGAAAAAGAAAATGAATCTGCCCTCAGGACTCTCCTGGAACATTTGATGCTGAATGATAATTCAGCAAAGTCTATAAAGCTCTAAAGAAATGGCATCTGGACATCACCAGATGGTCAATACCGAAATCAGATTGATTAAATTCTTTGCAGTCGAAGATGGAGAAGCTCTATACAGTCAGAAAAACAAGACTAGAAGTTGACTGTGGCTCAGATCATGAACTCAATATTGCAAAATTCAGACTTAAATTGAAGAAAGTAGGGAAAACTATTAGGCCATTAAGGCATGACCTCAGATCCCTTATGATTATACAGTGGATGTGACAAATAGATTCAAGGGATTAGATCTAAAAGATAGTGTGCCTGAAGAACTATGGACAGAGGTTTGTGGCCTTGTACAGGAGTCAGTGATCAAGACCATCCCCAAGAAAAAGAAATGCAAAAAAGGTTAAATGGCTGTCTGAGGAGGCCTTACAAATAGCTGAGAAAAGAGGAGAAGTAAACGGCAAAGGAGAAAAGGAAAGATATACCCATCTGAATGCAGAGTTCCAAAGAATAGCAAGGAGAGATAAGAAAGCCTTCCTAAATGAACAATGAAAACAAAAGAATGGGAAAGACTAGGGATCTTTTCAAGAAAATTAAGAGACACAGAGGGAACATTTCATGCAAAGACATGAAATGCTATGGACCTAACAGAAGCAGAAGATATTAAGAAGAGGTGGCAAGAATACACAGAAGAACTATACTAAAAAGATTTTAATGACCCAGATAACCACGATGGTGTAATCACTCACCTAGAGCCACACATTCTGGAGTGCAAAGCCAGGTGGGCCTTAGGAAGCATCACTACAAACAAAGCTAGTGGAGGTGAAAGAATTCTAGTTGAGCTATTTCAAATCCTAAAAGATGATGCTGTTGAAGTGCTGTGCTCAATATGCCAGCAAATATGGAAAACTCAGCAGTGGCCACAAGACTGGAAAAAATCAGTTTTCATTCCAATCCCAAAGAAGGGTAATGCCACAGAATGTTCAAACTATCACACAACTGCACTCATTTCACATATTAGCAAAGTGATGCTCTAAATTCTCCAAGCCAGGCTTCAATAGTACATGAACTTACTTCCAGATGTTCAAGCTGGATTTAGAAAAGGCAAAGGAACCAGAGATCAAACTGCCAGTGTCTTCTGGATCATAGAAAAAAATAAAGAATTCCAGAAAAACATCTACTTTTGCTTCACTGACTACGCTAAAGCCTTTGACTTTGTAGATCACAACAAACTGTGGAAAATCCTTAAAGAGATGGGAATACCAGACCACCTTACCTGCCTCCAGCAAAACCTGTGTGCAGGTCAAGAAGCAACAGTTAGAACCAGACATGGAACAATGGACTGGTTCAAAATTGGGAAAGGAGCACAGTAAGGCTGTATGTTGTCACCTTGCCTATTTCACTTATATGCAGAGTAATCATGCAAAATGCTGGGCTAAATGAAGCACAAGCTGGAGTTAAGGTTGTTGGGAGAAATATCAATAACCTCAGACATACCGATGACATCACCCTTATGGCAGAAAGTGAAGAGTAACTAAAGAGCCTCTTGATGAAGGTGAATGAGGAGTGTGAAAAAGCTGGCTTAAAATTCAACATTGAAAAAATGAAGATCCTGGCATCCAGCCCCATCACTTCACAGCAAATAGAGGGGAAACAAGGGAAATAGTGAGAAACGTTATTTTCTTGGGTTCCAAAATCACTGCAGATGGTGACTACAGCCATGAAATTAAGACGCTTGCTCCTTGGAAGAAAAGCTATGACAAACCTAGACAGTGTATTAAAAAGCAGAGACATTACTTTACCAACAAAGGTCCATATAGTCAAAGCTATGGTTTTTCCAGTAGTCATGTATGGATATGAGAGCTGGACCATAAAGAAGGCTGAACGCTGAAGAACTGATGCTTTTGAACTGTGATGCTGGAGAAGACTCAGGAGAGTCCCTTGGACAGCAAGGAGATTAAACCAGTCAATCCTAAAGGAAATCAACCCTGAATACTCATTGGAAGGACTGATGCTGAAGTTGAAGCTCCAACACTTTGGCCTCCTGATGCAAAGAGCCGACTCACTGGAAAAGACTGTGGCGGCTGGGAAAGATTGAAGGCAAAAGGAGAAGTGGGCAGCAGAGGATGAGATGGTTAGATAATATCACCGACATGAATCTGAGCAAACTTCGGGAGACAGTGGAGGACACGGGAGACAGTGGAGGACACAGGAGCCAGGCACACTGCAGTCAGACATGACTTAGCGACTGAACAACAAGTCTAATTTTACTTCAATATCTTTTTTTTTTTTCAAAGTCAAGGAAAATTAAACGTAACATTGCTTAAATAGCAACCTTCCATTGAATAATTTAATTCTAAGGGAAGATACAATCTCAGCTCTAAACAAGCAACTTGCAGAACTCTTTTTTTGCAGCTGGGTCTGGTTGTTAGTTGAAGACTGCCTGCATGTGGAGGCTGGGAGCCCCAGGACAGGCTCTGTGCAGACAGAGTCTGCAGTCAGGAAATCCTGTGTACTGTCCTGGTCCTCACTCGGATAAGACCTCTTACTTGGGAATGAGCTCCCATTAATGTTCTGGCCTCTTGCAACAATTCTTTCTTTCTCAATAATCTTATAGGAGGGTGTGGAACAGAACTATCCTATGACCCAGCAATTCCACTCCTGGGCATATACTCAGGAAAACCATAATTCAAAAAGCTACATGCATCCCAGTGCTCAATGCAGCACTATTTATAATAGCCAAGACATGGAAGCAACCTGAATGTCTACTGACAGAGGTATGGATAAAGAAGATGTGGTACAGGTACACAGTGGAATATTATTCAGCCAGAGAAAGGAATGAAACATGCCATTTGCAGAGCTGTGGATGGACCTAGAAACTGTCATACAGAAAGAAGTAAGTCAGAGAGAGATAAACAAATATCATATAACATCGCTTGTATGTGGAATCTAGAAAAATGGTATTCAGTTCAGTTCAGTTCAGTCACTCAGTCATGTCCGACTCTTTGCAACCCCATGAATCACAGCACGCCAGGCCTCCCTGTCCATCACCAACTCCCAGAGTTCACTCAAACTCATGTCCATCGAGTCGGTGATGCCATCCAGCCATCTCATTCTCTCTCGTCCCTGTCTCCTCCTACCCCCAATCCCTCCTAGCATCAGACTCTTTTCCAGTGAGTCAACTTGTCACATGGGGTGGCCAAAGTATTGGAGTTTCTGCTTTAGCATCAGTCCTTCCAATGAACACCCAGGATTGATCGCCTCTAGAATGGACTGGTTGGATCTCCTTGCAGTCCAAGGGACTCTCAAGAGTCTTCTCTAGCACCACAGTTCAAAAGCATCAATTCTTCGGCGATCAGCTTTCTTCACAGTCCAACTCTCACACCCATACATGACCACGGGAAAAACCATAGCCTTGTCTAGACGGACCTTGGTTGGCAAAGTAATGTCTCTGCTTTTTAATATGCTATCTAGGCTGGTCATAACTTTCCTTCCAAGGAGTAAGTGTCTTTTAATTGCATGGCTGCAATCAGCATCTGCAGTGATTTTCGAGCCCAAAAAATAAAGTCTGACACTGTTTCCACTGTTTCCCCATCTATTTCCCACGAAGTGATGGGATCAGATGCCATGATCTTCGTTTTCTGAATGTTTAGCTTCAAGCCAACCTTTTCACTCTCCTCTTTCACTTTCATCAAGAGGCCTTTGAGTTCCTCTTCACTTTCTGCCATAAGGTGGTGTCATCTGCATATCTGAGGTTGGTATAGATAATCTTATTTGCAGAGCAGAAATAGACACAGATGTAGAGAACAGAAGTATGGATACCAAGGGGGGAAGAAAGGGTGGGATGAATTGGGAGATTGCGATTGGCATATATACACTGCTTTGTATAAAATAGATAACTAATGATAACCTATTGTACAGCACAGGGAGCTCTACTCAAAGCTATGTGATGACCTAAATGGGAAGGAAATCCAAAAAAGAGGGATACATTCATAGGAGGCAACTCACTTCAGTATTCCTGCCTGAAAAATCCCATGGACAGAACAGCCCTGCAGTCCACGGGGTCATAAAGTGTTGGACACGACTGAGTGACTGAACATGTATATGTACAGCTGATTTACTTTGTGTACAGGAAAAACTAGCACACCACTGTATAGCAACTATCCTCCAGCAGAAGTTAATTTTAAAAAGAAGAGGTCGGATCCAACCAGAAGAGCCCATTCTCTGACCATACTGGAAAAGGCAAAGTTTCCTACTTGAAAAGCACTGCCCCAGTACCAAAGAGTCAAAGAGCTCCACTCAAGGCTGGTTTCATACCTGTCCCCCGCACTCTGCTTTCTGCAGCCACTGCATGATGTTGCCTCTGCCCCGAACCCTTCCCTGGGCTGTCCAGAGTGCCTCTCCCTGGACCTGCTGCAAATCATCCCAACTTCTGGTCTTGGGAACCCTTTTCCCAGTTTATCATCTCATCATACTTCTCAAACTTGATTACTTTTTGTTTGTTCAGTCACTCTGTCATGTCCAACTCTCTGCGATCCCATGGACTGCTGCATGCCAGGCTTCCTTGTCCTTCGCCATCTCCTAGAGCTTACTCAAACTCATGTCCATTGAGTTGGTGATGCCGTCCAACCATCTCATCCTCTGTCATCCCCTTCTCCTCCCGCCTTCAATCTTTCCCAGCAACAGGGCCTTTTCCAATGAGTCAGCTTTTCGTATCAGGTGGCCAAAGCACTGGAGTTTCAGCTTCAACATCAGTCCTTCCAATGAACACCTAGGACCGATCTCCTTTAGAATGGACTGGTTGGATCTCCTTGCAGTCCAAGGGACTCTCAAGAGTCTTCTGCGACACCACAGTTCAAAAGCATCAATTCTTTGGCACTCAGCCTTCTTTATGGTCCAACTCTCACATCCGTACATGACTACTGGAAAAACCATAGCTTCGACCATACAGACCTTTGTAGGCAATGTCTCTGCTAATAGGTCTTTCATTTTCCCCACTCAACTATAACTAAAGTTCTTCCGCCTACAAATTTTAATGGTCCTAGATTGATTTCCCTACCCTATACAGCCAAGCTTTGGGATCTGACACCCTAACATGGGTCTCAGTTCCACTGACAGTTCAAAACCGACATTACCCTTAGATGCAAGGCACTCCGGAGCACACGTGATGATAAGGCTGGCAGCCACCTTGACCTCCAGGTCAGGCTGTCCATGGCCATGTGAGACCCTGGCATTCTCCTCATGCTGCCATCTCTGCATTCCTGCAGGCCCCACCTGCACCAGGGCCTCAGCCTCCTAAGGCAGCTCCTTTTTCCCCAGGTCCAGATTCTTTGCTTCAGTTGCAGGTTGGGTCATATACCCAACAATAAATTGGTACATCTCAAATCCTTTATGGAAGAGGAATGGCAACCCAGTCCAGTATTCTTGCCTGGAGAATCCCATGGACAGAGGAGCCTGATGGACGACAGTCCATGGGGTTGCAAAGAGTTGGACACGATTGAGTGACTTTCATTTTAAAAATATAAATAAACATGTAGCCAAACAAAAATAAAAAACCAATCCTGTTCTCCCTGCTCCTAAACTTGCTCACTTCAATCAAATAGCAGAGTGCAGAGAGAAGATCCGAACACTCT
Source organism: Moschus berezovskii (assembly GCF_049115385.1). Taxonomy (NCBI): domain Eukaryota; kingdom Metazoa; phylum Chordata; class Mammalia; order Artiodactyla; family Moschidae; genus Moschus; species Moschus berezovskii. The sequence continues at coordinate 35,530,556 of NC_142480.1, read as the reverse complement.
CCCACTCTCTGCCTTACCTCCTCTAGGGAGTTTCCAGAGTGCCCCACAGATCCACTCACACTGTGTTCACCAGGATATTCACTAGTATAAGAGCCAACTGCAGGGAAATGGGGCAAACTGAGAACCTTCTTTGTCCTGGAAATTACAGGAGAGTCATAACTCTTCCAATTTCCCCATGTTTTTTCTTTCTTTCTTTTTAAATAATTGTATTTATTTATTTTTGACTGTGCCGAGTCTTTGTTCCTGCATGAGCTTTTCTCTATTTATGGCAAGCCAGGGCTACTCTCTAGTTGCGATGCGAGGGCTTCTCATTGTGGTGGCTTCTCCTGCTGTGGAGCACGGGCTCTAGGGTGCATAGGCTTCAGTAGTTGTGGCACGTGGGCTCAGTAGATGGAGTTCCCCAGCTCTGGAGCATAGGTTTATGAGCTGCAGTGCACAGGCTTGGTTGCTCTGAGGTACGTGGGATTTTCCCAGATCAGGGATTGAGAGGGTAACAGGCAGGAAGGCCAGGAGTCTCCAAATGGAGGAAATAGGCTGCAAGTGTCAGACATTTTTATCTCTCTTACAAACTAGCGCTATTTTTTTTCTTCTCTATACAAATTTAAAAGGTTTCTCTTAAAATACTGTGTAGCCATAATGACACCTGGTTTCACCTGAAGTTAACTATTCTCAAACCTTGAGTTAACCAATGCATTTTCTTATGGAAATGTTTGTCTTAAGCTATGTTAATGTACTACGCATTTACCCCAAACTCTGTCTTCAAGTCGGTTCACCTAATGGCTTAGAACCTACTTGACAAACCAGTATGTTATACTCAGATATTGTTCCCCTAACCTATGTAAATGAAACTATTTGTATGGTAATCTGCCCTTCTACAAGATTCAAGTCAATTGTTTTATGGCCCAGGATGAATCGTCCGTTGCCAAGATTATCCCAAAATGCATCTTATGGATGAGGGGCCTGGTGCCATTCTGAGTTTTAAGACATTCCTTTCTTTAATTAACAGACTGCCAGTGACTATATTGGAGAAGGAAATGGCAACCCACTCCAGTGTTCTTGCCTGGAGAATCCCAGGGACGGGGGAGCCTGGTGGGCTTCCATCTATGGGGTCACACAGAGTCGGACACGGACACGACTGAAGTGACTTAGCAGCAGTAGCAGTAGCAGTGACTATATAACATCCAGCTGAAGACAAGCAGGGGGGCACTCTTTCTGCCCTCTTCTGATGCCTATGTCAGAAGCTTTCTCTATCTCCTTTATACTTTAATAAAACTTTATTATACAAAAGCTCTGAGCGATCAAGCCTTGTCTCTGGTCCCGGATTGAATTCTTCTCCTCCGGAGGCCAAGAATCCTGGCGTCTTTCGTTCAGCAACAACCTTTCAGGATCGAACCCATGTCTCCAGCACTGGCAGGCAGATTCTTATTCACTGAGCCACCAGGGAAGCCCTCTCCCCCATGTTTGAGCCTAGCTCACCCTTCTAGCCCCTGCCGACCTGCACAGCCTTTACCTGGAGTTCCTGAAATGCAGCAGACACGCTGGAGCCTCTCCGCTTGCACATGCTCCCTTCCCTTTCTGCTTCCTTACCTATCAGCCTAAGTATGACACCCCCTTGGAAGCTGCAGTCCCCGACCAGCAGCCAATCCAGGCCGGGCAGGTGGCCTTTCTCGAGCTCACTTGCCCAGTGTTCCTTCTTCCTCCTGCCCTTAAATAACTGACTGAGCACACATGGGACGGTGGCCCTCTGGCAAGGGAAAACATGAGGGAGAGGTCAGTGTCTTTCCACGCTGTCCTAAGGGCAACTATGGGGACACAGTGACCCAGGTGAGCAGGCTTCCTCAAAGCCCTTTGCAGCCTTGACTGTTAACTGCAGATCTGGTTCCTTCACCAGACTGTGACCTCAGAGGTCGAGGGCTGTATCTGTTTATATTTATACCCTAGCACCTAGCAGAGGGCCTGGTATGTGGTAGGAAGGTGGGCTGAAACAATGGACTCCAGAGGCACAGTGACGAAATGCCAAGGGCCCCAGGGAGGACCCTCCCAGGCTGGGTTTAAAAATTTAAAGCCATTTCTGATGCTGCCTCCTAGTGTGAACCATAAGTGAGCTCAACGTCAAAGGATGGAAAGGTTTATTATTGACTTGTAAGCTGAAGGAAGTTGTGGGTTATATATGACACTGAGGTTTTGTGCAGAAGAAACAAGTTGAGCTTTTCTAATAATCGCTGGTAAAATGTGAAATGATGTGAACTGTGACTGTGTATGTATGATTTTTAAGTAACATGGTCAGCTTTTTGAAGCCATCTACCATGCTCAAGGGAAAAGAATCCTCTCTTCTTTCCGTAAGGACCTCCTTGCCCATTGTACCAGGGGAGGAATCCACGCCAACCCCCACTCTAAAGGTGAAGCACTCCATAAGCTACCACCATCCTGAGGCTCTGGCAGAGGTCCTGTCCTTATTGCAGGGTGGGAGACACAAACTGTGGTTCATACAACTGCTGCCTATCAGCTACTAAAACTGTGCAATCTAGATGTTCACATTTACATGTGAGCAGACAACACAGAACCACAGGGTCTATAAAGAGAATTAGCAGGCAAAATGGGGACCAAACTGATTTCTGGCTTACATTGAAGAAAGGGTAATATAGGAAACATAAAACTCCCAAAACTTCTACGTTTGTCAGGGAGATTTAAGAATATACACTGAGAAAATAAGAACAGGATGACAAGAAAAAGCATCCTGAGAACACTGACCTTATTTGGCAATTTAAAAAAACATGATTGCTAGGGGAAAAACCTAAAAAAAAAAAAAAAAAAAACAACAACAACATAAGTAGTAAATAGTAGAAAGAAGTCTCAAAAAAAAAAAGAAAAAAGAAAAAGCTGGTGGATTAGAAAATCAATTCAAGTACCTATGAGAATCTGGAAGAAAAAAGGCAAAGTAACGGAATTAACGGAATTCCTGGTGGGCTACAGTCCATGGGGTAACGACTGGACATGACTGAGCATAGAGAGTGCCATACCGAGTGACGTTCAGTCAGACAGAGAAACACAAATATCATATGACATCACTCATATGTGGATTCCAAAAAAAAAGGATACAAATGAACTTATTTACAAAAGAGAAATAGAAGTACAGATGTAAAAAACAAACTTATGGTTACCAGGGGGAACACAGGTGAGGGATAAACTGGGAGATTGGGACTGACATAAACACACGACTATATATAAAATAGATAACCAATAAGAACCTCCAGTTTAGAACAGAGAACTCTATTCACTACTCTGTAATGACCTATTTGTGAAAAGAATTTAAAACAGAGTGGATATATATGTATGTGTAACTGATTCACTGTTATACAGCAGAAACTAATATCACATTATAAATTCACTATACTCCAATAAAAAATTAATTAAAAAAAGCCACACACACAATAAAAACTTGTAAAAAGAAAAACATAAGCAAATGAACAGAGATCAATACATAAAAGAGTAGAAGACAATTTCTTCAAGCTGAAGAAAGACTTGAATTTTCAGTTCAACAATGTCAAAGAGGATTATTGAAAAAAGAAAAGACCTATAGCTTGAAGAATCATTTTCAAGAATAAAGAAAAATTACATAAAAGTCATTAGCAGGGGCTTCCCTGGTGGTCAAGTCGTTAAGAATCCACCTGCCAATGCAGGGGACACAGGTTAGATTCCTGGTCTGGGAAGATTCCTCATGCCTCGGGGGGGCAACAAAGCCTGTGTGCCAAAATTACTAAAGCCTGCATGCCTAGAGCCTGTGCTGCTCAAGGAGAAACCACTGCGATGAGATACCCCTGCATGGAGAGTAGCCCCTCTCTTTGCAACTAGAGAAAGGCTGCGTGCAACAACAAAGACCCAGCACAGAAAAATAAAAATCTTTTTAATAATCCTTAGCAAACAAAAACAGATTACCCAGAGAGGAAAAATACACAATAATTGATTTTCTCACCTGCCACACTGAAGGCCACACATTTACAAAGCAATGTTTATATATTCCAAGATGAAAGATTGTGATTGTGACCTCAGAATTTTACAAAGAGCTAAACTTTCCTTTAAATGTGACTCCATGGTCTCACTGCCTAGGGCCTGGGTTTGGTCTCTAGTCAGGGAATTAAAATCCCACAAGCTGCATGGCACAACCAAAAAACATTATACATACATAAATGTGACAGCAAAAGAGCATGCAAGTTAAGATACTCAAGGTTCTGGAAAGAAAGCTCCAAAAATCAACCAAAACATTTACTTGAAGTATTCCAGTCAACTGGGAAATGAATGACAATAAATAATTGAAGAAAGAGGAAGGCATATTATAGAAAAAAAAATATTGTGGGCAGCAACACCAACTAGAATCTAAGATCACAGATAACAAGTGGGTTATAATGTGACAATTAACTGCCAAAAATGATGCTCAGAATACAAAAGACAGAAAATTGGGTAATAACCTAGAGATAAAATTTCATGTTAATCCAACTATATCTGAATGTGGGAATGGAAGGAGAGAAGAAAAAGTATGCTAAAAGTTTTATCCTGTCTGGAAGAACAGTTGTAATTTGACTGTGTGGATCACAATAAACTGGAAAATTCTGAAAGAGATGGGAATACCAGACCACCTGACCTGCCTCTTGAGAAACCTCTATGCAGGTCAGGAAGTAACAGTTAGAACTGGACATGGAACTACAGACTGGTTCCAAATGGGAAAAGGAGTACGTCAAGGCTATATACTGTCACCCTGCTTGTTTAACTTATATGCAGAGTACATCATGAGAAACGCTGGGCTGGATGAAGCACAAGCTGGAATCAAGATTGCCGGGAGAAATATCAATAACCTCAGATATGCAGATGACACCACCCTTATGGCAGAAAGTAAAGAACTTAAAAAGCCTCTTAATGAAAGTGACAGAGGAGACTGAAAAAGTTGGCTTAAAGCTCAATATTCAGAAAACTAAGATCATGGCATCCAGTCCCATCACTTCGTGGCAGATAGATGGGGAAACAGTGGAAACAATGGCAGACTTTATTTTTCTGGGCTCCAAAATCACTGCAGATGGTGATTGCAGCCATCAAATTAAAAGACGTTTACTCCTTGGAAGGAAAGTTATGACCAACCTAGATAGCATATTAAAAAGCACAGATATTACTTTGTCAACATCACTTTGTAAAGGTCTGTCTAGTCAAGGCTATGGTTTTTCCAGTGGTCATGTATGGATGTGAGAGTTGGACTATAAAGAAAGTTGAACGCTGAAGAATTGATGCTTTTGAACTGTGGTGTTGGAGAAGACTCTTGAGAGTCCCCTGGACTGCAAAGAGATCCAACCAGTCCATCCTATAGGAGATCAGTCCTGGGTGTTCACTGGAAGGACTGATGTTGAAGCTGAAACTCCAATACTTTGGCCACCTCATGCGAAGAGCTGACTCATTGGAAAAGACCCTGAGGCTGGGAAAGATTGAGGGCAGGAGGAGAAGGGGATGACAGAGGATGAGATGGCTGGATGGCATCATCGACTCGATGGACATGGGTTTGGGCAGACTCCAGGAGATGGTGATGGACAGGTAGGCCTGGCGTGCTGTGGTTCACGGGGTTGCAAAGAGTCAGACATGACTGAGTGACTGAACTAAATTGTACTGAATCTACTCTTGATGGTTCAGTAGGAAAAGAATCTGCTTGCAATGTAGGAGACCTGGTTTCGACCCCTGGTTTGGGAAGATCCCCTGGAGAAGGGAATGTCAACTTAGTATTCTTGCCTGGAGAATGCCATTGACAGAGGAGTCTGGGGGTCTACAGTCCATAACATCGCAAAGAATCAGACACAACTGAGCAACTAACAACACACACACACACTCACTCTTGATGGTGAGAGATACGCATACACATATATGTTCTAATATGTTTGTTAAAAATTTAAACAAGAGTAGAAAGAGGAGATATAGATACATCTCTGCAAAGAATACACATTAAAAAAAATCGGAGGAATATGCTAGTGAAAGGAATATGGTAGGCCCAAAGAAAACCTCAACATAGTCACAGATACAACTCTTAAATACTAGTAGACCATATTTTAGAAATTAACATCATTTAAATCAAACAACACAAGCCACTTGAAAATTTTAGACAACGTTCTCCCCCAAACTCTTCTATCAAAGAGAAAATGTTTAAAAAGAGAAAAGACTGAAATTAGAGATATTTGAAAAATGATTGACTGTGATTACACTACTTGTTCAAAGTTATGGGAGGCAGGCAATGTTATACTCAGAGAATAATGCAGTAAACAATGAGGACAGCAAGTAAATGAATTAGATGTTCAGTCCAGTTAGATGAATATGAGAGAAGAGTACAACAAAGAAAATAACGATGCTAAAAATAAAATGATTAATTAGAAAAAAGGAAAACATTAATATCAGCAAGCAATAAGAAGACCAAAAAAGCTAGTGCTTTGAAAAGATCACTAAAATAAGCACAAAAATACAACATTAGGAGGCTTCCCTGGTGGCTCCTGCCTGCAGTGCAGGAGACTTGGGTTTGATCCCTGGGTCAGGAAGATACCCTGGAGAAGGGAATGGCAACCCACTTCAGTATTCTTGCCTAGAGAATCCCATGGACAGAGGAGTCTGGTGGGCTACAGTCCATGGGAATGCAAAGAGTCGGACGTGACTAACACTTTAACTTTCATACAACATTAGAAACAAGAAAGGGGACACAATTACAGGTATAGAGGAGATATTTAAATTGTAAGATAATTCAAAATGAATTAGAAAACATTCCAGAAAATCTGATTCATGACCCTCCCCAAAAAGGGAAAAAAATCTACTCTGCAAAAAAGGCACCTGTCTCAGATAGCTTTTCAAGAAACTTCTATAAGCTTGGATTGCTTATGTCCTTCATTCTACAACAGAGAAATTATAAGAAGAGTATTTTAACATTTATTGAGTATTTAATATGTGCCAGGCACTATGCTAAGCAATTTATATATATCATCATGTTCAAAAAAGCTTACAAACTCATTGAAAGAGATTAGTATCAAATGGATACGAAAACTTGACAAGGAAATCATATATATGCATAAAATTGATCACATTTATAAATATAGATAATAGCCTAGATAAAATAGTACTAAATGGAATCGAGCTAGAAATTAAAATATAGTATGTCATGACCAAATAGAGTTTTTCCTCCTGGGAATTAAAACAATGGTTTAACATAAAGAAACCTAGTGATATCATTCATTATACTAAAAAGTGAAAGGACACCTTCAGAGTCCAAAGAACACGTATCCCTGAGTTAAAACAAGACAACAGCAACAACAAAACTCTTAGTAAACTAGAATCTCAAGGTAACTTTCTTAATGTGATTTTTAAAAGTCACCTAAGGGTGTTCATTGGAAGTACTGATGCTAAAGCTGAAACTCCAATACTTTGGCCACCTCATGCGACGAGTTGACTCACTGGAAAAGAGTCTGATGCTAGGAGGGATTGGGAGTGGGAGGAGACGGGGATGACAGAGAATGAGGTGGCTGGATGGCATCACCGACTCGATGGACATGACTTTGAGTGAACTCCGGGAGTTGGTGATGGACAGGGAGGCCTGGCATGCTGTGATTCATGGGGTCGCAAAGAGTCGGACACGACTGAGCGACTGAACTGAACTGAACTGAAGGAAATTAACAATAAACATTATACTGAACAAGAAAACATAAGAAACTTTTTCATGAAAGACAGGTACAAAGCAAAGTTGCCTTTTCTAACCACTTCACATTATACAATGTTGCCCTGGCAGTTTTGGCCAATTCAGTGAAACAAAGCTACAAAAAGGTAATATGGATAAATACTGGAAGGAAAAAAGTTTTTATTATTTCTAGGTGATATGATTATTTACCTAGAAAATCTAAAAGAAAATCAATGGAAAAACTTACAAGAGTGTGTGTGTGTGTGTGTGTGTGTGTGTATTAGTCACTCAGTTGTGTCCAACTCTTTGTGATCCCATGGACTGCAGCCGGTCAGGTTCCTCTCTGGGGTTTTCCAGGCAAGAATACTGGAGTGGGTTACCATTTTCTTCTCCAATATCTATATACACATACATATTAGTGAATGTTAACGATAATCAGTTAAAAACTATAATGGAAAAATCCCATTTATAATATTATTACATACTGTCTCATAAGCAGTGTGTGCTCAGTCATGACCAACTCTTTGAAACCTCTTGGACTGTAGCCTGCCACACTCTTCCCACCCATGGGATCTTCCAGGCAAGAATAATGGAATGGGTTGCCATTTCCAGGAGATTTTCCTGACCCAGGGATCTAACCCATGTCTCCTGAGTCTCCTGCACTGCAGGCAGGTTCTTTACTGCTGAGCCACCAGGGACCTTCACTACATATTGTAAATTTAACTATAATTTAAAAGTTCAAGATATTTGTGAAAGCATTAAAGTTCACACAGGTATGCTATCTTTTTGCTAAAAAAGGGGAAAATAAGTCCTATAAGACTATATACTTATATCTGTGTGTATATTCATAAACTCTGGAAACTTTTAAAGCTGGTGAAAGTGAAAGTCACTCAGTCATAACTGACTCTTTGTGACCCCATGGACTATGCAGTCCATGGAATTCTCTTTCAAACCCAAAAGATGCAACCAGAGATGAGGTCAACTCGTCCAAAATTTAATTCCATCTCAGTCAAAATCCCAAAGAACATGTGAATTCTGAAGCTGCCTGAAGTGTAAGAGCAAAAGAAGCTGCACAAATTGTAAAAGCAAAATTATTTCTGAAGAGTGGGAATTCACCTTACCAAATATAAAGCTACTGAATCCCTTATAGCAGTAAGGATTAGCATAGGAGTTGTGTTCTGTACTCTGTTGGTGCAGAACAGAGATTTACAAACATATTCATGACTACATGGACATGCAGTACAAGATTAAAAGGGCATTTCCGATCAAAGCCAAGAGCAGATTATTCATAAACTAGAGGGGTCCAGTGTTCTTGCCTGGAGAATCCCAGGGATGGGGGAGCCTGGTGGGCTTCCGTCTATGGGGTCACACAGAGTCGGACACGACTGAAGTGACTTAGCAGCAGAGGGGTATATTGTACAACATGGGGCATATAGCCAATGTTTGATAATAACTGTAAGTGAAGTACAATCTTTAAAATTGTGAATCACTATCCTGTATACCTGTCACTTATAGAATATTGTACATCAACTATGCTTCAATTTAAAAAAATGGGAAAAATCAAACAAAAAGAGTGGATTATTCAATGAAAGTTGTTGAGAGAACTGGCTTTCTATCTGGAGAGAAATGAGAAGCGAGTGGTCCTATCTTACACCACACACAAAGATAAGTTCCATGGGAATTAAAGAGTTAACAATAAAAATAAACTATTAAAATAGAGTATAAGTAAATATTTTCAATATTGGCATAGGCAAAATCTTTCCTAGGATGACCAAAGCCAGATACCATAAAGGAAGAGATTGATGGATTAGACTATACAGAACTAACAACTTGAACACAACACCTCATATTAAATGAATGACAAAGGTCAACACAGGAAAAATGTCTGCACTATAAAAAGCTCTTATAATTAAAGAGTAATTCCTAAGAGTAAACAAATAAGCAAAGGACCTCAGTAAGCAATTCACAAATGAAAAAGCTCAATAACCAATAAACTTTTCAAATGAAAGCCACTGGACAACTTCAATAATAAATAAAGAAATCCAAACCCAAACAATAATATCAGTCCTGTGGAATCTGGTAGTACAGGTGGTAAACCTCCTAGCAGGAAGCAAGCAAGTTATAGTTTAGTAGGAATGGAGCTCTCTCTATCTGAGTGTGCCCCTTATGGGCAAGGAATACCTTCACTTTGTAAGCTGATCCCCAAGAATCTTATACAGCTATCTATTGTAGGTGGATGAGAGGAGAGCATTAAAAGTTCACACAGGTATGCTATCTTTTTGCTAAAAAAGGGAAAAATAAGTCCTATAAGACTATATACTTATATCTGTGCGTATATTCACAAACTCTGGAAACTTTTAAAGCTGGTGAAAGTGAAAGTCGCTCAGTCATGACTGATTCTTTGTGACCCCATGGACTATGTAGTCCATGGAATTCTCTAGGCCAGAATATTGGAGTGGGTAGCCTTTCCCTTCTCCAGGGGATCTTCCCAATCTAGGGACCCAGGTTTCCCACATTGCAGGCAGATTCTTTACCAGCTGAGCCACAAGGGAAGCCCTTTAAAGCTGGTAACAATGATTAACTTTGGATTGGGGAGGGAGAAGGGATGGGCAGATGTGGGACAAAATGGAATGGAGACTTCGTTCTCTCTGTAAATTTTGTTAGCAATTTTTTGAACCGTATTAATGTATTTTATCTGTCTAAAAAAATGTGAATTTAAATTCCTGTGCTGCTTGGTAAAAATAATTAAAATGGGACTTGATTTTCTTCATACAGATCCTCCCAGGAAGCTCGGGAGTGCTTTTGAACCAGGAACTAACTACCCACATTTCATTCTACAATCTAGCTATAGGGAGACTGAGTGGCAGTGCTTATGGAAAATTCCACTCTTTAAGAGTTTTTAAAGGGCAGTTTGGTAACATGTATAGAAATGTAAAACTTTCATATCCCTTCACCGAGTCACGGTATTTTAAAAAATTTATCCTGAAGAAATGACTGGATATGGGAGAAAAGATGATTCTGCAGCACTATTTTCTTGTGAGGGGAACCTGGGAACTATTACTATCCATTCATTCGCACGGGAGAGCGTAAATTGTGGTCATCACTACTGATGCTGCTGGTGTGTGGACCACATTGTGAGTTGCAAGACCTCAGATGCTCCTTGACCCACGCCCCAGCTATGCGGCTCTTATCTCTGCTTCCTGCACCCTCTACCTGGCTCTTAGATGTACCACCCCGCCCTCAGCCGGCCTGCTCACCTGGTCAGCATAGGGCTGCGGTGGTTGGGGTTGGAGCAGAAGATGTTGTTGGACTTGCGGGTGCCGTCCAGAAACTCCCGCACCGACTGGCTGCGGAGCTCCGCCAGCGGCCGGGCCTCGTGCTTGAGGAACCACTGGTGTGCCTCGAAGCACTTGGCACAGATGAGCTGCTCGCACTCGAAACACCAGTAGTGGGCCGGCTCTTTGCAGCGGGTGCAAAACGCCTGCTCGCGTGCGATCTGCTGGTACACCGACAGCCGCCGCTGCAGGCTCTCGAAGAAGACGTTGTCCAGGGCCTGCGTACCGGCACCTGAGGGCCAGGGAGCCCGGCAGACGGGGCACTGCGTGCCGGACTCCTCCAGGCATCCTGAGCACAGCGTGTGCAGACAAGGCAGCAGCTTGGGGCACTTAGCTTCAGCCCGGCAGCCCTGGCAGCGCAAGAACTGGAACTCTTCCTCCGTGGCTTGCTGAAGAATCAGAGAGGGAGGTAAGTCCCAGGAGTCCCCACCCAGCCAGACACCCACCCTGTGGCTTCACACTGAGAGTGGCACTTTCTGTTTCATACCAGGCTGTCATTGGATAACACAAAAACCCAGGCTTATCAGCATCCCAGTCCTCCACTGACTTAGGCCTTTCCACACTCACTCCATGATTTACTGAGCATCCACTTCTCATAAGACACAGTACCAGGTCCTAAGATACACGGATGTATAGCAGCAGTCCCCAGCCCTTTGGGGACCAGGTTACCATTTCCTGAAAGACAGTTTTTCTACGCGTGGGGCAATGTAGGGATAATTTAAATTCATTACATTTATTGTGCACTTTATTTCTGTTTCCACTGTGATAATTCGGTAGTGCAAGCGATGAGAGTGGCTGTAAATACAGATGAAGTTTTGCTCTCTTGCTAGCTGCTTGCCACTGTAAGCCCGGTTCCTAATAGGCCTGGACAAGTGCCAGTCCGTGGCCTGGAACTTGGGGACCTCTGATTCCAGGACAAACCCCTGCCTTCAAGGGACTTTAAAAAAGGAGATTGATTAAACATGTGTCATATAATAACCTCACACAAAATGCTTACTGCACTTTGATGGTTCCTCAAAAACTTAAACATAGGACTACCATAGGATCCAGCAATTCTGCACCTAGCTATATACCCAAAAGCACAGAAAACAAGGATCCAGATGCTTGTACATCCATTATTCTGTACACAGCATTACTCACAGTAGCCAAAAGGTGGAAACAACTCGTGTCCATCAACAGATGAAACGATAAACCAAATGTAGTATATACATGCAATGGAATATTATTTAGCCTTAGAAAGGACATTCTGATACATGCTACAACATGAAAATACCTTGAAGACATCATGTTAAGTAAAACCAGCCAAACACAGAGACAAATACTGTAGCATTTCACTTATATAAAATATCTGCTGCTGCTGCTAAGTCACTTCAGTCGTGTCCGACTCTGTGCGACCTAATATACGGCAGCCCACCAGGCTCCCCCATCCCTGGGATTCTCCAGGCAAGAACACTGGAGTGGGTTGCCATTTCCTTCTCCAGTGCATGAAAGTGAAAAGTGAAAGTGAAGTCGCTCAGTCGTGGCCGACCCTTAGCGACCCCATGGACTGCAGCCTACCAGGCTCCTTGGTCCATAGGAGTTTCCAGGCAAGAGTACTGGAGTGGGTTGCCATTTCCTTCTCCGATAAAATATCCAGACTAGGCAAATTCACAGAGACAGAAAGTAGATTAGAGGTTACCTGCAACTAGGGGAAGAGGAGAATGGAGTTTAAAGGGTACAGATTTTGTTTCAGTGAAACAATTCTGAAAATAGACTGCGGTGATGGTTACAAACATTGTGGAATGAATTTAATGCCACTGAATTGTACACCTAGAAACAGATAAAACGTACGTAACAAAATACAGTACCTGGCACTTGAGAAATATTCAAACATGTTAACTAGTATTGTAAATATTATTTCTAGGTGTTATAATGCAACTAATAAAAGTTAATGCAATATGGTATTATTTATACTTTCATGAAGGAGAGTAAAAAGGGCCTGGAAGAAAACAGACAAGTGATCTAAGCACTTCCTTTGGGGGTGGGGAGTTTGTGCAGGAAAAGACCAGTAAACCCCTAAAAAACCCCTAGGGATGGGGGTTGAGGGAGCACGGTGCTCCAGGAAAAGGATCCAAGAAGCTTCCTAGAGGAAAAACCACAGGAACCTTGAGCCTTAGCCCAGGCACCTCTTTCTGATCTGGGAACAAGGGTTCCGGCTTTTCCACACCTGGCGCATGTCCGGGGTTGCCAGGCGGGTGCGCTAAGACTACTACCTCCATTTTCCTTAACAGGTGGTCCTTCATCTGAGGTAGGGGATAAGAGGCATGTCGCCAGCTTGGGCGAAAGAGTCTGGTCCGCAGTGCCACTCACCCTCAGCATCACCCCGCTGCTCGTGCAGAATCGCAACCCAGAGAGACCTCTCCCCTCAAACTCATGCTGGTCCCCTTTTCTACTTTCCACGACCCCTAACCCAGCCGAGAAGGTCAGGACCCTCGCACCTGGTCTCCCTTCTTTGCGTCATTTTCCAAGGTACTTGGTCAAGTTCCCCAGTCCCCTCATTCCACCGACCATACCTAATTAACAAAGCCCGAACCCCATCTGATCCCCAAACGCAGTAGTACCTCTGTGGGGCTGTCGCTGTGGCTGGACTGGTGGCCTTCGCAGAGTGACTCCGGGGGAGGCATGCTGGGGGAGTGGGGCAGTGCGGGGTCCTGCTGGGGCTCCGGAGATCCGGCAGGTTCCGGATCCTGCAGCATGGAATCCCGCGCAGTTTCGATTCTCAGTTTTGCTCTTCGGAAGCAGAGAAGCTGAACCAGAGGCAGGCGTAATAACACTGAGCTCCAGGAGCAGCCCTAAAGGGGAGGAGCCAGCTCAGAGCCCGCCTCCCAGAGGAAGTGAGACACTAGCTACCGGCGGTTCCAGGGGCGGGGAGGCTGGCCCAGGGTCCCGAAGACACGCCTAGAGCGGTGAGGAGGGAGAGAAGAGTAGTCACACGCAGGGCAGTGGCAGAACTGATGTTTCTGCAGGATGGAGGCCGTCCCTGCCCTCGGCTTGGAATCTTTCATTCAGCTCACACTGGCACAGCTTCGTGCCAGCCCTCAGCTGGGAGCAAGAGCCACACAGCCGGGCCACGCGTGGCTCCTACTTTGGAAAAAAAAGTGAAAGTGTTAGTCTTCTAGTCGTGTCCGACTCTTTGGGACCCCATGGACTGTCGTCTTCTAGGCTTCTCTGTCCATGGGATTCTCCAGGCAAGAATACTGGAGTGGGTAGCCATTCCCTTCTCCAGACATCTTCCCTACCCAGGGGTGGAACCTAGGTCTCCTGCACTGCAGGCAAATTCTTTACCGTCTGAACCACCCAGATCTAATGGAGGAGCAGGCCCCCAAAGGGAGATTTTCACAGTGTTGAGACTGGCTGGACAGGAGATCACTCAGCTGGGATTTGAAGTGATGGTGGGAATTTGCCAGGGATTCAGGGGCTGGGGATGGGTGGGTGACACTTTAAACTGAGAGAACAGCACATGGAAAGCCATGGAGGTTTGAAACAGAACCTGTTTAGAAACTAGTTTTGAAAAAAGCAACTTGTTTTGGTTATTTTCAGATTCAAGAGGGGACCCATGCATGATGTCAGACCAGGATGGGCTGGGCAAGATGATAGCTAAGGAGATGGACTAGGGCTGTGGACAACAGAAAGTTGGTGAAGGGTCTGAAAACAAGGAACCATGTCCATTGTGTATATTGGGACAGCCTCTCTGACAACCTAGGGCCAGGTGGTCTGGGACAGTGGACGTGGGATGAGAGGAGGGACCTGAGTCAGACACTGGGGGGACACTGAGTGGAGATGAGGGCAACAGGATGATGCCTGGTGTGACAGCTGGAAGGGCTGGTGGATCTGGAGCAGTAGGGAATGGGGAGAGCTGGTGGGCAGGTATGAGAAAAGTGAGGAGACAGCAAGTTAGCCATGGGTCAAAGGAGAAGCCCCAGCTCTCAGTTGGTGAGGGGAGAGGGCGGAGCTCCAGGTGGCATCACTGGGCCAGTGCTCCTGTCTTCAAACCTCAATGCATTCCAATCATTGTGATGACTCCCATGTACCCATTCTGTGCTCAGTTCCAGCTTGGGACAGACTAGAGGGGCGGTGACAGGACCTTGCTCTTGTAAAACTTTAATAGTCGGGGGTGGTGAACTTATAGTTCAGGGTGGGGGTGGGAGGATAGGGGAGAACTAACTTCCTAGGGACAGTGCAAAACCCTCAAGAGCCTACTGCATGCACCCTGCTGCTTGATTAGTGCTCCCAGGGCTTTAGAACCAGGTTATGAAGCTAGGAAAAGCCAAAGATGGTAAGCAGCCATTTGCAGAAGGGACCTGGAAGTGGATTATGGCTGAGGGGCCTTAGGAGGCAGGACCAGTATGCGTGGAACAAGAAAATCTTTATTAATTTCTTTGCCCACTTTGGAACACAGCCTGCCTTGTTGGAAATTAATATTTGTTGGTATACAGAGTAAATTCACCTTGTGCATTTGGTTTTCTCAAGCCATGGAGAAGCAAGTTACCTTGGGTACCTGGATTGTGGGGTGTGCTATTTTCAGCATCTGTAAGACTGAGGGTCTTGCCTCTGTGATGCTCGGGAGGGCTGCCCTGGGATAGCACTATGCAATCCTCTTCTATACTCTGCCATGCTCCCTGAGATCTGCACACAGAATTTCTTTCTTTTTGTGCCAGAGCTCAGGCCCTCCTGCCCCAGGTTGACCCACAATGACCTGGTTACCCCTTCATTCAACAGATAAGCACTGACATCCTCTCTGTGCCAGGCCCTGCTTGCTGGGCTTTGTTGTTGTTCAGTTGCTCAGTCATGTCCGACTCTTTGCAACCCCATGGACTGCAGCAAGCTAGTCTTCCCTGTCCTTCACCATCTCCCAGAGTCTTCTGGAGCTTGCTCCAACTCATGTCCATTGAGTTGGTGATGCCATCCAACCATCTCATCCTCTGTCGTCCCCTTCTCCTACTACCTTCAGTCTTTGCCAGCATCAGGATCTTTTCTAATGAGTCGGCTCTTCGCATCAGGTGGCCAAAGTAATGGAGCTTCAGGGATACAAACAGGAATAATTTGCTGATCATGCCTTGGAGAAACCCTAAAGGCAACCTTCCCCAAATCCGTCCAGAGTTTGTAAGTTTGTGCTGAGAAGGCTGGTAGCATTTCTTTGCTTCTGTAGAAGATTCAGCTCCTGAAAACTCCCTTACAAAGCTCAGCTTCTCTTCCTGCTCCTTTTCTAAGACCTAGTGGGAAAAGGTGTAGGAGGAGCGGACCGCTGCCGGCCTCCAGGAAGACTTGACACTTCCTCCCAGCCCCGCGGTCGCAGTTCGGTCCTCCCAGCACAGGGGGCGCAATGCAACGGTGCGAACCGGGCGCGGTCGGCCTCCTCCTTCTGCACTCGGGCCGCCCCTCCCCCTCCGGCAGCACAGGCGAAACCGGAAGCGGCGGCCGGCGGGGGCGGGGCAGTGTAGCGGCTGGCTGCTCAAGCCCCGCACTGCCCTGGGGCGCGGGGCGTGCCCTCTGTTGGGAACCATGCTTGGCAGGTCTGGGTACCGGGCGCTGCCTTTGGGGGACTTTGACCGTTTCCAGCAGTCGAGCTTCGGCTTCCTGGGCTCGCAGAAGGGCTGCTTGTCCCCGGAGCCGGGCGGCGTGGGGCCGGGGGCCGGTGAGTGGCCGCCCAGCGCAGCGGATCCGAGGGAGATCAGCAGGCAGCCCCGAACTCTCTGCCTGTCGGGAGTCAGCGTGTCTTGCGTCCTCGCAGCCTAAGAGGAGGGACCGAGAGGGGTTTTCCATGATGTGGAGAAGGGCTTGGATCAGGCGCTGGGACACTCCCGCCCATCCGCCCTTCTGAGAGTACGGGGCGGCAGCGCTGGAGCCCTCTCATCTTCCAAGAAGCCTCGCCCCACCTCCTTTCTTCTTGTCATTTATCAGCCCAAAGGTTTCCGGTTTACATTTTGCCCAGAAAGAAACTAAAGGTCAAGGTATAGGAGGTCACCAGCACGCCAAGAGCACTTGGTCGCCGAGAAGTGGCAGAATCTTCGCCTCAGGGGACACCTCTAGTTTCCAAGCTTGAGTATCTCCCGGTTTCCTGGTGGAGATGCGCAGGCGAAAAAGGCAGGCCCTTAGATGCCTGTTGTGTCTTCCCAGGCCCTGTTTTTCTCCAAATCCTTGAGTGATTCCCTTGACCCAGAGGTCAGATCCCACATGCCTCAGCCTGACAACCAAACCCCAGAGGATTTGGCCCTTCTGTGACCCCCTCCTCTAATGACAGCTGCCCCTATCCAACAGTTCTTTTCCTGCTGGGGCCACATGGGTCAGAAAGAAGCAGGAAAGGAGATTTAGTATTCTGGTGCTCAGAGAGCCCAAAAGCTGTGGTGTTCCTGGAAGGGTGGAGCAGAGGATCTGCTTCCAGTTCAGGGTTGGGAGAGGATCCCCAAGATCCTGGGGTTTTCTCAGCTTTCAATCCCATCCTGGGGTTCTCATTCAACCGGAGCAGGGACCTGTGCTTCAGCCAAGTCGTCTCTTCTTCCTGGTCCCCCTCCCCCACCTCTCTTCTGAAGTTGCTTCAAGTGAAGCGTGCCTTTTGGTGGTCATTAGGACATTAAAGTGTGGTGAAGAATTGTGATCTAAGAAAGAACATCTTAGCCCTCATCTCTGGCATCTGTTGACGAGCCATTGACACTTTATCCTTTTTGGTTAAGGCCTTACCTCCAAATTGAAAGCACACTTCCGGCCAATAGTGGAGGAAGTGTTTTGCCAGCAGCATTCAGTTCAAGGTAGCATGTGTTTACAGATGCTGAGTTCCTCCTGGCTTTACCAGAAGTGGGAGGCGGTTTAAATCAGACAAAAGGATTGACTCCTGCTCAGCCCAGTGAGGAGAGCTGAGTTGTCCTGTGATTAACTTCTCAGTTCCAATGACTGCTGCCTAGCAGAGAATGGGCCTTGTGAGGTTGGGACTTGGAACAAATTGATCCTGATATGTGGGAGGAAGGAACAGTCCTTAACTAGCTCCTGCCCACAGATACGAAGTTAGTATTATGCAAGGCAAGTATTTGTTGGTCTTTAGGGCACTCCAGTGAAACGAAACACTGTGAGTTAGGAAAGAACATCTTAGCTCTGAGAAGGAAGGAGCCACTGAAAGGGGAGGTTGGCAAAAGGTGCATTGACTGAGTTCACTCAGCTGGCAGCTGTTAACGCCAGACGTAGTTGCCATTTCTTGACTGTCTCTGCTCTCTTGTCCCCAGATGCACCTCAGAGCTGGCCCTCCTACTTCTGCCATGGCCTTATCAGTTTCCTGGGGTTCTTGCTGCTGCTGATCACCTTCCCCATTTCTTGTTGGTTTGCCCTGAAGGTAAGGCTGGCTGGGTCAGTCCCCAGAGTCGTTGGGCCGCACTGAGAGCTTTAACATTGGTGCGTGAATTTCCCATCCTCTGCCTGCTTCCTCTAAGTATTATCACACCTCTGTGAAATGGGTGCAGACATTAAAGAATCTGCCTGCAATGCAGGAGTCCTGGGTTCAATTCCTGGGTTGGGAAGATCTCCTGGAGAAGGGAATGACACTCTACTCCGGTATTCTTGCCTGGAAAATTCCTTAGACAGAGGATCTTGGTGGGTTACAGTCCGTGGGGTTGCAGAGAGTCGGACTTGACTGAGCAACTAACACTGTGAAATGGGCTGGACAAGAATTGTTCATTCTCAGCTTTCAGATGAGGAAACTGAGGCTCAACTTTACTGGGAGCCAATAAGTGGCAGAAACAAGTCTTCCCAAACGCCCAAGTTTAGGGGTCTGAACACTGGCGTTAAGGTGCATACAAATACCTTCTTCCCTTTGGGTTAGGCTAAGTTAGAAATGAAAAACACTCAACCTGGCCCAGCAAGTGATGAGTAAAAGGAATTTCAGTCTCGTTTTCAACGAGGGATGGGGCAGAAGGGAAGGGATGAGCTAGAGTAGATGCTTGCACCTGAGAGCTGCAGGTGGAAGCTGACCCTCATGCAGCCCCAGACAACAGTCACTATCTCTGGAAAGTTTAGGGTTTGGGGTGGTCTGGAAGGGAGTCCTTAGAAGGCCCTAAATCCTAATCCTAAAACTGCCATCATGTGACCTTGGGCAAGTCACTGCCTCTCTGAGCCTTCATTTCTCAATTTGGATATAATTCCTTCCTTGAGGACTCCAGGAACCTGAAGATGGCAAAGCCCTTCCCTCAGGGTTGCTATTAGAGCAGCCCAGCTTATCCCTTTACTAAGACAAGGGCAGACAGTTTCCTGGTTTGAGTCGTGTTTAGCTTTAGACCACACAGGTAAAAGGTTTCACAGACAATCAAGTCAGTACAGTATCGCAGTTGAGAGCATGGCTTTTGGAGTTACTCAGAACTGCCTTCAAATCTTGCCTGTTTCACTTGGGAGCTTTGTGGTTTTTGAGCAAGTCAGATAACCTCTCAGAGCTTGTTTTTTTTCATCTGGAAACATAGCTAAGGATCCCTGACCCTGAACCTGAGGGAGAGAGGTGAGGGAAAGACCTGGGCAGACATAATTGTCAGCATCAGCTCAGTGCTTTTGACCCTTTCCCTTGCTATTATGAGCAGATCGTGCCCACCTATGAGCGCATGATCGTGTTTCGACTGGGCCGGATCCGCACCCCTCAAGGACCCGGAATGGTTCTGCTGCTGCCCTTCATCGATTCTTTTCAGAGGGTAGATCTGAGGACACGAGCCTTCAGTATTCCTCCCTGCAAGGTGAGGGGCTTCTCGGCTCCCCCGGACAGAGGGAGTGGGGAGCTTGTGCTGGGTGTGTTGTGGATGTCAGTACCTTGGCCTGCGAGTAGCCATCAGGGCTGAGGGGTGGGGAAGACACGAGAAAAAGGAGGAGGGAGGCTAGGAGGACATCCTTGCTCTATATCTCTAACCCCCTGCTCTTGGGGTTACCATTTTGTTCTCGAGGAGCCAGTGACCAGGCAAGTGGGTCAGGTTAGGTGGTCTTAGTGGGCCTGGCCTCCCTGAAGCCCCTGCCCCTCTTTCCTGGCCTCTCCTAACAGTTGACCTCTAAGGATGGGGCTGTGCTGTCCGTGGGGGCCGATATCCAGTTTCGCATCTGGGACCCGGTACTGTCTGTGATGACGGTAAAGGACCTGAACACAGCCACACGCTTGACAGCCCAGAATGCCATGACAAAGGCCCTGCTCAAGAGGTCCCTGGGAGAGATCCAGATGGAGAAGCTCAGGATCAGCGACCAACTCCTGGTAGGCAGCTCTGCACTGGGCAGAGTTCCGTGGCTGTCACATGGGCCCGGCTCTGCCTGCTGGGGCACTTTAGCATAGCACCAGACCACTCTGGGCCTCAGTTTACCTCGTGTCCCAAGAGTGTAACAACTTGTGAAGAGTCAGTGGTCTTGGTGGGACTGTGAGCTGAGGAAGGAAGATGTGCACAGACCATAGCGATCTTGGGCAAACCGGGCCTGGGAGGTGGAGGGGCTGGGCCAGGGGAGTGGCCTTGAGTCTTGCCCCTGACTGCCTGAAGTTTCACTCTTCACTGCCCTGCAGGCATTGCCATGACAACTCTGGCCCTCAGGGGCACTGAGCAGCCTCCTGGGCAGGCAGGTGGGTGAAAGGAGCAGGGGCCTTCCTGGCCCAGTCACCTTCTGGGGAATTCCATGCTCCCCAAGGCAGCATGTGCATATTTGTGGTTTTGTGTTCTTTGTTCTGAATCTTTTTCCCGCCTCTTGTCTGAGTGTGAGCAGTTACACTGGAATTCACCTCAGATCCCTCCTGTGACAAGAGGGGTGGAAATACACATGTGAGGGCATGTCACCTGCTCCTCATGCTCACCTCAGGCTTTCTCCCACGTCCTGGCATGGGACCGTGGGTGAAGTTTCTCCTCATTCCTCTAGGCTCTGCCTTCCCCAGGGTTAGAGGACTGGGAAGGGAGTGGGTAATGCCAGTCCTGGAGGTTCAAGTCCCTTCAGGAAATAAATCAACTGGCTGAAATTCCCAAGAAAATTCTATTTGTGATAGCAGCAATACTTCTCACACACACAGCATTTTGCCTGCCTTAGTGATTCTCAGCTTTGCTTTTTGCTGCACAAAGGCTAGTGTCACTCTTTTATTTTGGAGGAAGGAAATTAAGGCTCAGAAGTTATTTGACTTGCCTCTAAGAGCCGTGGTCAAGGGCAGCGCTGGGCCAGAGCCAGATCACCTGCCCCTACCCTCCAGTCCACTGCTTAGTTTTACACAAATCAGATTTTGTTCTTGGCCTTTGTTTTTGGCCTTGCTGCAAATTACTTTGGTGCAACAAAGCCAAGAGAGGCCATTTGGGGGCGTGAGTCCCATACCAGGGCATTACAGTCCTTTAGGGCCATTACCCAGACTGACTTAGCACCTGGCAAAGTGGATTCAGTACCTGGATAAAATGAAATCTCAGGAAATCCAGCCCACCTTTGGCAAGGCCTGGTTCAGACATATGTCTCTCATTTTCACTCCTCCATCTGCCTGTTTTGCACCTGGAGGTATTGGCACTTCCCACCTCTCCCTTGCTGGGCCCTCTTAGCTCTGCTTACCCACTTGTGCCTGCTGCTTTACCCCTCCACCAGCCCAGCCTCCCCTATGCCGGCCCCAGCCCCACCCATCCTTCTGCAGCAGGCCTGGCCTCTTAATCCTCAGGAGAAAGCGCTCTAGGGTGAGAACTCTTCCAGCTTCCTCCAGTGTCACCCCTTGAAGCTCATCTACCTCTGTGCTGTTTTCCTGCCTCCCTGGAAGCATCTGGTTCCTCCGCGCTGCCCAGTGCTGGGGGTGGGGGGGCAGGACTCGGCTCCCTCCCCCGCTCATCCTCTTCTTGCCTTTTGCATGCTCTCCCTTTACCCCACACCCCTTCTCACTCTTCACCCCTCGCTTCCCTTCCCCTCCTTCCTTCCTGTGGTTACCCTAGGCTCCCCTAGGCTCCTAAGACTGACGTCACTGCTGACCCCACAGTGACCTCCCTCTTGCCAGCACGGGAGCACTTCTCAGTCTTTGCCTTGCTTCGCCTCGCTTCACCTGGAGGCAGCCTTGGACTCCATGGGCGCGTCCTCCTCTTATTGTTGGATCCTGTTTCCTCTGACTTCCGTTATTCCACACTGCTGGTTACTCCCTGTGCTCCTGCCCTTCTGTTTCCGGGTTTCCCTCAGTGGTCTCTCTTCACCTGTGATCCACGTGGGGCTGTTCACTACTTCTGGACACTAATTATTCACAACACTCTGATCCGGTCCCATTCTGTCCTACTTCCTGGACCTACTCACCCAGTTGTGGTTGGCTGTCCCATAGACACCTCAAGCTTAATGTGTTTAAAAATACATTATTCCTCCCCTAAAGGAATGCTCATCATTCCTTCCCTACCCGCCCCCGCATCTGCGTCTTCCTCTGTGTGTGCTTGCTGGGTGAATGCCCACACTCGTGATCTGTGCAAGAACACACATCAGAAACCTGGCTCCCCCACCTCCTCACCATCCTTCTTCTTTTCGCACACTCTGGCAACCGAGAAGCCCAGTGGTTCAGTTTCTCTAGTGTCCTTCTGTAGCTTAGAGTCTACAGAGTCGTGCCCCTCCGCCATGTGTCTCGGCTCAAAGCCGCCTCTCTGCCTGACACTGCGTCTGCATAACTTTTGCCTGCAGTTTGAAACACCGTCCTGCCTGGTCTCCTCCCTCCACCCTCAACCCCTCCAGTCCAGCGTCCACATAGCAGCCAAGAGAATCTTTGCAGCTGGGAAGACGGCTCTGTCACCTTGCTGCTAAACTCCTCTCGGGGACCCGTTGTGCCTCAGAATAAGTCCAAATGAGAGAGAGCATCCACCTCTGCCCCCTTGGCTGTCTCCAGTGTCCCAGCCCACACCTGAGGGTCCGGCTAAGTGGAACTGTGGTTACTCACAGATCCCCAGACGTTCGAGGTGCTCCTCTCTGGGCTTTGTCGCACGCTGTTCCTCTTGTCGGGAAGGGGCCTCCTTTAATGCCCCTTCCCCTGGGTAACTCCTCCTCCTCCTCCTAGCATCACCCCTCCTCCCTGCCCCACACCCTCTCCTGGTGCATACTACAACTTCCCACCTCCGCGTTGTAATTGCCCTCTGCCTCCATCCAGGCTGGGCACCTCTCAAGGGCCGGCCTGGTACCTCATGGGTCACTGTGGCCATAGCAACCTGCCTAAAGAAGGTGCTCTGGATGGGACCTTTGTGGAATGAGTGCCATTTCTCCCCACACTTCCTCCAGCTGGATCTCAACGATGTGACCAGGGCCTGGGGGCTGGAGGTGGACCGCGTGGAGCTGGCAGTGGAGGCCGTGCTCCAGCTGCCCCAGGCCAGCCCACCAGGGCCCAGCCTGGACAGCACCCTGCATCAGCTGGCCCTTCACTTCCTGGGAGGCAGTGTGGCTTCAGTGTCAGGAAGTGCCTCGCTCCCTGGACCAGGTGAGGAGCCTCAGGGAAAGGGTAGTGTGCTCCCCAAGGCGTTCAGCACAGACTGAGCTTTGCCTCTTGTTCCTTTAACCAAACACCTTGTGCAGTGCACACCCTGCCCAGCTGTTCCAGCCACCCCGATTCTAGAGCTGACCAGAACTAAGGTAATGAGAAGAGTCTGAGTGTGCAGAGGCCTTTAGGAGCTTCCAGGGAAGGAAGCAACAGCATCCGGAAGAGAGTTTAAGACTCACGGCTGGAGTGATTTAGAAATGGGGGTTGGGGTTATGGCTAAAAACTCAAGGGCAGCCTCTTAGCAGAGGAGGAAACTGAACACGGCCTGCAGGGGATGTCAGAGAGAAGGCTGTGAAGGTTCGGAGGCCACCATCATCCTGACCTTGGCAGCGCCCTGACTTCCTTCTCTCTGCCCCCTCCCCCATCCCGGTGGCCACCGCCAGAAGATACCTTGGAGATGGTGAGCGAGGATGAGCCGTGTGCCCCTCACGGGGGTGCCGGGCCCAGCCCCAAGCAGCCTGTGGCCGAGGGGCTGCTGATGGCTCTGAAGCCCATCCTGTCAGAGGCCCTGGTCAGCCAGGTCGGGGCTTGCTACCAGTTCAACGTCGTCCTGCCCAGCGGCCCTCAGAGCATCTATTTCCTGGATCTCACTGCAGGTGCCGCTGCCCTCCCTGCCCTCTCCTTCCCCACCAGGGTTTCTCATAGCCCCACCACCTGTGGTCCTTTTCAGACCAGGCCCTATTCCTGCCACTAGTTTAGGGCAAACCCATAGCTATCAGGAGCTCAGATGCCACTTGCAGGCAGTGACTGCCCAGGCCTTGGGTTCCCTGTCCCATCCCCATGAGCAGGACCGCCCGGATGGCCCAGCTGCCTGCACCAAGAGCCCTGCACATGTTGCAGGCCTGTTCATGCCAGGCTCTGTCTGAGTGCGTTTTGCGCGTCATGTCACCTACTTCTCGTCATAAACCCGTGGCTTAGTGATATCATTCTCATCTCACCGTTTGGAAACTGAGGCTCTGAGTGGTCACACAGTCAGTAGGACTTGAACCTTGGATAGTAACGCCTGAGCTCTTAGCCATTCTTTCCACCCTTCCCAGTGGGACGTGCTGACCTCTTCTATCCCCTGTAGGATAGCTGTCCCCCAACTAATTCTCAGTTTTCTTTCTCCCCACAGGGCAAGGGAGGGTGGGACATGGAGTGCCTGATGTCATCCCTGACGTGGTGGTGGAGCTGTCTGAGGAGGACCTGCGGGCCCTGTTGTGTAGGGAGCTGTGGCCCCTGGGGGCCTACATGAGTGGGCGGTTGAAGGTGAAGGGTGACCTGGCCGTGGCCGTGAAGCTGGAGGCTGTCCTCAAGGCCTTGAAGTAGCAGGTTTGGCTGCCTGTCAGTAGCCCGGCCCCAAGCCGGGCACCAAGCCAGGGAGACATCTTGGAGGCGGAGGCCCTGGCACTGCACCTTGGATTGTTGAAGCCCTGAGGAGTATCAGACCCAGCGGGAGACAGTGAGTGGAGGCTGGGAGACACTGGAGCCAGGAGAGGCTGAGTCAGGCAGCCCTTCCCTTCTCACCCACGGCGGTTGTCTCAGCAAGCATTTGCTGATCCTGGTCCCCTGCTGAGTGCCCTGCCTGAACTGGGTACCCAGGCAATAACAGGAGAGCCAGGCCTGCTCTGCTCCTCTGGCGACCTGTCTGGAGAGGCAGGGCTGACAGAAACAGCCCAACAGCAGCTGGTTTGGTCCTGGTGTGAGGGAGCTCTGCATGTGACTCATGCTCCAAGTTCCAGAAGAGGGGGTCAGAGAGGGGGGTCAGAGCAGCTTGGGGAGGGAGAGAGAAGGGACCAAGCAGAGGTCCCTGCATTGGGAGGGGTCTAAGCTTGGGCTGGGTCCGCCTTGCTGATTGCAGTCCAGGCCCAGACTGGGGGAGGGAGACGGGGGGGCAGGGCCGCTTCTCCCTGGCCCTGCTCCTAAGGGTGTCTTGACTCATCTCCCAGCCTCAGTCTTGCATGCCCGACGGGCTGGGGCCAGGGCAGCATGACGGAGAGCCCTGCTGTTCCTGTGCTTCTCACCAGAGGTTTGAAAACCTCAAATAAACGTTCTGTTTACATTGTATCTGGAGAGAAACAGGTGTCATGGGGGTGGGTAAGAGGGCTCCGAGGTGATGTTCATGCTGCCAGCCCGGGACCCAGGCCCTGAAGGGTGCCACGAGCCCCAGCAGTGCTCTGGAATCACCCACAGTTCTCCTTCCTGACAAGGGTCTGAAAGCAGGCAGGAACAGGCACTCTGTTCCTCTTTATAGTCTGGGTAGAGGTTTGCAGGAAGGGTGTGGATGTGACAGAGCTGGTCTGGCAAACCGTTAATCCAATGAAGGGCAGGGGCTCTTGTCACACTCTAGAGGAGTTGGAGCTGCTATCACCTGCCCCTCCTGCTGTACCTCTGGTCACTGTTTCCCCATTGGTCTGGCCCAAACCCCAGGGACCCCAGAGAAGGAGAGCCTTAGACATCTTGTGTTCTAAGGAATGAATCTCACATCCCAGAGAGGCTTGTGAAAAAAAACCCACATAAATTCGAGCCTGCTCTCTGAGGAACAGCCTCTGGCTTGTCCTCTGGCACCAAGGCTTCCCTGACAGGGCCCTGTCCAGCTGCCTTGGCACCAGGCTCCATCCAGTTTACCCTTTGGTTCCTGCCAGTGCCCGCCTTGGTCCTCCCCTTGTAGGTCCTCCTGGAGTAGCCCAAACTGCCACTGGGTTCAGGTTTCAGCCCCAGGGCCCCTCCCTGAACCCCAGAGCCCCAGGCTGCTGACCCTTCCCTGTCCCTCTCTTACTGCTCTGGAGGCCGCCCAGCTGGGGCGGCCTGTTCGAAAGCCTTCCCTCCAGTCCCCACCGCCCACGAGCCCTAATGGGGCCTGGGCTCCCCCACGGCTTTGGGGCTCTCTTTGTGCCCATTGCCCACGTTCTGATACTGTTCTTGTGTGAGTGTCCGCCCTCCCTGCTGGACCCTGAGCTTCGTGCCTGAGCCGTTCATCATTGTTCCCTCCGCTGCTTCTGCACACAGCACCCCACAGGGTGAGAGGGGAAGCCCCAGGCGCCTTCCTCGTGAGAGCTTAAGGGAAACCGAAACTCAGATTTTCTTTGTGGGTGTCAGAGGAACAGCATCACCAGGGGAAACTGAAAACTTTTATAGACGTCTGTGTGGGTGGAGAGCAGAATCTGCTGGCAGCCGTTAATGCCTTCATCGCATCGAGGGGAACTCTTTCCGCGGCGAGGCCAGCGCTCCAGGACAGGGAGCCCACAGGCTCAAGGCCTCTGGGCTTCAGAGGACCCAGCGGACTCTGCAGTCCCGGGGGGGTGGGGGTGCAACGAGGGGCACCTAACGGGGCCATGGTGTGAGGGGGCGGGGGAGGAAAAGGGTGTCCATCAGAGAAAGCTTTCTGAGGAGTTAATGGCGAGACTCACAGCTTACATGGAGATGAGGGAGGAAAGGAAATGGGGGAGACACTCGGCAGAGGGGAGAGTCCCTGTGAGGCCACCGGGAGGGGTAGCAGGCACCTCCGATTTGGGGAACTGAGACCTAAAGTCCGAGGGGGGATGTGTGCAGGGATTTTGTGGTAGCAGCTGATACTGTGTGCCAGCTATGCCCTGTGCTGCATTAGACGCTTCCTGTATTTGTTTCCCCAAGGTAACCCGATGAATAGTGATAATAAAAGTTACGATATGCTTTTTCTATATATAATGTATTACTCTGATATTATTTTTTAAATAAGTATTTAATTTTGAATAGAGAAGTTTAAAAAGGCAAGCTATGAAAATTGTTCCTCATACACTTGACTCCATCCTTGTAGTTTCAAACAGTTATTCTCTGGTATGAGTTTCCAAGCTATTCTTGCGGAGGTTGGGGTTTGGGGACGTCCCTGGTGGTCCAGTGGTTAAGACTCTGTGCTTCCACTACGGAGGGTGCAGGTTCAATTCCTGAACAGGGAGCTAAGACCCCACATGCCAAAAAAATGAAGTTGGACTTTTAAAAAATTATACTTGCAAGAAAATCCAAATATATTATTCTCTGGGATTTTATTTTTTTTTTTACAGAAATGGCAGCATAGCAAATACAATGTTAATCTGTTCACTTAACATTGCGCTTCAGACTCTTTCCATATTCGCACACCTAGACTTTCCCTGTTCAGTTTTATATTAATAGTTACATAGGATTCAATTGTATGGGTGTATCATAGTTTATTTTACCTGGTTTGGGTTGATAGACATTCAGGTTATATTTTTATGTTTTGCTATTTCAAACAATCATGCAGTAATAACCTTTCACATATGCTGTTGTGGTTGAAGTTCATCTGTGGGATAAAGTCCTAGAAAGAAAACTGCTAGGTCAAAGCATTTATAATTTAATATTGCCCAAATGCCTTCTTTAGGGATGATTCTAATTTACACTCCCGTCATCAGTAAGTGAGAGTCTGTTTTTCCTCACAGCCACGCCAACACAATGTTTTCTTAAACTCTGGAATTTTTTGACAGTCCAGTGAATGAAAAAGCTCATCTCAGTGAAAAAGTAAATTAAAAAGTTAAACTTTTTAAAAAGTTGTTCAATTGTTTATTGCTTCTTAAGGTTTGGATTTTCCATCCCAGCAAAATCACAGGGTTTCTTTTCAGTCCCAGGTAAAAAGCACAGAATTTACCTTTTTAACAGATAGTAGGATAAAATGCACTCATTTTTTAATAGTAGAAGATGTTTATCGTTTTTCACACTAAGTGGCTGGATAAATGATGATTATGATTGCCAGCCACATGGAAACATGATCAGCCTAACAATATGAAATACTTGCATGCAGTTTGGGGGAGTACATGCGCATGTTTGCATCCACCTACCCAGTCTGTCTTTGGGTTGGTGCATAAAATGCACCCGTTTTAAATGTACTTTGACAAATGGGGCACCGTGTAACCACTGCCCACCAGAATCAAGATACAGAACGTTTCCATCAACTCATGTGGTTCCCTGTATCCCTTTCCATTCAGTCTGCAATCTCCCACCCCCACCCCCAGGCCCAGGTCCCCACTGATCTGCTTTCTCATAACTTGATTAAATTTCACATTTCTAGAATTTCATACAAGTGAAACCATGCCATGTGTATCCTTTTGTGTCTGGCTTCTTTCTGTAGTGCTTTTGAATCATCTATGTTATTATGTGTACCTGTAGTTCTTTTTTTATTGTTAGTGATCCTCTTGTATGGATAGAGATTTAGTTCAGTTCAGTCGCTCAGTCGTGTCCGACTCTTTGCGACCCCATGAATCACAGCACGCCAGGCCTCTCTGTCCATCACCAATTCCCGGAGTTCACTCAGACTCATGTCCATAGAGTTGGTGATGCCATCCAGCCATCTCATTCTCTGTCGTCCCCGTCTCCTCCGACCCCCAATCCCGCCCAGCATCAGACTCTTCCAGTGAGTCAGCTTGTCGCATGAGGTGGCCAAAGTATTGGAGTTTCAGCTTTAGCATCAGTCCTTCCAATGAACACCCAGGATTGATCGCCTCTAGAATGGACTGGTTGGATCTTGCAGTCCAAGGGACTCTCAAGAATCTTCTCCAGCACCACAGTTCAAAAGCATCAATTCTTTGGTGATCAGCTTTCTTCACAGTCCAACTCTCACATCCATACATGACCACGGGAAAAACCATAGCCTTGACTAGACGGATCTTGGTTGGCAAAGTAATGTCTCTGCTTTTTAATATGCTATCTAGGTTGGTCATAACTTTCCTTCCAAGGAGTAAGCGTCTTTTAATTTCCTGGCTGCAGTCAGCATCTGCAGTGATTTTGGAGCCCCAAAAAATAAAGTCTGACACTGTTTCCACTGTTTTTCCATCTATTTCCCGTGAAGTGATGGGACCAGATGCCATGATCTTCGTTTTCTGAATGTTGAGCTTCAAGCCAACCTTTTCACTCTCCACTTTCACTTTCATCAAGAGGCCTTTGAGTTCCTCTTCACTTTCTGCCATAAGGGTGGTGTCATCTGCATATCTGAGGTTATTGATATTTCTCCCAGCAATCTTGATTCCAGCTTGTGCTTCTTCCAGCCCAGCGTTCCTCATGATGTACTCTGCATATAAGTTAAATAAGCAGGGTGACAATGTACAACCTTGACGTACTCCTTTTCCTATTTGGAACCAGTCAGTTGTTCCACGGCCAGTTCTGACTGTTGCTTCCTGACCTGCATACAGGTTTCTCAAGAGGCAGGTCAGGTGGTCTGGTATTCCCATCTCTTTCAGAATGTTCCACAGTTTATTGTGATCCACACAGTCAAAGGCTTTGGCATAGTCAATGAAGCAGAAATAGATGTTTTTCTGGAACTCTCTTGCTTTCTCCATGATCCAGCGGATGTTGGCAATTTGATCTCTGGTTTCTCTGCCTTTTCTAAAACCTGCTTGAACATCTGGAAGTTCACGGTTAACATATTGCTGAAGCCTGGCTTGGAGAATTTTGAGCATGACTTTACTAGCGTGTGAGATGAATGCAATTGTGCGGTAGTTGGGGCATTCTTTGGCATTGCCTTTCTTTGGGATTGGAATGAAGACTGACCTTTTCCAGTCCTGTGGCCACTGCTGAGTTTTCCAAATTTGCTGGCATATTGAGTGCAGCACTTTCACAGCATCATCTTTCAAGATTTTAAATAGCTCAACTGGAATTCCATCACCTCCACTAGCTTTGTTCGTAGTGATGCTCTCTAAGGCCCACTTGACTTCACATTCCAAGATGTCTGGTTCCAGGTGAGTGATCATGCCATCATGATTATCTTCATTGTGAAGATCTTTTTTGTACAGTTCTTCTGTGTATTCTTGCCACCTTTTCTTAATATCTTCTGCTTCTGTTAGGTCCATACCATTTCTGTCCTTTATCGAGCCCATCTTT
Organism: Moschus berezovskii; assembly: GCF_049115385.1. NCBI lineage: Eukaryota > Metazoa > Chordata > Mammalia > Artiodactyla > Moschidae > Moschus > Moschus berezovskii. The sequence continues at coordinate 35,500,204 of NC_142480.1, read as the reverse complement.
GCATGAAATGTTCCCTTGATAGCTCTGATTTTCTTGAAAAGATCTCTTGTTTTTCCTATTCTGTTGTTTTCCTCTATTTCTTTGCATTGATCGCTGAGGAAGGCTTTCTTATCTCTCCTTGCTATTCTTTGGAACTCTGCATTCAGATGCTTATATCTTTCCTTTTCTCCTTTGCTTTTCTCTTCTCTTCTTTTCACAGCTATTTGTAAGGCCTCCTCAGACAGCCATTTTGCGTTTTTGCATTTCTTTTCCATGGGGATGGTCTTGGTCCCTGTCTCCTGTACAATGTCACGAACCTCTGTCCAGAGTTCATCAGGCACTCTATCAGATCTAGTCCCTTAAATATATTTCTCACTTCCACTGTATAATCATAAGGGATTTGATTGAGGTCATATCTGAATGGTCTAGTGGTTTTCCCTACTTTGTTCAATTTCAGTCTGAATTTTACAATTTACATATTCACCTGTTGATGGACATTTGAGTATTTTCAGTTTTGATTATCAAAGTTTCTCTGGACATCTGTCTGTGTATGAGTCTTTGTACGGATATACGTTTTCATTTGAGTAAATACTAAGGAGTAAAACTGGTTCTAGAAGGTGCCAAACCAATTCCAAGATGGTTGTGCCAACACTTGGTGTTGTCAGTCATGTCCAGTGGGTCTGCCTGATGACTTTGAGCCTCCTTTTGGGTGCTCATTGGGTGTATGTCTTTTTTGGTGACGTCTCTGTCAAATATTTTTTCTCACTTTAAAATCTGGCTTTATCTTATTGGTATAATATTCATATTAATTCTCAGAGTTCTTAGTAAATCCTGGATACATGTCTTTTAGTAGGTATTTGAAATATTTTCTCCCAGATGCAGCTCGGCTTTCTAACTTCTTAATGATTTATTTTTAAAAGCAGTAGATTTTAATTTTGATGAAGTCAGTCTATGCTTTTTTAAGTATTTGTATCTTTCCTTGTTTGTGTCGGGCCTTAGCTGGGACACACGGATGGGGCCCTCGTTTGTCATGAGGGGTCCTTGCAGTGCAGGGACTCCTTAGTGGTGGCACTCAGGCTCAGTGATATGGTGTGTAGACCCCAGAGTGGGCTAGCTTCAGTAATCACTGCTTATGGTCTTTAGTTGCTCCATGGCTTGTGGGATCTCAGTTCCCCGTCCGGGGATCAAACCTGCATCACATGGTAGATTCGTAACCACTGGACCACCAGGGAAATCCCTATAATTTTTTCAAGGTTAGAGGTTTTGTGTCCTTTCCTGGAAGTCTTTGCTCATCTTTGCTGAAAGTCTTGAAGATTTCCCCCTGTGTTTTCTAGTACTTTGAGGCACAGGGCCTTAAAGTACTAGCTGAATCTATAAACTTTTAGAAGTACTTTTTGTTTAGTACTTTTAGGCCTGATCCACTTTGAGTTACTTTTTGTATATGGTATGAGATAAAAGGCTGAGACGTTTCCCCAGCACCCCCCACCCATGTGGGTATCCAGCATTTCTTGTTGAAAAGGTATGTTTTCCCCACTGAATTACCTCAAAACTTGAAATTTTTCATGTCTCTTATTTTGTGTGAAGTTGAAATTTTGTAATATGTTTAAGAGCTGTTGTGTTTCTTTTTCTGTGAAATGTTATTTCATGTATTTTTTTAGTGTTTGTTGTTGCTATTTTTGTTTTGACATCTGGAGCTCTTTGTGCTAGAGAGATTAGTTCTTTTTGATAGGAGTTGTAAAAATTTTTAACCCAATTTGTTGTTTGTAGTTTGACTTTGCCGATGATATTTTTCCATGAAATTTGACAGATGTATTTGAAATGATATATATTTTACTTTATGGCTTTTAGGTTTTAAGTCATAAGAAAAACTTCCATTCTCAGATCATAAAGGAATTCCATATACTTCCATTATTTTATTTTTTACATGTAATTGTTTGACAAACCCCCGGGATTTAAATGAGCGTAAACTATATATTTCTGCTTCATTGACTATGCCAAAGCCTTTGACTGTGTGGATCACAATAAACTGTGGAACATTCTGAAAGAGATGGGAATCCCAGACCACCTGACCTGCCTCTTGAGAAACCTGTTTGCAGGTCAGGAAGCAACAGTCAGAACTGGGCATGGAACAACAGACTGGTTCCAAATAGGAAAAGTGTACGTCAAGGTTGTATATTGTCACCTCGCTTATTTAACTTATATGCAGAGTACATCATGAGGAACGCTGGGCTGGAAGAAGCACAAGCTGGAATCAAGATTGCCGGGAGAAATATCAATAATCTCAGATATGCAGATGACACTACCCTTATGGCAGAAAGTGAAGAGGAACTCAAAAGCCTCTTGATGAAAGTGAAAGAGGAGAGTGAAAAGGTTGGCTTGAAGCTCAACATTCAGAAAACAAAGATCATGGCATCTGGTCCCATCACTTCATGGGAAATAGATGGAAAAACAGTGGAAACAGTGTCAGACTTTTATTTTTTTGGGCTCCAAAATCACTGCAGATGCTGATTGCAGCCATGCAATTAAAAGACGCTTGCTCCTTGGAAGGAAAGTTATGACCAACCTTGATAGTACATTAAAAAGCAGAGACATTACTTTGCCAACCAAGATCCGTCTAGTCAAGGCTATGGTTTTTCCCGTGGTCATGTATGGATGTGAGAGTTGGACTGTGAAGAAGGCTGATCGCCGAAGAATTGATGCTTTTGAACTGTGGTGTTGGAGAAGACTCTTGAGAGTCCCTTGTACTGCAAGGAGATCCAACCAGTCCATTCTAAAGGAGATCAATCCTGGATGTTCATTGGAGGGACTGATGCTAAAGCTGAAACTGCAATACTTTGGCCACCTCATGCGACGAGTTGACTCACTGGAAAAGACTCTGATGCTGGGAAAGGTTGGGGGTGGGCAGAGAAGGGGACGACGGAGAATGAGATGGCTAGATGGCATCACCGACTCTGTGGACATGAGTTTGAGTGTACTCCGGGAGTTGGTGATGGACAGGGAGGCCTGGCGTGCTGTGATTCATGGGGTCGCGGAGAGTCGGACACGACTGAGCGACTGAACTGAACTGAACTGAAACTATATAGAACCACATTTTTTTCAGTGCTGTGTATTTCTGTTTGTCTTGGGATCTGTCTCTGGGTTTTCTGTTCTGTTCCATTTGTCTGTGCACGAGGACCACGTGGTTTTAATTACTGAGGCTTCATAGAATGTTGAATATCTGTAAGATTAATTCTGTTTAAGGCTTCTCACGAAACTCTTCCTGGAAATTTCCCGGCAGTCAGTGTTCAACCACTCAGCACTTTCACTGCCGAGGATGTGGGTTGAATCCCTGTTCTGAGAACTAAGATCCTGGAAGCCGCGCAGCGTAGCCAAATTAAAAAAAGAAAAAAAGAAATTCTTCCTGCCTATTCTTGTTGCTGTTTTAAAATAAACTTTAGAATTACCCTAGTAATTGTGTAGGGGACTTTTGTTGGTGGTCCAATGGTTAAGACTCTTTGCTCCCAACACAGGGAACTTGGGTTCCATTTATGATTGGGGAACTAAGATCCTGCCTGCCAGTGGAGTGGTCAAAAAAATTATTTATATCTTTATGGAGATCATATTAAATGTGTGAAGTAACTCAAATAATTGCAGTCTTTATGGTACTGAGTCTTCCTGTCCGTGAACCGGCATGTTTTTATGTGTTTTTTTTTCCTCTTAGTGTTCTTCAGAAGTTTTACAGTGTTCATACGGTCTTGAACTTTTTTTTTAAGTTTATTCCCAGGTACTATATCTTTTCTGATACTACTGTAAACGGGGTCTTTCCTTTCATTATATTATCCGATCAATGTGCAGTTTACTGCTCTGTAGGAGTTCTGTACCTTACTAACTTAATTCTTACCTTACTAACTGTATTTTTATTCGTAGTACTTCATCTTCAGTGTACAGTCAGGTGTTGACAACGTCACCGCCTCATATCAGTGCTTTAAAATGCTTTCCCTTTTATAATTGCATTGGCTAGTATGGAGGTGGGTATTTTTAAGGTGAAAGAGAGCGGATATTATGGGGAAAGATCCAGTAGAGAGAGAGGCAGAGGGAGACAGCAGAGGAAGAGAAGGGAATGGGATCCTGAGCCCTGATGGGATTAGCTCTGGACAAAGACTGACACCTCACCCTGGAGAAGGAAGGGAGGAATAAGGCTGGGGGCAGGATTCCAGCATGCCTGTGCATGTGGGGGTGGGTTGGGGTAGGCGGCAGCTCTGGGGTGTTTATTAACCAAACGGTTTTCAAGGAAGAAGTGCCAGTGGTAAATCATGGCCACTGTGTCACTCACACAGGCCTCACTGTGGGGCCTCCGAGCCAAAAACCGTGAAATTGAGAGTGATGAGGTGGTGGGGATGTGGGGAGGTTTGTGTATTGCAGGGGTGGAAGCTGGGAGGAGAAATTTTCTGGTTCCTCCTGGTGAGTGGTTCTTGATTCCCATCCTAGGCAAGTGGAGTCCAGCTCCCCCAAGCAGGACAGCAAGAGATGATTGGTCCACAGATGGGATGACCGAGGACCAGCAGGCCCCCAGAAAGCCTTCCCAGAGGGATTTGTGGCAGGACTGGGCCCAGAACCTGTGTCTCATGGCTCCAGTCCATGACTTCCTCTTCCGTCAGTGGGGGCTGTGGGGCAGTGGGATTGGCTTGGAGTAAAGAGGGTCTTAAGATTCTGGCTTTGTGTTGCTCCACTTAGCCTGACTCTACTGCGTGGGGGTGGGTGTGGATTGTGTTGGGGTGGGCAGAAGGGGGCTATTCCCCATCTGCTGCCCCCGACCCTCAGCCAGGAGAGAGGCCAGGAGAGAGAGAGAGGAGTGAAGAGAGGAGGAGAGGAGAGGGAGGAGACCGAGGATCCGAGGGCCTTGCCCAACAGTCCTCAGCTGGGAGCTTCTGCCCCTGGACTGGGACTCCAGTGTGCTTCCACTGACTTTCCAGAGACTGGCAGTGCCCGCCATACAACAGGCACCAGCAACTGGTTTTTAAAATGGACTTGTTGCAGGACTTCCCTGGTGGTCCAGTGGCTAAGACTCCAAACTCCCCATGCAGGGGGCGAGAGTTCAATCCCTAGTTAGGGAACTAGATCCTGCATGCCACAGCTGAGGGTTAGCGTGCTTCAACTGAGACCCAGCGCAGCCAAATAAATACACGTTAAACTTTTTTTAAATGGACTTGTGGTGTAAGATGAAGCAGCATTAGATTTGCTGAGGAAGATGAAGACAGAGCACAGGTGAAGACAGGAAGAAAGGAGAGACCGAGGGAGGCAGAGAGAGGGCGAGACAGACAGACGGAGGGGGATGCTGGAAGATGAGGGAGACGGACAGCAAGAGGACGCGGGAGCCAAACCGTGGTACCTGCCACAGGGGCGAAAACAGGGCCCTGAGAGTCACCCTGGAGGGGCCAGAGTCACGCCTGAGGGGAGCAGAAGATGCTTGGGGTGGGGGGCACCCAGCCGTCTCCTGGGACACCTTGTCCTGTCCTGCGTTTCTTCTCCTTGAAGGAGCGGGCAGAAGCCCAGTGGTGAGCTTGTGGCACCATCTTGTGGCAGTTTGGGGGATAGCTCGTTTTCTCCTGGAAGTGCTTTCAAAGGCCGGGAAGGATCTTGGGGCCAAAGGAGCTGCTGCTGTAGAGAGAAAGTGAAGAGTAGAACCAGAGCCTGGCGTGCAGGCCTGGGAGATGCCCACCTCGCCCAACTGTTCCCATACACGTTCACACACCCATCCCTGTGTACACCCAGGCCCAGGGTTGGCAAAGCAGTGATGAGGGGTCAGGAGGAAAGTGGGAGGCCGGATAATATGAGGGTTTGGCCAGGAGAACTGGGGGAGATTGACCAGAGAGAGGAACCAGGAAACTGCAGATCATGGAGCTAAATCTGCAAAATGGAGCCAATTATATCAAAGGGCATTTTAAGACCTTTCTAGGCTGAGGTGTCTCCCCCCAAATCAGTTATTGAAATGCACAGAATTGTCAAATATAACATATTACCATGAAATAACACAAAATGATTTTTTAAGTTTGCCTTGGAAATTATTTGACTAAGAGTAATTCATTCACGGTGTCATTATCTGCACGTCCTCAGCACTCCGTGGGGTTCTCAGCACTCCGTGGGCATCCATTTACATTCTGGAAGTACTTGCAGAGTTAAAAAAGTATATCTACAAATTATTTCCAGATAGAATGAAATTCTTATGAATACTACACATTTAGTAATTACAGAAGTTGACACAGAAATGAATGATATGTTAACAATTGATGACATTTTTTAGACATTTGATTAAATATTTATTAATTTGGGCTGTTCTGTAGTTTTTGCATTTTAGAGCCAGACTTTCAGGTTTTAAACATTTAATGTAGGTTCTTGAGAAGTTCTGGGACTCTGGTCACTGTGTCCCCTGGGATTACCTTACCTGAACAGTAAGTGGCTCTGGTAATATTGAGTTGGTGAAAAAGTTAATTCAGGTTTGTCTATATGATCTCATGGAAAAAACCAAATGAACTTTTTGGCCAACCCAATACCCTATTGGAGAGCTATGAAGAGTAAAAATGGGGGTAATATATGAAAGCATTTAGCATAATGTCCAGTAAACTGCAAACACCCAATAAGCGGGAGATGTCATTGAATATACCTGCACACACACATAATCCCATATTCATTAGTCATTCATTCTAAAGAATTGTTTTGGGCACTCACTTTACATTAGACCAAGCAATGTCTTAGGTGCCAGAATAGTTGCTAAGTTGCGTCCTACTCTTTGCGATGCCGTGGACTGCGGCACACCAGGCCCCCCTGTCCTTCACTATCTCCTGAGTTTGCTCAGATTCATGTCCATTGAGTTGGTGATGCCATCCAACCATCTCGTTCTCTGTGGCTCTCTTCTCCTTTTGCCTTCATTTCCCAGCATCAGGGTCTTTGCACATCAGGTGCCCACAGTACTGGAGCTTCAGTGTCAGCATCAGTCCTCCCAATGAATATCCAGGGTTGATTTCTTTTAGGATTGAATGGTTTGGTTTCCTTGCAGTCCAAGGGACTCTCAAGAGTCTTCCACAGCACCGCAATTCAAAAGCATCAATCCTTCAGCTTCAGCACCACAGTTTGAAAGCTGGAGACTGCCAGTAGCCTTAATCAGGGCACACTTGAAGCTTTCCTTCCATTTTTCACTATAGAGCTTTCCAGTCCTCTGCCTGTCTTTGAGTCTCTGCCAGAACAAAGTGATGGTGGCTGACTCCCTTGCTCTATAGCAAGCTCTGAAAAAATAACCTTTGCTTTTCCCATTTGGCTCGTCTTCATTTATTTCCGCAGATGATAAAAACTGCCTAACAAAATAATGTTCAGTTCAGTTCAGTCGCTCAGTCGTGTCCGACTCTCTGCGACCCCATGAATCACAGCACGCCAGGCCTCCCTGTCCATCACCAACTCCCGGAGTTCACTCAAACTCATGTCCATCGAGTCGGTGATACCATCCAGCCATCTCATTCTCTGTCGTCCCTGTCTCCTCCCGCCCCTAACCTTTTCCAGCATCAGAGTCTTTTCCAGTGAGTCAACTCGTCCCATGAGGTGGCCAAAGTATTGCAGTTTCAGCTTTAGCATCAGTCCTTCCAATGAACACCCAGGATTGATCTCCTCTAGAATGGACTGGTTGGATCTCCTTGCAGTCCAAGGGACTCTCAAGAGTCTTCTCCAGCATCACAATTCAAAAGCATCAATTCTTCGGCGATCAGCTTTCTTCACAATTCAACTCTCACATCCATACATGACTACGGGAAAAACCATAGCCTTGACTAGATGGACCTTTGTTGGCAAAATAATGTTTCTGCTTTTTAATATGCTATCTAGGTTGGTCATAACTTTCCTTCCAAGGAGTAAGCGTCTTTTAATTTCATGGCTGTAATCAGCATCTGCAGTGATTTTGGAGCCCAAAAAATAAAGTCTGACACTGTTTCCACTGTTTCCCCATCTATTTCCCATGAAGTGATGAGACCAGATGCCATGATCTTTGTTTTCTGAATGTTGAGCTTCAAGCCAACCTTTTCACTCTCCTCTTTCATTTTCATCAAGAGGCTTTTGAGTTCCTCTTCACTTTCTGCCATAAGGGTGGTGTCATCTGCATATCTAAGGTTATTGATATTTCTCCCAGCAATCTTGATTCCAGCTTGTGGTTCTTCCAGCCCAGCGTTCCTCATGATGTACTCTGCATATAAGTTAAATAAGCAAGGTTACAATATACAGCGTTGAAGTACTTCTTTTCCTATTTGGAACCAGTCTGTTGTTCCATGTCCAGTTCTGACTGTTGCTTCCTGACCTGCATACAGGTTTCTCAAGAGGCAGGTCAGGTGGTCTGGTATTCCCATCTCTTTCAGAATGTTCCACAGTTTGTTGTGATCCACACAGTCAAAGGCTTTGGCATAGTCAATGAAGCAGAAATAGGTGTTTTTCTGGAACTCTCTTGCTTTCTCCATGATCCAGCGGATGTTGGCAATTTGATCTCTGGTTTCTCTGCCTTTTCTAAAACCTGCTTGAACATCTGGGAGTTCTCGGTTCACATATTGCTGAAGCCTGGCTTGGAGAATTTTGAGCATGACTTTACTAGCGTGTGAGATGAGTGCAATTGTGCAGTAGTTTGAGCATTCTTTGGCATTGCCTTTCTTTGGGATTGGAATGGAGACTGACCTTTTCCAGTCCTGTGGCCACTGCTGAGTTTTCCAAATTTGCTGGCATATTGAGTGCAGCACTTTCATAGCATCATCTTTCAAGATTTGAAGTAGCTCAACTGGAATTCCATCACCTCCACTAGCTTTGTTTGTAGTGATGCTTTCTAAGGCCCACTTGACTTCACATTCCAAGATGTCTGGCTCTAGGTCAGTGATCACATTATCGTGACTATCTTGGTCATGAAGATCTTTTTTGTACAGTTCTTCTGTGTATTCTTGCCACCTCTTCTTAATATCTTCTGCTTCTGTTAGGTCCATACCATTTCTGTCCTTTATCGAGCCCATCTTTGCATGAAATGTTCCCTTGGAATCTCTAATTTTCTTGAAGAGATCTCTTGTTTTTCCTATTCTGTTGTTTTCTTCTATTTCTTTGCATTGATCGCTGAGGAAGACTTTCTTATCTCTCCTTGCTGTTCTTTGGAACTCTGCATTCAGATGCTTATATCTTTCCTTTTGTCCTTTGCTTTTCGCCTCTCTTCTTTTCACAGCTATTTGTAAGCCCTCCTCAGACAGCCATTTCGCTCTTTTGCATTTCTTTTCCATGGGGATGGTCTTGGTCCCTGTCTGCTGTACAATGTCACGAACCTCTGTCCAGAGTTCATCAGGCACTCTATCTATCAGATCCAGTCCCTTATATATATTTCTCACTTCCACTGTATAATCATAAGGGATTTGATTGAGGTCATATCTGAATGGTCTAGTGGTTTTCCCTACTTTCTTCAATTTAATTCTGAATTTGGCAATAAGGAGCTCATGATCTGAGCCACAGTCAGCTCCTGGTCTTGTTTTTGCTAACCGTATACAGCTTCTCCATCTTTGCCTGCAAAGAATATAATCAATCTGATTTCGGTGTTGACCATCTGGTGGTGTCCATGTGTAGAGTTTTTTCTTGTGTTGTTGGAAGAGGGTGTTTGCTATGACCAGTGCATTCTCTTGACAAAACTCTATTAGCCTTTGCCCTGCTTCATTCCGTGCTCCAAGGCCAAATTTGCCTGTTACTCCAGGTGTTTCTTGACTTCCTACTTTTGCATTCCAGTCCCCTATAATGAAAAGGACATCTTTTTTGGGTGTTAGTTCTAAAAGGTCTTGTAGGTCTTCATAGAACCATTCAACTTCGGCTTCTTCAGCGTTACTGGTTGGGGCATAGGCCTGGATTACTGTAATATTGAATGGTTTGCCTTGGAAACGAACAGAAATCATTCTGTCATTTTTAAGATTGCATCCAAAATAATGTTAGGCAGTTAAATAAATAAATAAAACATAACATAATAAAAGCTGCTCTGTTGAGAATAAACTGTATGTAAAAGTATGGAGACCCATTAAGAGGCCATTGTAATAATCCAGGCAAGAGATGATAGTGGCTTGGACCATGCTGATAGCAGGGCAGGCGATTAGAAGGAATTAGATTATAGTTATGCTAAAGCTGAAGCTGCAATACTTTGGCCACCTCATGCGACGAGTTGACTCACTGGAAAAGACTCTGATGCTGGGAAAGGTTGGGGGCAGGAGGAGAAGGGGACGACGGAGAATAAAATGGCTGGATGGCATCACCGACTCTGTGGACATGAGTTTGAGTGTACTCCGGGAGTTGGTGATGGACAGGGAGGCCTGGCGTGCTGTGATTCATGGGGTCGCGGAGAGTCGGACACGACTGAGCGACTGAACTTAACTGAACTGAACTATGTGTATTTTATTATTTTATTTTGAAATTATAGATTCACAGGCAGCTGCAAAGAAATGCACAGAGAAGTCCCATGTCTGCCTCCCTGCGCCACCCCAGCATCTCATATAACCACCAAACTGTATCAAAACCAAGGAATTGACATTGGGATAATCAATCAGATTTATTCAAATCTCACTGGCTCTATGTGTCTTTACTTGTGTGTGTGTGTGTGTAGCTCTGTGTGTGTGTGTGTGTGTAGCTCTACACAGTGTCACATGTACAGCCTGGAGTAGCCACCACAGCAATCAAGATGCTTTGTGGTACTGCCCTTGGCGTCACCTTTATAGTCACACCCGTCCTTCCTGTTGCTCACCCTGACAGCCACTAATCTATACTCTTATCTCCATGATTGTGTTACTCAGGATTGCTGGATAAATGGAATCCTGCAGTGTGTATCCTTTTGAGGCTGGCTTTTTCACTCAGCTTAACTCTCTAGAGATGAACCCTAGGTACTGCACATGTTAGCAGTTCACCCTCTTTCTTGCTGACTGTTATACTATGGTGTGGATGCACCCCAGTTGGTTTCACCCTTCCCCCTCTGAAGGACATCTGAGTAGTTTCCAGGCTTGGGCTATGACAAGTAAAGCGGCTATGAACTTTTGTGTACAGGTTCTTCTGTGAATGTAAGTCTTCGTTTCTCTGGGATAAATGCAATGGCTGGGCCCTTGTTAGGTCTGTTTTTAGTTTTGAACTGGTTCATCATCATCGTGAAGTCGCTCAGTCATGTCTGACTCTTTGCGAGTCCATGGACTGTAGCCTACCAGCCTCCTCCCTCCATGGGATTCTCCAGGCAAGAGTACTGGAGTGGGTTGCCATTTCCTTCTCCAGCGGATCTTCCTGACCCAGGGATCGAACCCGGGTCTCCCGCATTGGAGGCAGACGCTTTAACCTCTGAGTCACCAGTTATGTTGATACTTTTCAGTCTGTCTGCCCTCTGATGGAGAAGGGTAAGAGGCTCTCCTGATGGGAGAGACTGACTGCGGGGGAAATTGGGTCTTGCTCTGATGGGCAGGGCCATGTTCAGTAAAACTTTAATCCAATTTTCTGTTGATGAGTGGGGCTGTGTTCCCTCCCTGTTATTTACCTGGGGCCAAATTCATTGACTATGCCAAAGCTTTTGACTGTGTGGATCACAATAAACTGTGGAACATTCTGAAAGAGATGGGAATACCAGACCACCTGACCTGCCTCTTGAGAAACCTGTATGCAGGTCAGGAAGCAACAGTCAGAACTGGCCGTGGAACAACTGACTGGTTCCAAATAGGAAAAGGAGTACGTCAAGGTTGTATATTGTCACCCTGCCTATTTAACTTACATGCAGAGTACATCACGAGGAACGCTGGGCTGGAAGAAGCACAAGCTGGAATCAAGATTGCCGGGAGAAATATCAATAACCTTAGATATGCAGATGACACCACCCTTATGGCAGAAAGTGAAGAGGAACTCAAAAGCCTCTTGATGAAAATGAAAGAGGAGAGTGAAAAGGTTGGCTTGAAGCTCAACATTCAGAAAACAAAGATCATGGCATCTGGTCCCATCACTTCATGGGAAATAGATGGGGAAACAGTGGAAACAGTGTCAGACTTTATTTTTTTGGGCTCCAAAATCACTGCAGATGCTGATTGCAGCCATGAAATTAAAAGATGCTTACTCCTTGGAAGGAAAGTTATGACCAACCTGCTGCTGCTGCTGCTGCTAAGTCACTTCAGTCGTGTCCGACTCTGTGTGACCCCATAGACGGAAGCCCACCAGGCTTCCCCGTCCCTGGGATTCTCCAGGCAAGAACACTGGAGTGGGTTGCCATTTCCTTCTCCAATGTGTGAAAGTGGAAAGTGAAAAGTGAAAGTGAAGTCGCTCAGTCGTGTCCAACCCTTAGCGACCCCACGGACTGCAGCCTACCAGGCTCCTCCATCCATGGGATTTTCTAGGCAATAGTACTGGAGTGGCTTGCCATTGCCTTCTCCGATGACCAACCTAGATAGCATATTAAAAAGCAGAGACATTACTTTGCCCAACTAAGGTCCGTCTAGTCAAGGCTATGGTTTTTCCCGTGGTCATTTATGGATGTGAGAGTTGGACTGTGAAGAAAGCTGATCGCCGAAGAATTGATGCTTTTCAACTGTGGTGTTGGAGAAGACTCTTGAGAGTCCCTTGTACTGCAAGGAGATCCAACCAGTCCATTCTAGAGGAGATCAATCCTGGGTGTTCATTGGAAGGACTGATGCTGAAGCTGAAACGCCAATACTTTGGCCACCTTATGCGACGAATTGACTCACTGGAAAAGAGTCTGATGCTGGGTGGGATTGGGGGCGGGAGGAGACGGGGACGACAGAGAATGAGATGGCTGGATGGCATCACCAGCTCGATGGACATGAGTTTGAGTGAACTCCGGGAGTTGGCGATGGACAGGGAGGCCTGGCGTGCAGTCCATGGGGTCGCAAAGAATCAGACACGACTGAGCAACTGAACTGAACTGAACTGATGTTGATATTTTACAGATAGAGCCAAAGGATCTCCTGATAGACTGGATGTGGGTGTGAGAGCAAAGGAGACAAATCAGGGTTCAAAATGTGCCAAGGCACTTAGTACTGGAACATTGCAGGGGCTCAGTAAATGCCAGCTACGCAAGTGACAGCAAACACAACGAAGCCATGGGGAAATGAGAAAACCTTTGAGACACAAGTCGCAAAATGCCACCTGACAAAAGGTTAGGAATGAGTCAGAGGGCATTTAGTGTCCGGAGACCCCTTTGATTATTTCCATGTAAAAATGAAAGAGAGGGTTTTCACTTCCTCTTAGGATGTAGAAAGCTACAAGAAAATGTCACTCCCATTCTGACAAGAAGAAGCCAGGAATCTGCAAAACTAATTTTTTAAACCCATGAGAGAACTGAGATCATCATAGGCAACCAAGAGAACTGAATTCCAAACAGGCAAAGGGTTTTGCCCTGGGGAGAGCATGTTGGCGGGCGGGGGAGCTTGCCCCACCCCCACCCTCAACTCTTTCCCAGGAGGAAGACTGGAGGCAGAGCAGCAGTGGGAGAGGGAAGAGAACCCCCTGGTGGCACAGATGTGCAAGTGGTGACTGGCTGCTGTGGGAGGGCAGGCTTCACCTTCCCAGAGGAAGTTCTCTACAAGCCTCTGGGGTTGGGGAGGGACATGGGAGGGAGCTTCAAAAGGGAGGAGATATATGTATACCTATGGCTGATTCATGTTGAGATTTGACAGAAAACAGCAAAATTCTGTAATGCAATTATCTTTCAATAAAAGAAAGTTCAAAAAGCCTCTGGGGTGTTGGGTGGGCAATGTCGGGACGCAGCACACTGGAGGAGAGGCAGAAACTAAGATCCACTGCTTCTGGGGGAAGGATAAAAGCCAGCGCCCCCACTTGTCCCTTTTGGGCGGGCAGGAAAGGTTCTCCTGCCCAAGACGGAGGCGAGGGTCAGGAACACTGCCAAGGCGCACCCAGTGAGTCCCAGGTACAAAGGCTCAGCGAGTGAGGATGGGCCCGGGAGGACCGAGAAACAGCAGCAGCAGTGTACCACTAGGGGGCGAGCGAGAACACGCAGAGGGAGCCACTCCGTGGGAGAGGCGGGCAGGGACCTTTGAAGGCAAACGGTGGAACGAAAATCCCGTGGAACACCTAAGTACAAGGAATCCATTTTAAATATAAAGACCTAGGTAGGTTACAAGTAAAAGAAAGAAAAAAAAAACATGCTCTGATCCAAAGCTCAAGTGTCTATATTCAGTTCAGTTCAGTTGCTCAGTCGTGTCCGACCCTTTGCGACCCCATGGACTCCAGGCCTCCCTGTCCATCATCAACTCCCGGAGCCTACTCAAATTCATGTCCATCGCGTCGGTGATGCCATCCAACCCTCTCACCCTCTGTCGTCCCCTTCTCCTCCCGCCTTCAATCTTTCTCAGCATCAGGGTCTTTTCCATTGAGTCAGTTCTTCGCAAAAGGTGGCCAAAGTATTGGAGTTTCAGCTTCAGCATCAGTCCTTCCAATGAATATTCAGGACTGATTTCCTTTAGGATGGACTGGTTGGATCTCCTTGCCGTCCAAGGGACTCTCAAGAGTCTTCTCCAACACAAAAAGAGCATCAATTCTTTGGCGCTCAGCTTTCTTTATAGTCCAACTCTCACATCCATACATGACTACTGGAAAAACCATAGCTTTGACTAGACAGACCTTTGTTGGTGAAGTAATGTCTCTGCTTTTTAATATGCTGTCTATGTTGGTCATAGCTTTTCTTCCAAGGAGCATGCGTCTTTTAATTTCATGACTTCACTCACCATCTGCAGTAATTTCGGAGCCCAAAAAAATAAAGTCTGTCACTGTTTCCACTGTTTCCCCATCTATTTGCCATGAAGTGATGGGACCAGATGCCATGATCTTAGTTTTCAGAATGTTGAGTTTTTCACTCTCCTCTTTCACTTTCATCAAGAGGCTCTTTAGTTCTTCTTCTCTTTCTGCCCTAAGTGTGGTGTCATCCACATATCTGAGGTTACTGATATTTCTCCCGGCAATCTTGATTCCAGCTTGTGCTTCTTCCAGCCCGGCATTTCATGTGATGTACTCTGCATATAAGTTAACTAAGCAGGGTGACAATATACAGCCTTGACATACTCCTTTCCTGATTTGGAACCAGTCTGTTGTTCCACGTCCAGTTCTAACTGTTGCTTCTTGACCTGCGTACAGATTTCTCAGGAGGCAGGTAAGGTGGTCTGGTATTCCCATCTCTTTAAGAGTTTTCCGCAATTTGCTGTGATCCACACAGTCAAAGGCTTTGTCATAGTCATTAAAACAGATATAGATGTTTTTCTGGAACTCTCTTGCTTTTTCGATGATCCAGTGGATGTTGGCAATTTGATCTCTGGTTCCTCTGCCTTGTCCAAATCCCGCTTGAACATCTGGAAGTTTACAGTTCACATACTGTTGAAGCCTGGCTTGGAGAATTTTGAGCATTACTTTGCTAGTGTGTGAGATGAGTGCAATTGTGTGGTAGTTTGAACATTATTAACATGAGACAAAGTAGATTAGGAAATAGAGAATATTTTTAGGAATAAAGAGGGACAATTCATAATGAAAAAGAGGTCAAGTTCATCAAGGATAAAAAGGACCTCAAAGTGATGACCTGAAGAATAGACCATCAGGATACATACAAGTACAGCTGATAGACTTGAAAGGAGAAATAGGCAAATCTCAATATTTGATAGAATGAGTGACTAAACAGAAAATCCACTTGGTTATGGATAACTTGAATAACACTATTAACCGGTTTAATCTGAATGACATTTATAGGATTGACTCCACCCAACAATAGCAGGATACATATTCTTTTAAAGGCATATGGAACTGCACCAAGTTAGACCATATGCTAAGCTATAAAACAAGTTTCAACAAATTAAAAATAATTAAACTCATACAAGTATGTTCTCTCATCATAATAAAATTAAGCTATAAATCAATAACCAAAAGATATCTAGAAAATCCCCAAATAGTTGGAAATTAAACAATACATTTTAAAATAACTCATGATTCAAAGGAAAAAAATGAAAATAATTAGAAATATTTTAATTAATTGAAAGTGAAAACACAACTTATCAAAATTTAAAGCAGCACTTGGAAATTATAGCACTATGTATTTATATTAGAAAATAGAGGAGAATATGACTTTGTTTAGGTGATAGTACAATCCATAAAAGAAAAATACTCAATTAAATTGACTTTCACCAAAATTAAAAACTTCTGTGCTTCCAAAATTACTAGTAAGAAAATGAAAATACAAACCACAGATTGGGAAAAAATATTTGCAAAACATTTAACTGATAAAGTATTTGTATCCAGAATAGATAACTCTTCCAACTCTGTAATAAGACAGACAATTAAAAATGGGCAAAGGATTTGAACAGAAATTTCATCAGACATGAGATATGATGGAAAATATGTATGCGAACAGATGCTTAACATTATTAGTCATTTGGGAAATGAAAATTAAAACCACAATGAAATAACAGTACTTACTAGAATGGTTTAAAAACAGACACACACACAATATGAAGTGCTGGCAATAGTTACTTTGTGGAGCAATAGCCACTTTGGAAAACAGTTTGGCAGTTTCTTGTACAGTTAAACATACACTTGTATGACTGAAAGCCTCATACTTAGGTATTTACCCAAGAAAAAAAATGTATACCCACTCAAAGACCTGTATCTGAATATTGACAGCTCTTTTTGTTTTTGTTTTTTGTAATGGCCCCAAACCAGAAATAACCCAAATACATAATTTCTGATGCAAATGGAAAAACAAACTGTGGTCCACACAATGAAATACTTCTCAGCAATAAAACGGAACAAGCTGTTGATACAACATGGATGAGTTTCAAAAGCATTATGTCAAGTGGAGGAAGACAGATACAAAAGGCCACATACTGAATCATTCCATTTATATGAGATTCTGGAAAGGACAAGACTATAGGGACAGAAAGCAGATTAGTAGTTGCCAGGAGATGTGGGTGGAGGTAGAAAACTGACTACAAAGACGCATAAGAAAACTTAAGGGTCATGGAAATATTTTACATCCTGATTGGAGTGGGGGGTTTCTACAACTACACACACTTGTCAAAACTCATCAAATGGGTGCCTAAAATGGGTGAATTTTACTGCAGGTGGATTATTCTTTAATATATCTGAATTATATTTTAAAAGTGAAAGATGTAATAGCTGTGAATCAGAAATGAAATGGACTTTGATGTCACATATCCTGGAAATGGGGCTTCCCTGATGGCTCAGGTGGTAAAGAATCTGCCTGCAATGTGGGAGACCCGGATTTGATGCCTGGGTCGGGAAGATCCTCTGGAGAAGGGAATGGCTACCCACTCCAGTATTCTTGTCTGGAGAATCCCATCAACAAAGGAGCCTGGTGGGCTGCAGTCCGTGGGGTCGCAGAGTTGGACATGACTGAAGCAACTTAGCACATCACATCCTGGAAAAGAGTCTGTGCCATCTAGTGGCTTCCTAGGGCAGTGACAGTCCTATTTGCGGGCTGAGAAGCCCCTAGCCTTCTGGAACCCCAGACAGAGGCCAAGGCGTCCCTTCTCTTGTCTGCCATGGGTACCCTGCCACTTGGATCAAGTATTTTGAATCCAGGATTCTGCTGCCCTGGTCACCACAAGCACTGCCCCCAAGTTTTTTGGGGGGTATGCATGTTGATACAGAAAAGAAGGAATTCCAACCAGGACTCAGAAGGTTTAATCAGATGTGGCCAAGCCCAGCAGGGAGAAAACAAGAAAGTAACTTATTTAAAAACAAACAAACACTTGAGAACTTCTCAAAAAGGAAAAGAAATGACAAATTATCAACCTAATGTGGTATTTCAGCTGACTTCGAGGTTCTGGCAAGCAGCAATTATTCCAACTCTAGCCTTTTTGTATTTTTTGCGAGCTTTGCACACCTGCTCCATTTTATTCTCTCTGCTTCCTGAGAGGGGAACTTAGGACTGTACGAAGGGAACGTTGGGTCCAAACTGCCCGGATCCAGATACCGGGTCCAGGTTTGCCCCAGCACAAGTCTGGGGCCCAGGAAAGCATAACCAAACACTGGGTGTTGGACGATTGTGGGCGACTCTGGCCTCTTTAGGCAACACCATATCAGGATTTCATTTGCTGGCCTTTTGTCCAGGGTTTTGTATGCACTGCCGAAGTAAAACTTGTCTGTGGTTATCATCGTGAAGGTTAGTAGGGAGGACACTTATCTTTGTCAGATCTGAGTGTCAGAAGTACGTGAACTTTGTAACATCAATTTGGATGCATAAAACCCACCCATTATTTCCCCCATATGCTCTGGAAAAGTTTAAATAGAGAAATAGAAATGACCTGTTTTTCTAGTTTGGAAGAACGCGTAAGAACTCTGTACATCTTGTATCTTTTTTAAAGAAGAAATTTTACAAATTTCTTCTGGGAGTTATAGGTCTTTCACTCCCTGAGTCCATTTTGGCAATTTACAAATAGAGTCCTAGAATATTGATTTTAATGTTGAAGCACTCATTAATAAGCATGGAAAATGCATGTACCCTTCTCTTAAATTTCAAAAGTCATCTCCATAGCTGTCATTACTTCATTTCTAACCTCATATTTGGTATTATCTTCTTGACTAGACCAGTTGATGGGTTGTCTGTTTTGTCTATGCCTTCCCCTTCCCATAAATAACAATCTAGACAGGAATTCCACTACTTCTGAGAGGAATTATGCTTCTCCCTGCCCAGCCACTTTTTGAGCTGCTGTTTCTAGGAGTCGTGAATCTAGAGAGCTGTGGAGGAAGGAGATAAAGGTTTGAACAGTGCCCTGGCTCTGCTTCAAAGCACAAGCATATGGTTTTCTGTCTGGTCTCAGATGCCTTGAGGATCTGATGGAAGCCACACCCCTGTCTCCAGAAATTTGCCTGCATTTGAATCTTGGCTCTCCTATTTACTTGCTGAGGGAACTGGGGCAAGTCATATAATTCTCTAGGCCTCAGCTTCCCCATCTCCTAAATGGGAATAATAACAGTGCTTTCCTCATAGGGTCATTGTGAGGATTAAGTAGAATAACTTTTGTATAGCATTTATGGGAGAACCTGGTGCATAGCTAGGGCTTCCCTAGTGACTCAGATGGTTAAGAATCTGCTTGCAATGCAGGAGACCTGGGTTCGATCCCCGGATCTGGAAGATCCCCTGGAGAAGGGAATGGCAACCCACTCCAGTATTCTGGCCTGGAGAATTCCGTGGAGAGATGAGCCTTGTGGGCTACAGTCCATGAGGTCACAAAGAGTTTGACACGACTGAGCAACTAACACTCACACTTCGGTTGGCACCGTTGTCAGTGGCTAACAGTTCAGGAAGTTAAACGTCATCGTCATCACCATTAGTGGTCTTCTCCTGCTTGGTTCTTTTCTCTCTCCACCCTGGGAGGTACTTGTGCTCCCCCCACCTCAAGGTCCAGATCTGAGGGGGCTTCTGTGAACCAAGGCATACTGTGGGGTGATGGAAAGAAAGTGAAGTCGCTCAGTCGTGTCTGACTCTTTGCAACCCCATGGACCGTAACCTACCAGGATCCTCCCTCCATGGGATTTTCCAGGCAAGAGTACTGGAGTGGGGTGCCATTGCCTTCTCCAGGGCATCTTCCCCACCCAGGGATTGAACCTCCAGGTCTCCTGCATTGTAAGCAGACACTCTATCGTCTGAGCCACCAGGGAAGTCCTGGGATGATGGAAGTTTGTCCCAAATGGGAAGAGAAAAGGAGGGAGTAGTTAGGGAGGTTGTGGTGGAAGCAGGCAGAGGAAAAATGGCCAGACAGCTTCCCCCAGACTTGGGAGGTGGGGGCCTGTGGCTCTGCCAGTAGCAAGGACAATGTCCTGCTCCTGGTGATGCCCTGAGGGTGTGTGAACCTCAAGGGACGTGCTGAGTGGTGTCCTTGTGCCCAGGCTTTGCAGGAAGCAGAGATACCTGCCCTCGAGGATTCATTCATCAAGCCTGCGTGCAATGGCTAGAGGGGACTGAAGAACACAGGGCCCCTCTCTGATGTCCTGGGCCTTTTGAGGCTTCTAGCATGAGAATAAAATGACTCAGGGCATTGAATTTCCCACCTGGTAACCAGGGGCTCAAAGTGGATTAAATTAATTTTTTTTTAAAGAATGATTTCACTTAGCTAGGGCAAATGAGAACCAAACCCTGCTTCCCCTGTCCTCCATACCTTGAGTTTCTCTGTTGAAGCTTTTTTAGGACTGTCTCATTCTTAGAAAGTTCTGCTGCAATTTCCAGGGTGATGTGTGTCAGGTGAGCCCTTGGGTCCCGAGTCCTGGCTGCTCTCTTGACCTGAATCCTTGTGATTCCCCAGTGAAGCTTCCAGGGTGTGGGCAGTGCCTCTCATTCTCCTTAGCTGGCTGGTGCCCACCCTGCCCACAGGCATTGCCTGTAGGACTCAGTCTCGGGGACAGCAAGAAGTTTGTGGGGAGGTGGGGCTTCCCAACAAAGGCTGTAGTTGGGTGTGTACCCAACTTGGCCACCGTGAGGAGTAGCTGTGTTGGGACCATCCCTGGGCATGACCAGCAGGGCTCAGAGGTCTTGGAGGGTGGCTAAGGGGGCCTTGGTATCTTGAACATGAAGGGGAGATGCTTAGTGGGAGCTGGGGAGTGACACCCCTGCCCCAAGCTGGAAGGGCAGGTGTTGTTAACCTCACTCAGTCTGAAGCAGCAGGGCAAGCAGGAACCTTCCTCAGGAGGCTGGCTTCAGGGGCGGGCATCAGGTGTGGGGCCAGTGCAGATGCCGAGGGACTCCCAACGCAGAGAGGAGGGGCTTGGCATACAGGCATTGCCATGAACCAAGAGGGAACCCGTCTGGCACCCAGCCCCTTACCACCCAGCAAGCCCCACGCTGTTTTCTTGGAAGGCGGCTTCCAAGGAATAAGCTTTTTTTGGTTCAGGATTGAAGGTGGTTTGAGCCTTCTCCCCATCTGTTCCTCCTGCCACAGTCTCGCTCATCCCCACCCTTTAGCACCCCCCCAGTCCCCGTCCCCCAGGAGCACTGCGCCTCCCCAGGAGCCTCCCTTGAGCATCTGCTGAAGCCTGTGGCCTCAGACAGGCTCCTTCTCTAGGCTTCAGCTTTCTGACCCGGCAATTGGGGACTCTTGACTCTGCCTCTTGGGACCTTCTGACAGTCCGGAATTTGGTGACCTTGTCTGAATTCTCCTTGCCCTCCTGGGGGCACCTAGGAAGGAGAGCGGTGGGGCTGGAATCAGGACACAGTCTCGGCGGCACACAGGGGTACAGGTTGTGGCAGAATGGGACTCCTGGAAGGAAGGCTTCTGCCTGCATCCCTTCTCAGTCCTGCCGTCCATTTCTAGATGGAGAGCGGCAGGGCCACAGCCCTCACCCCGAGTTGGGAAAGAGTCGAACCCTAGCAAGACTTTGTGAGGGAAGGCGAGAGGGGCTGCAGCCGCATTCCACTCATCCTCTGCCTGGGCTAGTGAATGGCTCAAGGTCTCCAGTGGGCTGGGGCCAGGGCCTTCTGGAAGCACAGCATGGCTTCAGGAAGACTGCCCTCTCCACCCTGTCGAAGTGCCTACTTGCTCCGGGGGTCCTGAGATATGACCAGTGTGAGAGCCAAAAGGGGGGACCCCCTTCTCCTTGGAGGACTCTGAGTGCAGCAGGCGGGGGAGACCACAAGGACCTGGAGGCATGGTCTAACATCCTGCTGCTGGCCTGCAGGAATAGCTCATGGACTCGCCATGCCACACGTGGGCCAGGCAGGAAAGCATTCCCATTTTACTGACGGGGACACTGAGGCCCAGAGGTGTTGCAGGCCTTGCCCAAAGTCACATAGCCCTGGAACTCATAGCCCTGGTTCTTGGACCAAGTTTCTTTCCCTTTGTCACTACTGTCAGTGCCCTGGGAAGGAAGGGAGCTGGCAGGAGGCAGGTGGGTGCAAAGGTGATCCAGGGGCTTGTCGGGGGAGGAGCAGGGGCAGGCACTTCCGGCCTGGATCCAGGGTCCAGAAGCTCAGGGTACTGCTGCCAGGACAGGAGCGAAATGGCCACCGCCTCCATCAGCCTCTGCCAAGTAAACTCTTCTCCGTTCCTTTCCTGGGCTCCACCACTGCTCCCAGAGGCTGTCTCACTAGGTAGGGAATGCTTTCACATTGCGGGGTGCACCCCCTCAGCCCCTGTGAGCAGGAACTGTCTCTGACTCCAATGTGCACTCAGTTCCACCACAGGCTGGGCATTCAGTAGGCGCTCAAAATGCAAGAAGGGGGCAGGTGGCTGGTGGAGGGGGTGACTGTGTGAGAACAAGGGGCGGTGGGTGGTGGTGGAGGATGAGATGCCGGGGGCCGCTCCCCATGCAGAGGGCTTGGCGCCGAGAGACACCCTATGGGGCTTCCACCGGGGGCTCGAGGCCTCTCGGTCAAGCTGTGGTCCTGACAGGGTGGTGGCTGCCCTTTCCACATTCTGCTGCGAAGGATGGATCCCAAGCATGTCCCCTGAGCCCAACCCAGCTCTGGTCATCCCGGCTGGCAGGCCACATGCAGAAAACCACGGAGTAGAAAAACCTTGTTTTATTCAGCCCAGGCCTGGGCAACCTTACTCTGTGGTATGGCCAAAATATAAAAAATAAAAACCAACAACCAACAAAATAACGTGGTAGGGGAGAGTTAAGTACACGGTGGGGCCTGGCATCCGGAGTCCCTGTGGTTTCGGTCCCCGTTCGCTCCCTGAGGCGGGCAGGGAAGGATGCTCCTGCGCGTCCAGCTGCCCCTGCCTGTGAGTGGGGGCTGGGCCCCTCGGGCCGGGCCCGTCCTGGTGGGAGGCTGCCTGGGGAGCAGGGCCTGCTTTGGAAGGTGGGGAGGTGGGCCGGCTGTATACATCTCCCTGGGATCAGGATCTAAGGAAAGAAAGAGAGCAGGTCAGCGGCAGGCTGAGGGGCAGGGAGACCTCCCTCGACTGTCAGCCAGGCTCCCCCCCACCTCCCCAGCTGAGCGCTTCCCCTCCACTCCCCTCAGTCATGGGGGCTCAGGGAAATGGGCCTTGTACCCCCAGCTCTAAGAAGAAGGGTTTCGCGGGCTCCCACCCAGGGCGTGGTCATAGCAGCACACTGCCCCATGCCCTGAGCTCCAGACTGTTTTCTGGGCCATTAGCAGAGCTGCTACTGTCTGGAAATACTTTCTTACTTCTTCTAACTCAGTACTTTTGCGGGGGAAGGCCTCCTTTTCCCTCTTGAGAAACATGATTGAAACCCACAGGCGTCAGTCCCGTGGCCTTTCTGGGAACGCTGTCCAGCTTCCTGTGCGCTGGCCCAGCCGCCTGCCTGCGGTCAGGGTCGCGGAGACGCGCTAATGAGACCTGAGCCTCTCCAAGCACTTATGTAAAGGGCTCGGAAGGAAGGGCCTCGGCATTCCCGGTGCCCACAGGCCCTGGGGGAGCTGGAGAGGGTGTGGGGCAGCTGCTCTGTCCACCCTGCTGAGAGGCCCAGCTCACGGTGCCTCCCGGAAAACAGGGGGCTGTTTGGATGCTCCTTCCCCAGCAGCAGGAAGGACAAGAGGGCGTGTGGGCTCCCTGCCTCCCTTGCTCCCCGCTCAGCCCCCTTTCCTCTCGTATGGCTCCTGCCTCCTTCCCGCCCGCCCCTGCTACTCCTCCCCTCAACTGCTTCCCAGAAAACCTCTACTGTTTAGGTGACCCCTGGACTTGTAATGGCTGAAAGAGACAAGCCCTGAGGAGCAAGAAGGTGCTGGAAACCCAGGCCTGCCAAAGGGCTAGGTTGCCAGGGATGGGGCAGGAGTCGGTCGTTCCCAGGTCACTCCGTGACCTAGATAATTCTGATCTAATCCCACTAATGAGGAACAGAATCTCTGAATTGAACCAGAGGCTACTGTTCTCACAGTGCGGTGAGGGGCTGTGAACAGTTAGCTTAGTGGTAGCAGCCAAGGGTGAAGCGGCTATCTGTAAACACACACAGAGCCCTCACATACCAAGCCCTGACCCTGGCCACATGCTGAGCCTTAATCCTGGTCACACACTGAGCCCTAATCCCGGTCACACTCTGAGCCCTGACCCTGGTGACAGGCTAAGCCTCTCATATCTGTGAACCATTAATAAGCAGGCATGTTTGGGGAAAAATGCTTCTCTGGGCCTTGGAATCCCTGCCAGTTGTCCCCTAGCTGATGGACTACTGCTCTAGAAGACTATTCTTTTTTTCTTTATTTTTTAAATGGAAGAGAGTTGCTTTGACCTGATCAAGCATTTAAAATTCACACAGAGTGCAACTGCACTTCTTAATGAGTTTGTGAGCAGGCAGTCCCTAGTACTTCACATGAGGGATCAGGAGAGAGGCTGAGGGCAGCTGAGGGGCCACGCGCAGAAGGTCCGGGCACAGAGATTATCAGCTCCCTCCACAACGGGGCCCAGGGGCTGATGACCGATTAGAAGTGACTCCAGCCAGAATCGCTTCTAATCTGGGGCTGCTTCATTCAGTCCACCTGACAGGGACACTGAGGCTCACATAGCTGCCATTCAGTGAGCACCAGTGTAAGGGCTCTGAAACACGCAGAGACATCTGTCAGGCCTTTCAATCCGCCTCACAAGCCTGCGTGGGAAGTGTTGAAGAGAAAAGATCAGAGAGGTGAGGTGAGCTGCCTGAGGTCACAGAGGGAGGGAGTCACAGAACAAGCCCTGCACCTCCTCGATGCCTCCTGCTAGTCTCCAGCTGAGAGACGGGGCCACGCCCCAGATCAGTGCCTGCAGCCCGAGCGCCTCCCCCATCCTGAGCACTGAGCACAGACGAGCCGTCTCCTGCCCAGCCTGTGGGCTGGTCCAGCTGCAGCCATGCGTGGCCATCAAGGTGACCCACAGGGCAGGCATCCTCCGTGTTTCAGGTGGCCCTGCCTGCTCCTCGAGTAGGAGCGGGGTGGGCGAACACTTACTGGACAATTTTGCAGTTTGTTGTAGAAACGTAGCGACCTGTATAGTGGATGTTGCATCTCACTACGTTGTTGGTGAAGTCAGACTCCAAAACGATGTACTTTGGGTTCACATGTACCTGGAGAAGGAAGGGAACAGATGGAAAGGGATCTGATCAGGGGGCTGTGCTTCACCTGGTCGCCAAGGAAGGTGGAGAGGCAGACGGGCAGACACACAGGAGACGAAAGAGAGGGAGACGAGGAGATGGAGCCAGACCACGCCAGACCAAGAGACGCCCTGACGCAGAGACGGGAGAAGCGGCAGAGACACCGAGAGAGGAAGGAAGAGAAGCTCAGAGTCAAAGAAAGCGCCATCAGATCGCCCTTCTTGGAAGACAGGAGGCTTCCTCAGCCAGGGCTCAGGACAGGGGGCCCGGCACAGCGCGTTCAGAGCCACTGCCCCAGGGAGCCCAGCAGTGAGTGAGGGGCTGGGCAGGGATCCCTTGCCTGGTCTCCCTGACTACGAAGCCTGTACCCTTTCACCAAGCATGCCCATCTAGATGATCCACTGATGGCCTATCTGATGCCAGGTGGCATCTCCTGGCCTGGAGCCCAAGGCACCTGACACTCAACTGAGATGATGAACCAAGCATAACCTGGCTGAAGAGGAGCTGTTGGGACACGAGGAAGTCTTTAAAATGTTGGACTGACAGGGGAGGGCTTCATTAGGTTAGGCCACACCCAGCCTTATCTGCAGAACATTTAGGAAGCGATGCAGTGATGTTGTCTTTAAGTTACATTTCTTAGAGGCAGGAACTGGGCATTACATGTCTTGAATCCTTGGAACCTAGAACTCAGAAGGGCTTTTGTGTGAGTTTGTTAAGTGGATGAATGAGGGAAGAAAAAAGATACCCTAAACAATGCTGGCCCCTGGGTGAGGCTGAGCAGAGGCCTCACCAAGCCCAGTGAGAGGTGCTCAGGACGGGGCTGCAACCAACAGCTTCTGGGTTGCTGGGTTCTGAACGCAGCCGCCTAGCAACCCATCTTTGTGCAGGTTAAAGCTGCTTTCCAGGCCTACCTTCTCTGCTCTTCTTTTACTCCAGAGTAGAGAAGAGCCCAAGGAGCCCAGTACAGTGAGCCCCACCCTGGCTTTGCACCTGCAAGAAAGAGGCTAAGATCTGGCTTCCCCAGGTGAGGTTGTGATGACCTGGCCCCTGCCCAGCCTGCATGGAGGCACCACGCTGGGTTCTGTGCCCCTGACGTGCTTTTCTACTTGTGCCCCCAACCAAGGGGCACTGGGGTGACTGGACGTGGAGGAGGGGTTCAGGCCAGAGGGGATGAAGCCCTTGGCTTTGTAGGGGGTCCTGTGAGGAGCTGTGTCTCAGGGAAAGGCAGTGTCCTCTCCCAGATGGCACAGAGCCTGCCCTGCCCACATACAGGGGGATGGACTACATGGCTCTCCAAGTCCTCTATCACTTACGGAAGAGAGTCACCCCCTCCTCCAGCATTACCACACCTGGGCTGCAGTTTCCCTGCGTTTTTATGGGAAGAGGCTGTGTCTGTCTGAGATTAAGACCTTCAGACGTGAAGTGCAGACCTCAGGGGACAGCATTAGTTGCAGAGCAACAGGAGTGTGAAGGAGAAGCCTTAGCCGGGAGATACTGGCCTCCCCTTTCCCCTGCACCCTGGGTTCCAGCTTCAACTACTGCTTCCCAAACAGACTTAACTCTTTCACTTCTGTTCACTTGACCCAGAATCCCCCCGGCCTCCTAGACCCAACTCAGGTCCCTACTGCAGGAAGTCTACCATGATTGCCCCATTTAGAGTGCTCTTGACTGCCTATGAAATCTAACACCCAGAGGGTGTACACCAGAATGTGAAGCTTATGTCAGGGGTGGGGACATCAAGTTGGAGGACTGCCTCCAGGGGCCCTACCTTGAGGATGTAGTTCCCGGGCTGTACATCGGTGATGTCAATCCACTGGCAATCGATGTCTGCGTTGTATGTGTCATAGCAGCCTGGGCTCAGGCCCTAGGAGAGGGGACAGGAGCAGAGGTTGGGGTGCGGTGCACTCCTCAGAGAGCCACCCCATGCCCACTTCAGCAGCCTGGGGCCTCCTTGCTCTGTGCTTCGTCCTGACCCTGGGCCCCCGGGCCCCCGCCCCAGGTAGCTGCTCAGCATGGCTCTGCCCTGTACTAGGCTCACTGGGCAGATGGACCAGAGCAATGAGAGATGTAAGAGCCAGAAGGAGGGGTGAAATGAAGGTGGGGGGATGCTTGGGAGAGATGCATGGATGAATGGACAGAGAGGCAGGGAGGCAGGATAGATGGACGCTCTCTGGACAGAAAGATGGATTTGGGGGCCCGGTTAGGCAAATTAAGCCATCCAGACTTCCTTGGAATGTTCCTTTTCCTTCCATGAGCGGACACCCCTGGAAATGGAGGTGCAGGGCAGGCCCCGAGGAACCCTGTGGTGGCCTCAGGACTGGTGAGAAGACTCTGGAGGAGCTGAGTGGCCAGGAGCCTTGGCACTAGCCCGTCTTCAGGGTGACCCAGCCTCCCATCTCCAGGCAGCTCTGCCCCATCCTCTGGAGCCCGACCCCGCCTCCCCAGCCCGACCTGACCTGACCTGTGTGTGAGAGGTGCAGGCATAGCGCTTGAGGTTGCCGAAGTCACAGGTGCTGTCCTCCAGGCAGAAGCTGGCCTTGTGACCCTCGGCCACCTTCTTGCCTGTGGCTGCGTCCAGCAGGTCGTAGTGGCTGAACTCGTCCATGCTGTGGTAGTGCCTGGGTTGGGAGAGGGAGCAGGAGAAGAGGGCTGAGTCGGCCCTGCCCAGCCTGCTCCCCTCCCGAGATGGTCCAGGTGACCCTGCCTCCTGACCAGCCTGGGCTTCTGGGCCTGTGTCCCACAGGCAGCATCTCTGGTGTCCCCGAGCCAGGCACCCTAGGAGGGCACCTCCTCAGGACCCCTCACTCCTCCCTGGGCTCCTACCTATAGTGGCCTCCCTTGGGCAATGCCCTGCATTCTAGATACTTCCATCTCCTATCCAGACCGATCCTTCAATGTCCCATTTTCCAGCCTAGCTTTTGCTAAGGCTCCACTGAAAAGTCCTTGTCCCAGTGACGGATTCTTGGCAGAAAACACCTCACGGGGCCCTCCCCCAGCACCGCCCCTGCCAGAGCACTCGTGGGGTGCAGGGTCCGGGCCCAGGAGAGGGGCGGCCGCTCACTGGTGGCAGCTGTGCCACTCCCAGGTGTGCCGCGGCCGGTTCGGGAGGAAGTCCGCCGTGCCCTGGTTCTTCACACGCTGGGGGAAACGCAGCAGCACGCGCACATCGTAGTCGGTGGCCTCCGGGGCGTAGGCTGTGCTGTGGGGACAGGTGGGGAGACCGGAGGGGGCTCAGGTACCAGCCAGAGACACCCCGCACGGGCCGTCTTGTCCCTGAAGGTTTTCAAAGCTGACCCCTGCGCTGCAGCCAAGGCTTAAGCTGCTGCCCCTCTCTCCTGGCCGCCTCCTCCCCTCTGCCATGCGGCTGGAAGCTGCCGGTGGGGACGCTCTAAAGCAAGGCCTGATAATGACCCTCTGAGGATCCCTGATGCCTGCTTATGACTCTCAGTTGGGGACAGTCCCTGAGCGTGGTGGCTCAGATGGTAAACAATCTGCCTGTAATGCCGGAGACCCAGGTTTGATCCCTGCGTTGGGAAGATGCCCTGGAGAAGGGAATGGCTACCCTCTCCAGTATTCTTGCCTGGAGAATCCCATGGATAGAGAAACCTGGTGGGTTACAGTCTATGGGGTCGCAAAGAGTAAGACACATCAAAATCTTCGGAGGGCTTTTTAAAAAACAAGCTTGTCCAAGATTCTGACTTCCCCCCTCCGCCTACACCCTGGGTTCTAGCTTCAAATACTGTTTCCCAAACAGACTTAACTCTTGCACTGATCTGTATTTTTGTCTGTTCTGTTCACTTGACCCAGAACCCAACCAGCCTCTTAGCCCCAACGCAGGTCCCCTCCTCCAGGAAGTCTGCTGGGATTGCCCCACTTAGGGGGTTCTTAACTGTCTGGGAGATCTAACAACACTGCCTCCAACACACCCTGAGCCGGGCCTGTGTGAGTAGGCCACCTCTCACTGATTGTGTGGCTTCAGGGCCAGCTATCTGACCTGTTTTGTTGGGGGAGCATTGGTTGCAGACTGCCTGCTCACAATTCACTTGCTGTCCCCCAGTTGCCAACTGAGATGGGCCTTGTGAGGAGGGAAGGGAAAAGAGAGAAAACTGGGAGGCAGCAGTGAGGGGACACATGCCCACACCCCCCGTAGGTAGGAAAAAGGGCTGACTGCAGGCTTCCCCCTCTTCAGCTGACTGCGGATAGCTGTCTTGGCCAGCCTCAGGGGCACTTCCCTAGCAATCATTAAGGGCTGGGCCCTGAGGCCAGAGGCAGGAGGTGGCCAGTCATGGGGATTAGCTCTCTGTGAGAAGATGTCTGGACACCAGGCGCTGCAGGCTTCTGTCTGCCAGGATGTAAGTCCCTTGGCCTTGTCTGAGGGAGACTTGGAATTTGTCTCTGTCTGCATTGGAACAGAACATCCTCCTTCCCTGTGTTCAGCTAAATCCTGCCCTTCTGTTGGGCTCGGCACACCGTGGGAACCCATTAGGGTCTGGGTTCTAGGCCCAGCTTGGCCACAAACCCGCGGTGAGACTTGGAGCGAGTCCCTGCGCTCGTCTGAGTCCCGCCTGCAGTCTGTGAACTGGCACAGGTCTGCGGCCCACGCTTTCGGCCATCTCCGAGGGCCCTGCCGCTCCAGGGCGTCGGTCCTGCTGCATTTTCTAGGTCTGTATCCCACGCCCAGCCTCCACGGACGCCTCAGCCCCTGCCAACCTCGCCTTCCTCTGGCCTCGCACAGCTCCGGCCTGCCAACCACCCCTTCCAGCTCTCCTCCAGCTCCTGTTGCTTGGGTCTGGGTGAACGGCTGCCTTCTTCAGCTAGATCAAAAGAGCCCGGACGGAGCCCCGGCGACCTCCTCCCCAGCCCGCCTAGGGGCCTAGGTGTGGGCACACGGGATGTTCCATGAAGATGGGAGTAATGGTTTGGTTTTGACTCAGAGTCCTCAACGCTCAGCCTCAGTGGACAGCCATGGAGACTGAGCTCCTGTTCTCTGTAGCACCAGCAGTACCACGGGGCTCTGTTCCCAGGTACGAGGCCTGAGTGGGCAGCCAGTTGAGGGGCTCACATGCGGTCCTGGACCTCTGCCAGCTCTCACACTGTGTGTGGCCAGTCTGTAAGCAGACAAGGAGCTTGCACCAACATGTAAATCAGCTACATCACTCATAGAGCCCTTATCTCTTCTGTCTCCTGCATTGGCAGGCAGGTTCTTTATCACTAGCGGGTGTGAAGATGAAATGTCATTAAGTTCCTTGCAGGGT
The DNA here is from genome assembly GCF_049115385.1 of Moschus berezovskii. NCBI lineage: Eukaryota > Metazoa > Chordata > Mammalia > Artiodactyla > Moschidae > Moschus > Moschus berezovskii. The sequence continues at coordinate 35,469,932 of NC_142480.1, read as the reverse complement.
GATGTATACATAAAAGCTGGATCTCCCCATTCCCTTCCCCACCTGAAACCCTGGGGGCAGACAAGGCCCACCAATGAGAAGGCCAGGGTGGTGCAGCCTGCAGGCAGGTTCTGCGTGACTCCCAGCGACTGTCCGCACTTCATCTCCTTACCTGGCCAGGCACTTCTCCTCCGCAGCACAGCGCAGGGAGTACAGGTGGGCTCTCTGGACGTAAGTGGACGCTTGCACGTAGTTGGGGTCTGGGACCAAGTCAGGGAGACCTGGAGTGAGGAGTGAGAGAGAGAGAGGAGGGAGCAAGAGCCTGGCACTGAGGAGGGTCAGGGTTAAAGCCCAGAGACCTCCCCAGCCCCAGATGTCCTTGGTCATTCTCAGTTCTCTACACTGGCTGTCACCTCCTCCTGGAAGCCTTCCAATATGTGTGTAAGTGAGCTGTGTTACATGAACCATTCTCTCTAGGCTCAGGTGTGGGGTCAGGGAGGTCAGGGAGTAGGGGCTCACCTCCAGAACCCCATACTGTGGGGACCACTGACCACTGGGAGAGTGGGGACTTCAGCAGGATTGGGGAGACTAGGGGGCAGATTCGGAGAACCAGAGAAGACAAGAGTGCTCTCGGCAGGGGGTGTAGCATGAACAAGGGCCTGGGGGCAGGACCGGTGAACCAAGCAATTTCCTGATGCAGACACTCCCCGTGGTGTCCTTATTTCCCAGGGCACCAGCCTCCAGACACTCTCTGCTCTTCTCTCCGCTGCAGCTGGCTTTCTTCATGAACTGCCAAGAGTGAGCCCTGGGTTTCCAGCCCTCAGTGGGTACCAGAGGCTCCTGGGCAGAACCAGGTGAATGGCGGTTGGCAGAAGTGAGGGTGGCCAGGAAGGGATGGGCTCACAGGAAAACACGTCCCTGGAACAGGCTGCTGACAGGGCAGGATTCTCGGCTTGGGCGCCCAGCCCGCCTTGCTCAGGATTCCTTTCATCCTGTCATTGGCCCCTAGAGCGGACCACACCTCGTCTGCAGCCTCTGGCCTCCAGTCTGAGGAGGGCCTGGGGCCCAGTGCCCAGGGGAAGTCTGGAGTCTTGTCCAGTCCCTGGATCACCTGTTCCTCCGGTCAGGCTGTAGCCAAGGGTCTGTCCATTCTGTTCCCCACCCCCACCCCCGTACATAACTTCATCCCAGTGAGTTATTAGGACTAAGAAGAAGCCGAACTCAGGTGTCCAGACCCTAGCCACACGGAATAAAGAATGAAAGATCTTGATGGTGGGTGTGTGGAAGGGGTGGGGTGGGAGGTGGGCAGGGGGACTCCAGAGCCCTGGGCTCCGTCCCAGCTCAGCCACCAGCTTAAAGGGGAATGGGCCTGGGCCTCCACGTCCCCTCCCTTCCTAGGTTGCTGGGCTTCTGGCAGATGAATGATAAAATGAAGCTGTAAGCTCTTCTTAGCTTCTTTCAAGCCCTCTGTTTTTGGGGGGCAGGCATGGTGAGGGGGCTTGAGTCATGCGGACAGGCTTCTAGCCCCTTCTTCTTGCTGCCAAAACCCTCTTGTCAGCTTGCAGGTCCAGAAGATGAGACAGAAGAGGGGGATGCTGGCTTCTGAGCCTTTCCCAGAGGTTTCTGCCTGCCTGTCACCCCTCACAAATACATCTCTGGGGCTCCCAGGCCTTACCCCTGCCCACCTAGGGCCCAGGCCTCAGGCAGGAGCAGCCAGTGTGATCTCACCTGCTTGGAATGAAGAGGAAGTGTGGAACACAGGGGTGGGTGGGGATGCGGTGGCTCTGGCTGATGGGGGCTGTCTTGGCCAGCCGCGGCCGTTACTCAAGCCCCTAGGAATGCTGCAGTCATTTCCCCAGGGAGCGTCAGGCCCCGAAAGCAAGGGCCACCTCCGTATCAAGCTGTTTCTCACTCTGGTCCATAGAAGCTTGTGGGTGGGGGAGAGGGGGCGGTGAACAGCCAGGAATGGCTCCCCTCCCATGACCAAAGAGCCTTTCCCTCAGCAACATGTGGTGGTGGGTCAGCCGGGCCTGAAGCTGCATGAGACCCACATTTGGCACCAGGCAGCCTGCCACCCCCACCCCAGGCCCGATTTCAATAAACACTGCACAGATGACTCTACAAAGCTTTCTGGCCCGACCCTTCCTCTCAGTCCAGGGAAGCTGGAAGAGCCAGCTAAGAGGCTGGGGGTACTCGGGGCTGGTGCACTCCTGGCCTCTGACTGTGCCTTGACTCTGATCACATACTGAATTCTGATCCTGGCCACACACTGAACCTTGCTCCTGGTTCTAGGCTGAGCAAAAGATGCCCATTTTCCTCTTACTGTTGAGGAAGCTCAGGTTCAGGCAGGTGCCTCCTGCTGCAGGAAGGCTTCTCTCATTGGCAGTGACATTTCAAGCTGCTCATGCTTCTGCCTCACTGCTGGATTTCATCATATTCACCTGTGTCTGCTCCCCTCCAGTCTGTACTCCAGAGGGCAGGGCTCAGTCCCCACTCACCCCCTCAGCATGCTTCAGGGCTGACTGACTGTTAAGCTCTCAGTCTCTGTCAGGCAAGTTTCTTTAATGATCAGTAGCTTCATACTTTACTGTTCCACTCATCCAAAGCGTGCTCCTCACCTTGTCTCCCTCAGGAAATCACGGCACACAGTGGTGCTGGGGGGAAGAGAGGCTCCGAGAGGGCAATGAATTTGCCCACAGTCACACAGCAAGTCAAGGAAGCCCCAGGAAGAGCTTCCAGGTCCCAACCTCTCCTTCTAGGGCTTTACGTGTTATTTCTTCTTTTTATAAAAATAATTTTTTTTTTTAAGTTATAATTTACACAGAGTCAAATGCACAGATCTTAGGCATACAGTTTGATAAGCTTTGACAAATGTACACAGGGTGTTAGAGCCACGACAATCATGCTATGGTCTGTTTCCATCATTCCTAAAAGTTCCTCCCTGCCCCTTCTCAGTATATCCTCCCTCCCTCCCTCCTCCCCAGGAAACCACCGCTCTGCTTTTTAATCATTTTAGATCAGTTATGCCTTTTTTTAGAACTTAAATGGAATCACCCTGATCATTATTTTATGTTGTTCTGCATCCCTTGACCATCACAGGGGTTCTGTAACTCCCCTAATTGGCTCCCCCTGGTCCGCCCTCCTCCACTGTCACACCTTCACTGCTGTGGGGGAAGCTACTGGAAAAGACAAGAGTCTAGGCTGGGTCCCCTCAACCCCCTTAAAACCCCCCACTGAGGTCTCTGGGAACAGCAGGCCCCCTCCCTCAGCTGGTATGTTTTCCCAGGAAGGAACAATGCCTCCTTCTCTGCTGCTCTCCCAGGAGGCATTCCATCAGCAGCCAGGCCTGCAGGCTTGGGCTTTCAGCCTCTCCATAGGGGCCTGGGTATGTGGGTGGGCTGTGTGATGTTGGAAGGGGGCTGAGGGAAGGCTTGAGTGGGCGCTTGTGGATGTAGGGGTAGGGGTTCCGGTTTATTACCTCTGGCTTGTGGGGTACATCCAGGCCCTCCAGACAGAGTGGCCAATGTTGCTTAAAGTCCAGTTCCAACCAGACTTGTGCTCACCTCTCTTCCCCACCATCCTAAGAAATGTGCACTTTAAAAGGAAGATCCTGGTCATCGAGTCATCAGAAGGCAGGGAGAACCTTCAGTCATGGGATGTAATTTTGTGGGGGTGGAGCTGGGATCTCTTATGCAGAATGTATGGAGTCAGCCAGCCTGTGGATCTGGCACTGGAGACACTGTAAAGTAGTGCAGTGGGAAGTTTCTCTGGAGACACTTGTTTTTGTAAGGGCAGAGAACTTTATAAACTTTTATACATGCAGAGAAATGAATTCTCATTTCATGTCACTGGTTTGTGCAAAGCCGTTCTCATAATTAAGTGTTTTTAACCTTCACCCTTACCCTGACCCTTAGACATGTCTTTGAACATCTGTGTCTCTGTATAAAATTGGAAGTGGGTATGCATCCGTGAGGTATACAATGACATTATCTTATGGGTCTCATTCTGTCTCTTGACTTCTGGTCAGTGCTAACTTTTAAGATATGTCAAGTTCATTGCCTGTCACTGTGACTGCGATTCCACAGTTTATACCCTCCATGACCGATCTAGCCAGTCTCCTGGGGATGGGGTTGACCCCTCAAAGGCTGGGCGATGGGCTTGCTCAGGCTACCCAGGGAGGCCCGGTCACCTTGATTGTCCTGCCGTCCTTGCCCAGGAGGTAGGCAGGAGCCTGACTTCGTACCCTACCTTCACAGGCCTTCTGCGAGGCCCTGGGTGGGTCTGGCCCCTGTCTATGCCTCACTGCTTCCATTAACACAAACTGACTGTTCTCCACCTCACTCAGGGCCAGCGGCCCCTGTGAACACTCTTCCCCAGAAACAGTGTGCTGGCCACAGGGGTTCAGGCTGCACAGTCTGGACTGGGATTGGGAGGACACGGAGTCAGAGGGCGAAGGCCCTTGGGATGGTCAAAGCTACGCTACTCATCTGGGGAGGGGCTGGGTGTGAGTGAACCCAGTCCCAAGGCCATTCTGCAGGCAGCCTCTGGTCTAGAGGAAGTCCCTTGGCCTTGGGGACCCCCTTGGACCCTCCAGGCTGGGAGGACACAGAGTGGAGGGACAAGCGCCAGCGCTCGGCATTCCCGCCCTGCCTCTGGGGTTTCCTCTCTGTGGGACCCAGGGCCCCTTCACACTGCCTCTTGGGGGTCTGATGTCCTCCCACCTCACCCGGGCTAGGCCTGGAGCTGCCAGCTGGCCCCCACACCAGCCTGTGGAAGGCTGAGGACTGTCTTCCTGCTCCCTGGCAGGACGCAGCTGGGGCCTTCTGGTGGGAGAGAGTCCAGGAGGCAATATCTGCCATCTCGCCCCGCGCCTCGTGTTCCAGGTCCCGGCCCTTCTTTAGGCTCAGTTTCCCCACGTGGATGGTGGGGAGATTAGAGTAACCGTCCCTTGAGAGCAGGTTTGATGGCTCCATAAACACTTGGAGATTAAAATATTTTTCAGGAGCTATTCAGGCCATTCCCCAGCTTTGGGCAAGAGCCCAGGACCTCTCACAACCTCTGCAGACGATATTCTAGCTGCCAGGAAATTCTCCCACCGTCTGACCTAAATCCTTCCTGCTTTAGGAGGAATCTGTTCCCTCCTGCTCAGCGGTTCCTGGCGGCCGCCCAGAGCGGCGGGTCTGAGGTTACATTCCCTCCACGTGCCTACACCTCACCTGTTTTCCTCTTGGCTTCCTCTTTCCTATGAGTTCCATAAACCTCGTCTCCTTTGAAATCCTTCTCCCCAGCTTCCTGCTCACACGAAGCAGCTGAAGGCAAATGGAATGCCAAAGAGCCCTAATCTCTCAAGCCTGGGGCTGGAGGATAAACAATGTCCAGCAGGAACCGGTCAGTGGGTTGTGAAATATGTACAGAGAGGGATGTTTTGGCCCAAGTGGCCCGACTCCAGAGCAGCCCCTCGGTGGGGAGAGCAGGAAGCTCAGAGAGCATGGCCTGGAATAAGGATGGGCCGGGAGGGCCTCCGGGGCGGGAGCTGGCAGCTCTGGGTCCTAGGAAATGATCATCTAATAATCAGGACATTAAACTGTCGGTGCCACACACCTGGGTGACCAGCAGGCAGGCAAGGTTCTGCAGGATCCACTGTGGCCCACCGTGAAGGGCAGTACAGTCCAGGCAAAGGAGCTAGGATGGTCACTGAGCCTAGCCCAGTGACTTCTGTGGCTCCCCATCACCTACAGAAACAAGGTCAGATTTCTCAGGGTGGCCGCCAAGGCCTTCTGTGGTCTGACCTTAACCTGACCTTCCAGAACTCTCAACCCTAAGGATCAGGAGGAAGCTTCTAGCACAACTGACCTTTTCTGCTCCTGACCTCTGACCCCACAGCGCCCTTGCCCTGGGATTCTCGCTACACAGATACACACACACACATATACCCTTATACGGGGTACGGTCTTGAGGCCCCAAAGCCTACCTCGCTAGCCGTCCTCTGCCACCACCCAGTGCCCCCCCTTCCTCCTTCTTCTAGCACCCATCTGCTGCCCCCACCAGACCGGGAGAGGCAGTCCAAGGGCAGCGATGGCCTCGCTACTCCGGGTGACTGTTCCAGACTCAAGAGGAGGGCAGGCGTGTTCGTTCAATTGAGCAGACTACCCAGAAGTAGCCGGGGCGGAGCTGGAGGAGGCCACCAGGGGAGGTGAGCTTACCTGCTGCCTCCTGCCGCCTCCTCACACCCCTGGATCACTCACACTCTTCCCAGCGTGAACACGCCCACCCACCCCACCCACAGGCTCCCTCTTGCAGGCCCTGCCTAGTGCCCTGCCCCCACCTCTAGAAGGCTCTGCAGATCCCGTGGTCTCCAGGGTTCCCTTGCTGCCCTTCAGACCCTTCTCAGTGACCTGAACTTTATATCTTTCTTAGAAAACCCATGGACGGCTCATCTCAGCTTATGGTGACTTCACCCTTTCAGCCGCACAGGACACAGCCCTTTCCCTTCATGCCTGACCCCTCTCTTTCTCTTACACCCCACATCTGATTCATCAGGAAAAGCTCATCAGCTCTATCTCCAAAATATATCCTGAAACTGACTGCCCCCCACCTCGCTGTTATCCCCCGGCCTGGCTGCTGCTATCTCAGCCTCAATCTCTGTACCAGCCTCCTCTCAGACTCCCCCTGTCTGCCTCCACGCAGTCCAATCCCAGCATAGCAGAGAGACCCTGCTTAAATGTCACTATAGTGGCTCCCCCATGAGTGGAGAGTCAAAGTCCTCACAGTACAGGACCTCCATGGTCTGGACCCTGTTACCTCTCTGACCTGCCTTCTATAAAGCCCCCACAGCCATGCCACGCTGCTCCAACCACGCTGGAACACACCTGAAAGTTCAGGGAATTCCTACCTCAGGGCCTTTGCACTGGCTGGCTCTTCTGTCTGGAATGCTCTACTGGCAGATAGCTGCATGGCTCACTTACTTGACTCCTTTAAGTCTTTGCTCAAACGTCACCTTCGAAACCCACCCTGACACCTTTGCAAGCTCTCCCAACACTTCAGAGCTCCCTGACTTTTCTCTTTCTCCACAGCACTTACCTTCTATTATTTATTATGTTCACCCATGAAGATACAAGATCTACAAGGACAGCAATTGTGTCTCTTTTCTTAACCTCATGAATGCGGTTAAGCGCTAGACCAGCACAGTGAAGGCACTCCACGAATATTTGTTGAATGGCTGCATTTCCTCATGAGATGGTGTCTGCTCTCCTCAGCCAGCCTTCTGTGGTCTGGCCTTAACCTGGCCTTCCAGATTTCTTAACCCTAAGGAGCAGAAGGCAGCTACTAGCACAGCTGACCTTTTCTGCCACTGACCTCTGACCCCACAGCACCCTTGCTGTGCAGGCACTCACGCACCCTTCATCGGGGCACAGGCTTGAGGTCCCAAGGCCTACTTTGTTAGCCCTCTGCCACCACCCAATGCCCCTCCCTTTTCCCTCTTCTACTGTCTGTCTGCTGCCACCCTGCTGTGGCCCAGGTCTCTCTGCACAGCGTGTTCTGAGACCTGGAGAGCTGGCAAGAGAAGGAAGTGGACCTGGACCATAGCATCCTGCCTGCCTGAGCTGAGGCCCTGGCGAGAACAGGGATGGGTTCAGGGTGCCCCTGAATTCCCTGGGCCCCAGCTTGGGGCCTGGCACCTGCACGCCCTCAGCGAGCCTGAGGACAAACACCAGCCTCCCACAAAGGGTCTGTTGGCACTGCCTATGGGAGCACATCCTTCATTATCACGTAGAGGCTGGGACTGACTCCAAAAGCCCTTTCTTTTCAGAAAGGATTAGCTTTGGGCCTGGAAAACCATGGTTGCCATTGGCCCACGACAGGGAGGAAGGGCGGCTTGTCTCCTGAAACTCAGGTGGCTGACGCTCCTCAGGCCTCGACTTCCCCCGAGCACCCTCCTGCTCTGGTGTCCTGATGCCCTTGCTCCATTTTCAGGTGATGCTGAGATGCCCGGGTTCTGGGTGCCCGTCAGTAAGGGGGAGAGGGACCCAGGTGCAGCCTGGGCCTGTAATCCTGAATCTAGACAGCAAGGCCCTCTGGCTCCAGCCGCCTGTGGGGAGGAGGCTGTTAGGTCAGGGCAGGGGAGGGACGGGACCAGCCTCTCCTTCCGGCCTCCCTCCCTCCCGAGCAGGCTGCTGCTCCGCAGGAATGCTGGGCACAGAATTGGAAGCAGGTGTGGGCTGCTCGGGCCGACCACCGGCTCCTCCCCGCCCTTCCTCTCCTGCCTTTCCAGCCACTGCCCTGGGGAGTTTTCCATGTGTTCTTGGCTCGGACAGGAGTCGCGTGGACTTGGGCTGGGACTACTGGGGAGAAGTGCCCCATCAGAGGTGAGATGCCCCTTCGGAGGTGAGAGGGAATTGAGATGGGGGCACCTAGAGTGGGAGAGAGGGGAGGGGGCGAAAGGCTAGAACCCCCTGTGCCGGCCCTGGCCAAGTGCGGCAGTAGACTGGTACCTCTCAGGCCCGAAGTGCCTTGCTGGGCCGCCATCCCAACAGGCTCTGTGGGGCCTGCGAACTCAAGGCAAAAAATCCAACTTTTTGTGTCTTACGGGGTTTAGATCTGAGAGATGAAGGTGGAGATACCCTTCCTTGAGGGGCAAGAGCAGAAGGGGAGGTTGGAGCGGTTTGGTGAGGGGAGTCAGCCTGGATCTGAGCTTGGCTGCTGATGAGTTCTGGGACCCTGGATGAGTTACCGAACTTCTCTAGCCTCAGCTGCCTCCTCTGTAAAGTGGGGATGATAATACCCCACAAGCTTGCTGGGAGGACTAAAGGAGGAAACAAAAATCTGGCATGGTGTCTGGGGCATACTGTGCATGCTCAGTTGCTTCATTCGTGTCTGACTCTTTTGTGACCCCATGGACTATAGCCTGCCAGGCTCCTCTGTGCATGGGATTCTCCAGGCAAGAATACTGGAGTGGGTTGCCATGCCCTCCTCCAGGGGATCTTCCCGACCCAGGGATCAAACCTGGGTCTCCTGCATTGCAGGAGGATTCTTTATTGTCCTAGCCACCAGGGAAGCCCTTGATACACGTTAAGAGTTCAGTAATATCAGCTGCAATTATAATCATTTAAAACGGGAGCTGTCTCTTCCTCCAGGGATAGTCCAGTTTGAGAGCAGGGGGAGAGATGTGACCCTCAACTGGCAGATATGAGAGGAGACAGGAAGTCTGCCTGCAAGGAGGCTGTCCCCAACACAACTTGTTTGTTCCGACACCAGTGACCTCCGATTGCCAAACAGGAGAGCAACAAGAGGACCCAGGCCCTCTGTCTGACCCTTTACCCCAACTTCCTCGGCCTGAGACTCCATTTCTTTCTGAAGGAGCAACTTGGGACAACTTCAGGGAAGGAAGAAGGCGTGCTGAGCTGTGATTCTGCCTAAACCAGCCACCAGTTAAAGCAATCGTGGGCAAGCTGCTTAACCTCCGAGGGCCTCAGTTTCCTCATCTGCAATATGGGAGTAATAGTAACAACAAGGGTTGTTATGAGGATTGTATGTGTGCTCAGTCGTGTCCTACTCTTTGCAACCCCATGGACTGTAGCCCGCCAGCCTCCTCTGTCCATGGGATTCTCCAGGCAAGAATACTGGAGTGAGCTGCCATTTCCTTCTCCAGGGGATCTTCCTGAACCCATGTCTCTTACGTCTCCTGCATTGGCAGGTGAATTCTTTACTACTAGTGCCACCTGGGAAGCCCGTTATGAGGATTAAACGGCTCTAACTGTAAATTTCCAAGAACAGAGTCAGGTGCTGTCCGCGTGCTAGTTAAACATTTTGGAGTCTGGACTGGAGATGATAGGGCTTCACGCTGACAGCACAGTGCGAAGGTGTCCTTTGCTTCTGAAGCTGTGCACACTCTTTCTCATCTCACTCCGTCACAACCAGTGCTCACTGCCCAGAGCACAGTAGGAGTCAAGTGTCTGCTAAATGACCAAACGCATGTGAGAGGTAAGCCTCAATACGTGAACCCAGGATGGGGAGTCATACAGACCCAAATTCTGGTTTCACTACTAACAGGTCATGTGATAATCAGCAAGTGAACCTGCCACCTTATCTATGAAATGGGATGGATTATCAGTATCTGGCTGGTGGGGTTGCTATGGGAATAAAGAGAGATGATGTACAAATATAAAGTGTCCAACATACGCTAGCAGATTTATTCCCCCTGGAGGTGGCTGGCGGAACTGGGGTCTGGCTCGCAGGTGGCTTGAGGGTGGGGTCCCCTCAGTGTCACGAAGACATGACAGGCTCAGTGTGAAGTCTTGGCTCCACTGCATCCAGCTGTGAGACCTCTCCGGGTCTCAATTTTCTCATCTGTGCCACTGGCCTATGATCCCCACATCTCTAGGAGGCTGTGGGGTGAATGAAACTGCACATTGAGGCCACTAAGCTCAGCGGGTGCTCCTCTGCAAATGGCTGGAGATGTGATCACCATTCCTGCCTGGGGGCTCTGACTCTTGATGTTTGCTGGGTGGAGGCCTGCCCTGTCTGCCCTTGCATCTCCTTCAGGCCTTGTGGAGGTGGGTGGGTGACTTGAGTCAGGAAGGAAGGTCCCAGAGGGGCAGGGAGCAGGGGGTGCAGCAGGGAGCCCAGGCTGCTCTCTTGGGCGCAGGAGGCTGGATGGAGAGAGGTGCCTCAGGTTCTGGAGCAATATGCTAAGGCATTTGCGATTTTGTGCTGAAGGCCTTGGGAGCCCCAGAACCTCATTGAGCAGGAGAGTAATGTGGTGAGCAATGCCAGGGTGTATCTGCCTCACATGTAGGATGGACTGGAAGAAACCAGGGAGAGGGCAGTCACAGCTCCAATTGGCTGTGTGACGATAGGGCTGGAGGAACCAGGCCAGGCACGGCTGGCACAGCCATCAGAGGTGCCCTGGGAGGATGCCCTCCAACTGGCTGTCCTCCCAGGGTGGCTGCTCCACCTTATTTTCACAGGTGGCCAGAACCAGTGAAACAGGCCGGGGGTGTAAGTGGGAGCCCTGGGAGAAGAGGCATGGTTTTCTAGGGCCTGGAGTCACCTTAGTCTGCACAAATATCACCAGATCAGAGGAGCTGAGGCTGTGGGAAGGTGGGAACAGGGACAAGGAGGTCAGGAGGAGAGGGCCCGGTCATGGGAGATGGAGGGGCACAGCTCAAGGGGTTCAGTGAGGCCTGGGACGCAGGCACCCCCATCCCCAGGCCTCTGCCTGGATTTGCTGGGACAGTCAGGCCAGGTATGTGATCTGGGCTCCTGTTTCCTTGCCTTCCGTCCAGTTACACGTTTCAGAGACAACGGTATTGCAGGAGCCCTTGGGTCCCCCTCTCCAGGGTGGGAGGGAAGAGGGTACAGGCACCCGAGGAAGAAACCAGGCTCTGGACAGGCGCTTGGAAACCATCCAAACGTGGAGGCCGTGGGCGGTGCGCACATGTGTTTGGTATTGTGAGGACATGTCCACGCCCGTACACGCACGGGCTGCCAGCGCCCAGCCTCAGACCCCTGGGTGTGCGGCCAGGAGGAATGAGGTCAGCCTCAGAGAATCCGCCCTGGACTCCCACACCAGGCCTGGGGGTCTGATCTCAAGCACAAAGCTTGGCCTTCCCCGAGCCGGGATTTTCCACGGTCCCAGCCTAGCAGGATGGGAAGAGGATCAAATGATGGAGGAGAAGGTACTGCTCCCTCTCTGGCCTCTCTGTGAGCCTGGATTTAGCCTGCACCCCCACCCACACACCATACCCCCCAGGAATAGGGAAGGGGCACTTGGAGGGTGCTGACAGCTTGCAGCAATACTTGGGGACCTACTCCTCCTAGAAGTCCTCCCTTGTTCCTAGTCCCTGACTGGGGAGGCCTTTCCTCTGGCTCCCCTACACCACCACCCTCTCCCCACCCACCCAGTGCCTGCCCGATCACAGCCCTGAGATGCCCCCTCCTCTATGCCTCCCTCGGGGCAGGGCCTGGATTCAGCTTGGCATCTCCTTCAGGGGAGAAATGTCTTTAATCTCAAATGAACACTGGGGCTCAGGGGCAATGGCCAAAGGCCCTCCTGAGCACCAAGCACCTCCACTCCAGACATGGCCTTGCCCTGGTCAGTCTCCCTCTGAACCTTAAGACCTGACAGGCCACAGAAGGGCCTTAGAAAAACCCACTGGCTTGGGGCACAGACGTCGAGTCCAAGGCCTGGCTCTGCCAGTACTGCTATTTGAGGCCTGGTTTTCTCCTCCGCCCAGAGGTGGAGCGCTTCTGGCTGAGCCCCACTCCGCGGTCTTGCATTCTAAGAAAATTTACCACAGCAGTTTAGTCTATAGGTAAAACGTGCTCTCCTCCACAGAGCTCTAGCAGGGGCTGGTGCAGAGTGGTACCACACACCATTGCAGGGCTGCTGCAAGTCCTGCGGAGGATCAGCTGCAGATGAGGCCGTGAAATCCTTCATCACATCATAGAAGGGCCCTCCCTCTAGCTCCTGTCTTGAGCACCTGCAGGTTCTCAAAATGGGATTCCGCATCCCAAGTTGAAGGCTGTGCCTTGAATGTGAGGGAGAGCTGGAGCTAAGTCGCTTTAGTCGTGTCCAACTTTCTGCGACGCTATGGACTGTAGCCTACCAGGCTCCGTGTCCATGGGATTTTCCAGGCAAGAATCCTGGAGTGGGTTGCTATGCCCTCCTCCAGGGCACCTTACTGACCCAAGGATTGAACCCACATCTCTTACATCTACTGCATTGGCAGGCAGATTCTTTACCACTAGCATCACCTGGGAAGTCCTGGAATGTGAGGGAATGAGTATTACCATTGGGGACACTTCCCTCCCCTAGCCTTGGGCTCCAGCAGCCCACAGAGAGACCAAAGTCCCCACCCCTGCAACCCAGCAGCAGCCTTTCACCCAAGGTCAGTATGGCTGGAGACAAGGATGCGTCCCCATGTGGACAGAGGCAGAGGAACAAAGGCTGGCGGCGCAGGATCTGTGCCCCTGAGCCCCTCAGTGCTTAGCCCTCACCTGGTGGGCCTGGCACAGCCACCCTGGTGTGGAGCAGAGAAGCAGGAGTAATGCATCAGGAGTATTAATTGCAACCTGAAAGAGGCAAGGCTGACATGGAACGCACACGCATTGGGGTCTGAATGGAAAACCTTGACCAAAGCTGACTGTGGACTTGCAGAGACAGGAGCAGGAAAGGGAATTCTAGGAGGGCAGAGGTTAGGTCAATGGTCATTCAGCCCTGGCCAGACCACTCGTGGGCCCTTGCCAAGGTAGCCTACAGCGTGTGTGTAGCTGCTCATCTGAAGAAGGCAGGCCGCCCCTTCCACTGTGCAGATAGCTTTCCCAAGACTAGGTCATATCTTCAACCTCCCCCCACGCCCCCATCCCTGTCCACAACTGCCTCCAGAGACTCTTCCCAGCCTGGGGTGCAAAACTTAAGAGGGCACCTAAAATCTCAGCAACTAAGGGAAGTAATATTTGAGGCAATATTTAAAAAAAATCATCAGTACTGCAAAAAAAGAAATCTGATGACGAAAATATCAAAATTTCAAATAAAGACAGATCGCTATTGCTAATTTTCAGTTTTTCCCTGGCTTGAATACAGTCTGGCATGGCACCATTACTGATTCTATTTCAAATTTTGATATTTTGTTCATCTTTTTTTGGCACTGATTTTTTGATCTAAAAATGCACTGAAATATTAAGTAGATTACTAAGTTTTCTGGCGCCCAGGCCAGTGCCTCACTTGCCTCTCTAGTCCGGGCCTGGCAGTGTCCCCTGAAGGAACCCAGGGTGGTCCAATCTGCTCTCCTGTCAGGCCAGACCCTCTCTTCTAACCTCCTGTTCATTCACGCCAAGCCCACCTATGCCCAGTGACCGGGAACTTGTCACACCTCCGGAGGTGTCCCCGAAGCCTTTCTGATCCGGATGTGTCACCCTGTGAGGCTGGCAGAGGGGCACCTCCAAGAGGAGGACGTGCCCCAGTGGGAACGAGCGAGAGGCGGGGAGAGGGGCTCCTTTATATGTCCTCAGATGACCCAAGCGTCTCTTGCCAAAGCCTGTCCAGCCCCTCCAACCCCTATCCCCCCAGGTCAGAGCCTTGGCCTGCCTGGCCAAACCCTGGCGCCGATGGGGATGTGCGGCCGGTGGCGAAGGCCTGGGAAGCACTGGGGCTGCCAATGGGGGCGAGGGTGGGGGTCCTGACTTAGCAGGCGGGGGAGGCCTTCTGTAAAGGATGGACGAGGCCCCCGCCGGGACGCACTCACCTCGACCGTTCTGGTTGGGCCTGTACACGCTGCCCACGCTCAGGCGGCCCTGCTGCGCGCCGTTGCGCTCGGAGCCCGGCGGGGGCGCGTCGGAGCTGCGCACGGGCAGGTAGGGAGGCTCCAGCACGCGGAAGGGGGGCTGCGGCTCCACGGCCCGCGGCGGGCTGTAGGCCTCGGGCGGCATGTTGCCGTAGGGGGGGTACCAGCCGAGGCGGGGGTCGCCGCCGCCGTACGTGCCGCCGTTGGGCTGCGCGGCGTCGGGGCCCGGGTCCGGGTAGGCCGGCTCGAGGCCCGCGGTGCCCTCGTGGTACAGGCTGTGCGAGTAGCGCCGGTCCAGGCCGTCGGCGGGCTGCGGCGCGTACGGCCTCTCCGGGGCGGCCGGATAGAAGCCCTGCGGCGGGTACTCGGGCTGCTCCTCGCCGCCGCCCGCTCCGTACTCCTCGTAGCGCGCCCGCGGCTGGAAGGGGTAGACGACGCCCGCCGAGGCCACGGCCGCCGCGCCCAGGCCGCCGCCCGCGCTGCGGTAGTACACGTAGCCCTGGTCGTAGGTCCGCGTCGCGGGGTCGTACGTCTCGTACTGGCTGACGAAGGGCGCCTGCGGGTAGGGGAACTGCTGCTGCGGGAAGGAGGACGGCTGGCGGTAGGTGCTGGCGAAGGCCGAGGCCGAGGCCGAGACCGAGGAGGCGGAGCCCCCGTGCCGTTGCTGGGAGACGGAGGTGCGGGCCCGGGCCATGCCCGCGCCGTCCCCGACGGCCACCTCGCGCCAGTTGTCGGGCACTTGGCCGAAGCCGAAGGGGTGCCGCGCTTGGCCGCGCACGGTGTCCGAGCCGACGCGCCCGGGCAGGGGCAGGGGCAGGGACGGGGCCTGCCGCCGCCGGAGGCCCCCCTGGCTGCGCCGCGGAGGGGCCTGGGGCGCGCCCGCCAGCAGCACCCGGGAGTTAGCCTCGGAGCCCTGAGGCCCCGGCGGCAAGTACTCCGCGCCCGAGTTGAGCAGGCTGTACACCTGACCGTTGTTCTCCCACTGGATCAGCTGCCGCCAGCGTCCCGGGTCCGAGCCCTGCCCTGGCGGCGCCTGCTGCCCGTGCACCAGGACGCAGACGCAGGCGCCCCACACCAGCGGCCAGCCGGTTAGGGCCAGAGCCATGGTGGCCCCTCTGCGGAGGCCCGGTGGACCGAGAGGCTCTCAGGAGTGGCCCCCCGTGCGTGCTTCTCTTCCCACGGCCTCGAGGACAGGACGGCTCCTTGCCCGCCCCAGCTCTAGCTTTGTCCATCCTGGCCTTGTCCCGAGCGGGACGGCTCCTCCGATGACAGCATTTCGAGGCCAAGGGGGTCAGGGCAGGGCAGGGGCGGTGCCCAGGGCTGCACGAGGCTCTCTGTAGGGCACCGGGCAGGCAGGGCCGCCTGGGGGCCTTACATGGCCAGCCTGGCTGTGGCTGGCCGCGCTGGGCTGGCGCTTTCCCACTCTGAATGAATAAGCAACAGGCTGGGAGCTTCGGGAGGTTTTTCGGGCAGCCTGGTCCGCCTGCCGGGGCCGCCTCCGCGGGGCCCTAGGGCCCGCCGGGTTTTAGCTATGTGGTCTGTCCCACAGCTGCCGCGCTTGCTCCCTCAGTCCCTGGAGCTCCCAGCCAAGCCGCAGACCTGCCTCTAAGCAAGGGAATGCAGTAGGGAGTAGGAAGGAGGCCTCTGGGGACTCAGGCCTGGTGAGTGGGGCCCTGGCAGGCATAACAGGGCTGAGGTGTCCGTACTACTCTGGCCGTTTCTTTTTGCTTTGGACCCAGCATCCTGGTTTCTTATCTAGGCTTTAATGAGCCCCTGACTCCTGTCTACTCCAGCCTCTGCCCAGGACACCTGGGCTGCTAGTCTCCAAAGCAGTACTGAGACTTCCTCTTTGTTGGTGGGCCTTCTAGGGGGATATGCTGAATTCCACCCTCTTGTGGGGAGAGGCTGAACCACTCTAATTCAGGTCATCAGGTGCGCCTTCCTTCATCGGGCCTGAGCACAAAGAAGGTGGGGCTCCAGCCTTTTCCCTCTTGGCACACCCCTGGGCCTTACTCTCCTGGTCTGTAGAATGGAAGTTTGCCTTCCTGCTGAACAGAACTTGTGAAAACATGGGAGAGATCAATTTCCTGCCCATCCTGTCATGCATGTGTGGCTTCTGTCACACATCTCTGAAATCGACATGGCCTAGAAATAGCCTGAGTGTGTACCTGGATAAAATGAAATCCAGGGGCTGTCTTTGATGTGGGCTAGGAGTCATTGGGCGGAGAAGGCAATGGCACCCCACTCCAGTATTCTTGCCTGGAAAATCCCAGGGACGGGGGAGCCTGGTGGGCCGCTGTCTATGGGGTCGCACAGAGTCAGACACGACTGAAGTGCCTTAGCAGCAGCAGCAGCAGGAGTCATTGGGAGGCACTCTGTGCTGTTTGCATGGAGCAGCAGCAAAGAGGATTTGGGAGAATGGGCCTACTCCAGTTGCTGTGGTTAAGTTGCTGGATAAACTTGGGCAAGTCTTTTCCCTGTTCTGATTCAGTCACCACATCCGATCAGTGGAGGGTTAGACCAGATGGTCTCCAAGAGGGCTTTGGCAGGTTCTCTGTTCTCTCAGCAGAAATAGGAGGGGCCTCAGAAGTTTGAACACTTTGGAGTCTAAGAAATGTCTCTGAATGCCTCCCCTAGGCTGCCTTCTTCAACCCTGGTCGTGGGAACTGGAGGGCAGAAATCCCCCTCTTGGGCTTATACATCCAGGAGGAAGAACCTGCCCTTAACTTGGTCTCTCCAGATTCCCCTCCTACTTTGGAAACGCCTGGAGACCACTTTGGGAGGAGACAGCCAGAGTGGACATTTCTCAGAGACCCTGGGCCCCTGCTTCCTCATCCAGCCTGCTTGTGCTCCCCCATCGCACCGTGCTTCAAGATGACTCAGTGCAACCATCTACCCTCCTTGTCCAGCCAGTGACCGCTCAACACCAGCCCCTCTGCTCCCTCATGTGGGGTTTGATCTCAGTCTCTAGACAGGACTCCTGCAAAGAGCAACCCATTTGGTGCAGGACCTCGAGCCAGATGTTGAGGGCCGGGACCGGCAGGGTTAAGCCTTCCCTCCCTCCAGCCTGCCCCCCTGCAGTGCTGGCCTCAGCTGCTTGGAATCCCTGGGGTCCTGTAGGGCCCTCCCGACAGCCAGATGGGCAGCAGCGCCAGGAGAGGAGGAGGAGGAGCAGTGGAAACAGGCCCCAGGGTACCCCCGGGCAGGGAGGGGAAGGGAAGAGAGGAACAGAGGGAGGAGAGAGGATGGCTGTATGGTACGGGAGCCCCACTAGCAGAGTGGAGAAGGCTGGACCCTTCTTCTTGAGCCAGGCAGGGGGACAGGGCTGCCTCGGGGCTTTGGAGCTGTGGGGAGTTCAGGGCACAGGCCATTGTGCTCAGCTGGCCTCTGCCTGGGAGCCAGCTCTTGGCGTGAAACCCTACCCAGTGCTGGCTCCTGCTCCTCTTTCTTTTTTCTTAATAAGGTCGAATCAGAGTGAGTCAGAGGAGCCAAGTTTCCTGTTAGGCTCTGTTTGAATAAACTCAGCTCTGAACATAGCTTGGGCCTCTGCACAAGCTCCTGGGGCCAGGATTGTAGCCCTGCCAGCCATCTCTGCTGAGACTGGAGACCTGGGGTCCTGGCCTGGCCCCCAGACACTCCCCCGGGAAGCCCGTTAAGCTCTCAGAGCTTCAAAGTCTTCAGCTATAACTTGGGAATAATAATACCTTTCTCGTGGTGTATTTGGGAGGATGAAATAAGAGGATTATGAAGAGTACCCAGCACAGTGCCAGGCATGTGGCCACTATTTTTTTTTCCTCCCTCTGGACTGATGAGAGAAGGGAGGGCTTCATCCCCCAGGGTGTTCCCCCTTCCCCATTTTCTCTGTCCCTTTCATCTTTTTCATCTGTCTTCTTGTACCCAGCCCAGGGCACACTCCTGGGGCCGGTCCTCTCCTCCTTTCTACTCCCTTCCTTGCCCTCCTTCTCTCTTCCAATCTGGGTCTCCCAAAGTGGCTGATTAGACCCTCTTGGATCTCTGAGCCCAGAAGAGCCTAGCTGGATCCCCCTCTGCACACACAGGACAAGGCCTTGACTGAGTAGCTAGAGGTGTCCTGACATCCTTTGATTGGAAGCAGCAGAGCCGGGGTCTGAGAGAGACCCCGGGCAGGCAGCAAAGGATGCAGAGCTGGGGTCAAATGAGGGCTTCGAGTCACCAGGCTGGGCTTGAGCCGTCTGGAGGTGAGGGGCGGGTGGCAGGCAGCTCCTCACCAGGCCCTGTTCCTAGGGGCTGGGTTCACACCCACAGTTTTAAGACCTAGCCCTGTGGTTGAGGCTTGTTGCCAGTCCCTGGCACTAGGAACCAGGCGCAAGGGTTCTTGGAGGGCTGGGGTATAGGGCTGCAAGAGCTTGTTGGTAGTGTGTGACTTTGTTAAGAATCTAATATGTTCTGGACGGGGCTGCTCCGCCCCTGAGCTTCCCATGGGACACAGCCAGTGTCTTTTGATCCTGTGCTGGAACTCTAGGCTCTGGAAAATCCGGAGGGAGTGAGGAGGCTTCAGACCCAACCAGCAGAGGGTTTGGGAAGCCGAGAAAGGATATGAGCCATGGGATGCCTTACTGCTTTGCAGAGGAAAGGACCAGGAGGCCCACTGTGGGTCAGAATGTTTCTATGGCTGAGGGGAAAGGATGAGGCAAACTCCGGGTGTCCCTGCCCTCTGTCCCCTACCTGGAATGGGGCTGGGCCTTATCCACCCACTGTGATCCCTGGCTGCTGAGCCTAGGCCCCTGACAAAGGCTCTTGATGGGGTTTGTGCAGACCTGGGGGTGGAAGCCCCAGCCCAGCTGGCAGTGAACTGTGCAGGCCCCTGCTGCTGCTTCTAGAAATTGGGCCGAGGAAGTGCTGAGTGAGGAGGCCTGGCAAGCTGGCATAGAATGCGCTGACTCTGCAGCAAGAGGACCACCAAGTGACCACTGCCAGCTGGGCCCTGCGCCCACCCCTCCCCTGCAGCCACATCTGGTGCAGTGGTGGGGGAGGCAGGGGGGCTTCGGAGGTCCCCAGAGCCAAGGCAGCCGTGGAGGGCCCCGCAGAAGGGGCCCTTTGGTTTGGAAGTGCCTCTCTTCAGGGCTGGAACTCTGGAGAAGCCCGGAAATGGGGGAGGTGAGGTCAGAGCCTTTTGGAAGGACAAATGGGGAGGTGGGGCAGGGCAAGGGAAGGAGCCCACCCTTCTAGGACCCAGGGGAATTCAGTGGCTCTGGCCACCTCCCACTCTGCTTTTCCTCCTATCATTCTGGGGCTCCCTCCTCCTTGGTTCCCCAGGGAATTGGAAATACCAGAGCTGATACTGCGGATCTGGTCATCCAGGCAAAGCTCTGTGAGGCAGGAAGCCTCCTCGATCCCTGGATCCCCTTGGCCTCCAGTCCAGCCAGCTTCTCCACTTCCAGACTTTCTCCTAGTCCTGAGGGGTGGGCAGGGCTCTGGGTGTGGCTGCATGGTAACATTCCCTGTCCACGTCCCATCCCCCGCCCCCCCCCCCCCACGCCACCGGCCCCCACTCCATCCCAGGGTCCAGAGCTGGCATGGTCAGGGAATGTCATGATCACAGGGATGGAGAAGGGGTCTCCTGCCAGAGGCCTTCCTTGGGTGGAAGGATTTTGCTGAAGTTGTTGGTTGGGGCCTGCTGGGTAGGACAGCCCCTGGTGTCAAGATTCACGTTGGGGTGGCTCTCAGCCAGCATGCAGTGGGGAGGAGGAGGTCACAGAGTCCCCTCTCCAAAGGAGAGAACTGGCAAGACCAAGCAGGAGGCCAGTCCCTTGGGCTGCAGCCTGGCAAACCCTGGAGAACTGGCAGGGAAACTGAGGCAGGAGCCCAGGGGTTCTAATAGCAGCCTGGCAAGGCTAAGGGAAGATCCTCCTGGAGTAGGAAATGGCAACCCACTCCAGGGTTCTTCCCGGGGAAATCCCATGGACTGAGGAGCCTGGTGCTACAGTCCGTGGAGTCCCAAAGAGTTGAACATGACTTTGTGACTAAGCCAGGCTAAGGGAAAGCTCTTTTCTCTCTCTGCTTTTGTTTTCCTGCCTCTATATCTTTAACTTCTATTTGGTCTTTCTGGGTTTCTTTATCTTTTATTTTCTTCCTTTTTTCAGAGTATGCCTTTTTTCCCTCCTTCATTCCTTTTCTCTGTCCCCCTGCATTTCAGTGGCTTGCAGTCTCTACTCATTGTTTCTATTCTTTTTTATCTCCCTCACTCCGCCTCACCTATCTCTCTGAATTATTCCTTCACGAGTCCACTCGTTCAGTCACCATGCCCCCTGGGTGCCTTCTGAATGGGAGCCCTGTGTTGGCTGGGGGATCCCCAAAGAGCTCACACTCTAGTGGGAGCGACACACGTAAGCAGACAAGGACAGAGCGGCTAGTCCTGAGTAGAGGTGCGTCTTTAGGCTGACTCTCTGACCTTTGAGTCACCCAATGAACATTAGTTGAATAAATGGATGAATGGTGAATTTCTATGTTCTTTGACTGTTTTCTGTTGTAATGTTCATCTGCTTAGTATTGATTTATAAGATGTAGTATATATAGCATCTTTTCGTTTATCACTGTTTTTGTCATGTAGTGTGCAAGTAAGTTTGAAGTTTGTCATTGGCATCTGTAGTTTTTATGCTTTCCTGATATATTGAAGTGCTTCAGTTTTAAGCTGTCATATTATTTGATTTTTCTGTTATGATCTCAGACTTTATTGTTATATGACCTTTGCCTTCACCAAGAATGCATACATTTTCAATTAAATTTCACGATTTTATAATTTAACTTCACCTTTATATTTTACTCTGTTTTATTTTTGTATCTGGTGAGAGGTAAGGAAACAACTTTAAAACAAATTAAGCCACTGTCTCTATATGAATGATAAATTAATCCATAAGTGAATTCCTCGTGATCTGAAAGGCCATTTTATCACATACTGAATAGTTTTCTGTTTGACTGTGCATTCTATTCTGTACCGTTGACTTATCAGATCATTTTTACATTGAGATCACCTTATTTTAATAGTTGTAACTTTTAAATAATGGTTATTAACTGAACATACAAATCTCATTTATTTATTTATTGGCCATGGCTTGTAGAATGCAGTATCTTAGTTTCCTGACCAGGGATTGAACCAGTATCCCCTGTAATGGAAGCACGGGTATTTTAACCACTGGACTGCCAAAAATTATTCTTAGTGCTTGTCATTTAGGTGAACTCTAGATTTTTTTTTTCCAAGTTAAATACAAAGCAAAATGTCCTTTTGAAAATTGGAATTGTATTAAATTTATAGATTGATGTAATGGTAAATAACTTCTTTGCAACACTGAGTGTTTCCATTCAGGAAAATGGTATATCTTTCTATTATTAAGGTCTTTTTAAATTGTTGTTCTACAATAAAGTTTTATAGATGAATATATATTTGTGGTGCATCTTTTATGAAACATGGCAATGACATCTGTAGTTGGCAGCTTCTGAAATGGTTCTCAATGATCCTTGGTAGTCACTCCTTTGTATAATCCCCACCCTTTATGTGTGGATTGGACCTAATGACTTGCTTCAAGTGACTAGAATGTGGAAGAAAGGGATAGGATGTTACTTCTGAGATTAGATTGTGAAAAATTGTGACTTCTGTCTTGCTGGAGATCTCTTTCTCTCTTAGGCTCTCTCACTTGCCTTCTCTAATAAAACCAGCTTCTATGTTTCGAGCTGCCTTATGGGAAGCCCATGTGGCAAGGAACTGAGACCCTCAGCCCAACAGCCATGGGAGTGAGCATACCTACTTGAACCTTCAGATGAGACCGCAGCCTTGGCTAACTGCTTGATTATAGCTTTGTGAGGGACTCAGAGGCAGTCAACTCAGCTCAGCCACCCCACAGATTCCCGGCCCACAGAAACTTGAGATCATAAATTCTGTTGTTTTAAACCACTATGCTTTGGGGGTAATTTGTTATGCAGCAATGGATAACTAATGCAGCATCTTTACTTATTTAATTTTTGCTTAATGTTTTCCAGTAAGTTATCAGGAAGTAGAAAAACATGTTAACTTTTCTATAGTTATTTTATAACTGGCTAGTTTACTAAACTCTTCTATTCTGATAATTTTGTATTCCTTTTCCTAGTTTTTCTGGGTCCTATTTGCAAATAATTATAATTTAATCTTATTTTTTTCTAATTGCAATGGCTAGAATTTTTATATTTAGTGTTGAATAACAAGACAGTAGAAATCTTTATCTTCTTCACATATTTGATGAGAATGCTTTTTGTATTTCACAGATTTGGTGTTGGCTGTGGGTTTGAGAGCTAGTATTTTTTACCATGTGAAACAAATATACTTCCATCTCTAGTTCACTAGAGTTTTTTTGAAAGAAAATTAGGAACGGATACTGAGATTTACCAAATATCTATTCGGTGTGTAAAATGATTTTTTTTCTCCTTTGACCTATTGCTGTAGTTAATCAGTTTCTTGCACTTTTGATATAGCATTATCTGTGCATTCCAGGCGTGTTTACTCATGGTGTATTCTTTTCATAGTTCTAGATACTTTCACTGTAAGTATCTTTGCCAAGACATCTTTGCCACAAACATTTGATCACATAACTAAGCTGGCCATAAGACAATTTTGCCATAAAAGTTTAAGAGGAACATTAAGAAGGACAGAAACATGAAGAATGAATAATGAAATATAAAAGACTTTATTTTAAAATACAAGATATTTGAATACATTTAAAATATGTGTTCAGTTCAGTTCAGTTCAGTCGCTCAGTCGTGTCCGACTCTCCGCGACCCCATGAATCACAGCACGCCAGGCCTCCCTGTCCATCACCAACTCCCAGAGTACACTCAAACTCATGTCCACAGAGTCGGTGATGCCATCCAGCCATCTCATTCTCCGTCGTCCCCTTCTCCTCCCGCCCCCAACCTTTCCCAGCATCAGAGTCTTTTCCAGCGAGTCAACTCGTCGCATGAAGTGGCCAAAGTATTGCAGTTTCAGCTTTAGCATCAGTCCCTCCAATGAACATCCAGGATTGATCTCCTCTAGAATGGACTGGTTGGATCTCCTTGCAGTATAAGGGACTCTCAAGAGTCTTCTCCAACACCACAGTTCAAAAGCATCAATTCTTCGGCAATCAGCTTTCTTCACAGTCCAACTCTCACATCCATACATGACCACTGGAAAAACTATTGCCTTGACTAGACGGATCTTGGTTGGCAAAGTAATGTCTCTGCTTTTTAATATACTATCAAGGTTGGTCATAACTTTCCTTCCAAGGAGCAAACGTCTTTTAATTTCATGGCTGCAATCAGCATCCGCAGTGATTTTGGAGCCCAAAAAACTAAAGTCTGACACTGTTTCCACTGTTTTTCCATCTATTTCCCATTAAGTGATGGGACCAGATGCCATGATCTTCGTTTTCTGAATGTTGAGCTTCAAGCCAACCTTTTCACTCTCCTCTTTCACTTTCATCAAGAGGCTTTTGAGTTCCTCCTCACTTTCTGCCATAAGGGTGGTGTCATCTGCATATCTGAGGTTATTGATATTTCTCCGGGCAATCTTGATTCCAGCTTGTGCTTCTTCCAGCCCAGCGTTCCTCATGATGTACTCTGCATATAAGTTAAATAAGCAAGGTGACAATATACAACCTTGACGTACACCTTTTCCTATTTGGAACCAGTCTGTTGTTCCATGTCCAGTTCTGACTGTTGCTTCCTGACCTGCATACAGGTTTCTCAAGAGGCAGGTCAGGTGGTCTGGGATTCCCATCTCTTTCAGAATGTTCCACAGTTTATTGTGATCCACACAGTCAAAGGCTTTGGCATAGTCAATGAAGCAGAAATAGATGTTTTTCTGAAACTCTCTTGCTTTCTCCAAGATCCAACGGATGTTGGCAATTTGATCTCTGGTGCCTCTGCCTTTTCTAAAACCTGCTTGAACATCTGGGAGTTCACGGTTTACATACTGCTGAAATCTGGCTTGGAGAATTTTGAGCATGACTTTGCTAGCGTGTGAATGTAGATTCATAGAAATACTACACAAAGAACTGATTTCATTTTGTGGATTGGGCCTGTTTGCGCCTGTCTTCCGGGTCTTCCATTCGTAGTGTTTTATGCGTTTACTTGTTGACTTGTCTTCTCAGTTGACATCACTCTTTTTCTTTCAGGCTAAAATTTCTTCCTTCACTGGATGAGGTATCTGTTCCTAAATCCTGGGATGTGTATTTATACCTGAGCTCTGTAGTGAGCTGTGAAGGCCTCTATACTGTCATTAGCTCTTGGTGTAATGTCACCTGTCCATTGATTGTCACTCTAGATGTGTGTGGGAAGAGTGGGCTCAACTGTGCCTGGAAGGCCTCTTTCTCCTCCAGTGTAGTGTGTTTCAAAATAAGAAACCAACTCTTGGGGCAAATCATTGTCTTCAGTCAGCTCCATAAAGCCATCAATAACGTTGCTAACTGGAAGAAATGCTAACACACTTCAACCAGCGGAAACCAAGCTGTCAAACCCCAAACTGTCAACCAGTTATTTGATCTTTCTCATAAAATTGCCTCACAGCCCTTTAGTTCCAGGGCAAAAATGTTTGCAGCAAAAAACGCTTTCGGCGAAGATTTCTGTGGCAAAGATGCTTACGGTGAAGACTCTGGACACATTCTTTTAGTATGCTGTTGGACTGGGTTTGGACTTTAATCTGATTGAATCTTTGTTGGGACTTTACGTCTGTGTGAAAGAGACTAGCGAGTGACTCACTCGTGCGTTGTTTTCCTTTGTGCCATTGCTCAGCTTTCAGTGTCAGGGTTATTCCAGCTTTATAGAAAGAGCTGGGAAGTGTGCGAGTCAGGGTCCTGGCAGGAAACGTTCTCCCCACTGCCAAATGGTTTAAACAGAGAGTCTTTATTATTATTATTATTAGTTTTTACTTTTAAAATATTTATTTATTTGGCTGCCCCGGGTCTTAGCTGTGACACTCGGGATCTTCGACCCTCGTTGCAGCATGCGTTAGTTGCAGCTTGTGAGATCTAGTTCCCCCACCAGGGGTCAAACCTGGGCCCCCTGCATCAGGAATGCAGAGTCTTAGCTACTGGACCACTGGAGAAGCCCCTAAATAGACGTTCATGAAGGGAGTCCCTGTAGAAGTGTGGATAAGGTGAAGGGGACAAACGAAGGACAGTGAGGCACCCAGAGGCTAGTACCGATGAGGAGACACCACCAGTCCCCAGGGCTGGCTGCAGGGACGAGGGCGGAGCCTGGAGCTGACACCTGGGAGAATAGGTCCAGGCAAGTGCTGAGGTTGGAGGCACTGCTACCACCGGAGCGGTTTGTGGGGTCAACCCCCTGGGGCTTGGGGCCAGACAGGCAAGGATGTGGTTTCTGCTGCGGTTTCTGTCTCGTGATCAGACTCTGACGGAGACTAACATAATCATATGCCTGACAGGGTTTTAATATTCACTTCCACATCTATGCAAAAACTTCCCCGTACTGATTTTTGTTGTTTGCTATGATCTTGCTCTGTCCATGGGGATTCTCTAGGCAGGAATACCAGAGCGGGTTACCATGCCCTCCTCCAGGGGATCTTCCCAACCCAGGGTTTGAACCCAGGTCTCCCACATTGCAGGTGGATTCTTTACCATCTGAGCCACCAGGAAAGCCCAATGAAGATTAAGGTTTAGGTTCTTGATGTCTCATTCCATGAGAGATAAAGTGATAGGTAAGAAGTGGATTTATTTAGAGAGAAACACACTTCACAGACAGGCTGTGGACCATCTCATGAGGAGAGAGGGGCCTCAAAATATGGTATAGGTAGCTTTTATGATGGAGAGGGCAATGGCACCCCGCTCCAGTACTCTTGCCTGGAAAGTCCCATGGATGGGGAGCCTGGTAGGCTGCAGTCTGTGGGGTCGCTGGGAGTCGGACATGACTGAGCAACTTCACTTTCTCTTTTCCTTTCATGCATTGGAGAAGGAAATGGCAGCCCACTCCAGTGTTCTTGCCTGGAAAATCCCAGGGACGGGGGAGCCTGGTGGGCTGCCGTCTATGGGGTCGCACAGAGTCGGACATGACTGAAGTGACTTAGCAGCAGCAGCAGCATGATCTTGCTTATTCTGATTCATCGCTGCCTGCTAAGAGTGCATCCCTGAATATTTTCCCCCATGAAACATTACACATGGCACAAATCCTAAGTTCTGGAGTACAGGCAAGTTTCTTTCAGTTGTCTTCAGGCATGAGCGCCCCTGGCAGATGGTGGGAATTTTAGGTCACAGCTGCAATCTCACAAAATTCTGTAGAAGTGTGGTTTCCAAAGTGTGTTCCATAGAGCACCCATCTTTCCACGAGGTCAGTGGAAAAGGGTTTCATTGCTAAATAAACTTGGAAAACTGTGCTCGCTAATATTACTGATTTCACAAATGCTTTCCAAGCCCTGAGAAAGCCTCAGTATAGGATCTTGCCGCACTTCATTCTGCATCTCCCAAGTCAGTTTTATGGCAGACGCTTTTTTCTCCAGCATAACTGGGACACGGGACCCTTTGCCGCAGTGGTACGGTGCTTGCACCTGGACACCTCTCCTCAAGCAACACAATATGAAGAAACTGTATAAAAATAAAATAACTGCATGCATATGCAGTTGGGACAAATTCTGGACAAAAGATACAAAGAGACCAAAAACCCAACTGCCATTTTTGAAGAACCTGGAGCAAAACCAGTGTGTCAGGAGGAAAAATAGGGTACTGCGCATGCCCGCTGCACTCAGCATCATCAAAGGAGTGGGTAAAACACCTAAGCCACGCCTCTGGCCTGACCCCTGGACACATCCCTACCCTCATTCTGTATAAGGAACAAATTGCCACCCTGATTTATGGAGCAAGCGAACAAGGGAAACTTGCTTGTTCTTGATCTCACTTGTTGCAGCAAGGGCCCCAATAAAGCTTTGTCTGAATTTCTTGTCTGGCCTCTAGTCAATTTCTGTTGATTGGGGAAGGCCAAGAATCCTGGTTGGTAACATAAGTCCTTCTCAACATTTCATGGAATGGAATTGCTGCCGGAATGTTACAGACATTTCTGCCGTCTCCCCCTCTGTGCGGCTGCTTGTTAAGATTTCTTTGTTGTTGTTCAGTTGCTAAGTTGTGTCCAACTCCTTGTGATCCCAGGGACTGTAGCCCGCCAGGCTCCATGACGTTCTTCAGGCAAGAATACTGGAGTTGGTTGCCATTTCCTTCCCTGGGGGATCTTCTTGACCCAGGGATCGAATCTGTGTCATGCTGAACTGTGTCACCTGCATTGACAGGCAGATTCTTTACTGCTGAGCCACCAGGGAAGCACCATAGAATTATTTCTTTATCCTTAAAATGGACAAAATCCTGCATGGTATTTCTAAGTTTTTTTTAAAAAATTATTTGACTTAGATCAAAAGGAACCTTTTAAATGTTTAAGCTCAGGCTTCCCATCAGGAGTGTCATCTCCTTTTTTGATTCTTGCTTTTGTTTCATTTGCTCAGTTTCTTCTTTGGACCTGTATGTCTACTGTGGTCTCCCCCTTTGTTTTTATTCCTTTGGGCTTTTCCTCAGCCTTCTCAGAGGACTTAGGTCTGTCTCCACATTTACAGATTCAATCTTCTGTAGTTTCGATTCTGCCCATTACCATCATAATGCAATTCTAAATCTGCTGCTGCCTTTGTAGTTTCTTTACAGACTTTTCTTTTCTTTCTGTCTGTCTCTCTCCTATATGGTTTGCCTATGACTTCCACCTGCCTCTCAGCCAGCAGCCATCTCATTTCATTCTTCCCATTTGTATTTCAGCTGTCCTTTCTTAGAGTTTGTGTTTTGATTACATGAAATGCATACAAAGCAGATGTGATCCGAAAGTTATTTGTGTATCTGTGATAAATCAGCTTCAAAGGAATGGTTTGTCTTTGCCCTTTGAAGAACTTGTTCTTTCCCTTCATGATACAGAATCTTTTCAAAGATTCTGTGTTTGCAAGCATATGTGTGTGCATGTGGGTGTGTGTTTGCTTTTACTCCTCCTTAAAAAAATGAGTGTTTTGTTAAATCTTATTATTTTCCCCCAAACAAGAGGGGAAGAATTGGATTCTTTTTAGCTCACCATTCACCTGGATATTTTTCCAGGTCCTGTTATCTTTTAGGCTGAAGAACTGGTTAATGCCAACTCATGTCACCAACTGGCTGTGAACACAAATTATCTTTGTCATTATGTGCCCCCACTCATCTCCAGAGTTGACTTGCAGGTCTCACTAGCTGTAGGGTGTGTGTGTGTGTGTGTATCTATTTGTCCTGTTCTTTCTCTACTCAAGTAGAGCCTTCCAAGGGCTATTACCAACTCAGGGATCTAGTTAGGGGGAAGGAGTGGGACTCGGCAGTGACCCAGTGGGGAATCTTGCATCTGCACCAGGGGCCAGTGATATGCCAGGCTTCTCCACTAGGTAATTGATGCAGCCTTGACAAGGCTTGAACTCACCCTGTCAAGGAAGAGGAAACGTGGTATCAGGGAGAAACTGATTCAGGGAGGAGCTTCCTCCCAGTTATACACTTGACCTAGCAACCACATGCACCCCAAAGCCTTCCAGTCAGCTCCTCCCAAATGCTATTGATCCACAGCCCCGAAAGAGCTTCTGAATGACATATTCTTGGCAAGCTCCACGTCCCACCACCTGCTCTCCAATTCAGGGGCAGTTGACAAACACTGCCAGGATCTCATCTACTTATTAATCCTGAAGGAAGCTTACCTTTCTCAGAAACTGGTGTTGTGAACCCCTTGAGGGGCCTCACTTCAATCCTGATGGTGCGTGTTTTCTGCACATCCCCAGCGTTCCTGCCATAGAAATGTGCTTTCCCTGGCTTCCAGGCTGACTCAGGGCTTGCCCTTATTTATTTATTTTTAATTAAAAAAAAATTTGAGGGGGCTTCCCTGGTGGTCCAGGGGTTAAGAATCTGCCTTCCAGATAGTATGGAGATTCCTTTATTTTTATTTATATATATTTTTTTGATAATCAACTCCCAAAATTTATGCTTATTTTTTCTATTTCCATCAAATTTCTGACATAGTTAACATAAGCAGGAAAATCTTTTTTAGTGAACTGAGCAACTGAAGACTCGAGTGAAGCCTCAAAGGTCTTGAAGAACTCTGCTGCTGCTAAGTCACTTCAGTCGTGTCCGACTCTGTGTGACCCCACAGACGGAAGCCCACCAGGCTCCCCCGTCCCTGGGATTCTCCAGGCAAGAACACTGGAGTGGGTTGCCATTTCCTTCTCCAATGTGTGAAAGTGAAAAGGGAAAGTGAAGTCGCTCAGTCGTGTCCGACCCTTAGCGACCCCACGGACTGCAGCCTACCAGGCTCCTCCATCCATGGGATTTTCTAGGCAAGAGTACTGGAGTGGCTTGCCATTGCCTTCTCCGCTTGAAGAACTCTAGCAAGTCACATATATCCCATGTTGCTTTTGGTTTCCCACCTCTTCTTTGCTTCAAATCCCCAGGCAAGTTTCTTCTTTTTTCGTGCAGCCTGTGAATTTTCAGCCTCCTTTTTGGCTTTCACAAAGTTGTGGCAGGCAATAGCTTTGGCAATTTTTACACCAAGTCGTGATCACGCGAAGAACGTACACTCATTTCAGAAGATTTGAAAGCACAGCAGAGCATCACGGTGGGGCTGACTCACCTCTCGAGTAGCTAGCTGGTTGCTGAGTTCCTCGGCCTTCTCAATGTTCCACTCTTCCACAGCTTGGTCTATCCTCTTTTCAAGTCCCGACTTTTCAACTTTTTTCCTTTTAACAGGGGGGTCAAATCTCTCATTGACTCCAAAATACTGGGTAAGCTCCTTCCACTGGGTTTCACTCGAAGACTGTTCACTATGAGATTCTTCTTCATTCTTCAATTTACCTTTTCTGGAGCGTTTTCTTTTTTTCTTTTCAGATCTAGAAGCTGAAGTTTTCTGTTCAGAATGCTTTTTATGCAATTCTTGAAATTTATTCTGACCCTGGCAGAGACACGCAGGCACGGACTTCAATAAGAACATGAGAGAAAACCTACATTCCACATATTTAAGGGAATTCCAGAGGGACGCTCTTCACATGCATTTATATTTGCCTCTGCTTCAGTGTCTGGTCCATCTGTAGGCACATCTACGATCTCTGTCTTTTTAAAGGTCCCATCTTCTTTATCCTCTTGTAAGTTAAGTTCAGAGCTCTCTAATGTGGTATCATCATCAGAATTCAATTCAACATCACTTTCATTTAGGCCAGGAGGTAGGAGCCCACTCCACATCTTTTCTTGCCGACTCTCAAATCAACTGCAGCTCGTTTCCGGGTACGGCAACTGTAAACAAGAGCCCGTGTCCCGGGTCGAAAGCCTTCTCATCCCGTCTCACTCCGGCCGGGGTGGGACGGAGAGCCCCTCTCCCACCAACAGGACGGGGACTCAGCCGCGACGCCGCGTCAGAGCAAAGCGGAGGCCAGTTTGGCCGACGCTCCCACGGCCCGGTCAGAGGCTTTGCGGGCCTGACCAAAGGCTTTACGGGTTTGGCCGAGAGGCTGTGAGGCCGCCAGCGCTTGCTCTCTCGCTCCCGGCACCCTGTCTTCCCTGGGTCCGTCTCCCCGGAGCACAAGAACCAGCCTCGCAATCAGCCGCACTTAGCTGCCCCTGGAGATTCCTTTAAAACTAGGAATAAAACCACCATATGATCCAGCAGTCCCAATCCTAGGTATATACCCTGAGGAAACCAAAACTGAAAAAGACACATGTACCCCAATGTTCATTGCAGCACTCTTTACAATAGCTCGAACATGGAAGCAACCTAGATGTCCATCCACAGATGACTAGATAAAGAAGTTGTGGTACATTTACACAATGGAATACCACTCAGCCATAAAAAGGAACACATTTGAGGCAGTTCTAATGAGGTGGATGATCCTAGAGCCTCTTATACAAAGTGAAGCGAGTCAAAAAGAGAAAGATAAAAATTGTATCCTAACGCATATATACGGAATCTAGAAAGATGGTCCTGAAGAATTTATCTACAGGGCAGCAGTGGAGAAACAGACATAGAGAAAAGACTTATGGACACGGAGAGAGGGGAGGAGAGGGTGAGACGTATGGAGAGAGTAACATGGAAACTTACATTATCATATGTAAAATGGATAGCCAATAGGAATTTGCTGTATGGCTCAGGAAACTCAAACAGGGGCTCTGTATCAACCTAGAGGGCTGGGATGGGGAGGGAGATGGGAGGAGGTTCAAGAGGAAGGGGATAGATGTACCCCCTACAGCTGATTCAGGGCTTCCCGTGTCGCTCAGCTGGTAAAGAGTCTGCCTGCAGTTCAGGAGAACCGGGTTTGATCCCTGGGTTGGGATGATCCTCTGGAGAAGGAAATGGCAACCCACTCCAGTATTCTTGCTTGGAGAATCCCATGGACAGAGGAGCCTGGCAGGGTTTGCAAGAGTTGGCACAACTTGGGGACTAAACTGCCACCATAGCTGATTCATGTTGAGGTTTGACAGAAAACAACAAAATTCTGTAAAGCGATTATCCTTCAATTACGTATTCTCCCCTTCCAGTGCAGAGGACATGGGTTCAATCCTTGCTAAGGGAACTGAAATCTCACATGCAGTGGGGCAGCTCAGCCTATGCACCACAAGTAGAGAGAGGCCCAGGCATGCAAGGAAAGATCCCACACACCACAGCTAAGACCCAAAGCAACCAAAAATAAAAATAAATACAATATTAAAACAATTTTTAATATGTTTATTTAGCTTTCCCTTCTTCTATATTCTTTTGATAGCTGGGCTCTGGGAGGAAGGAGAACCCTGCACCAGCATACCTGGATGCTCTGTGGGACTTGTCCTGTCCTGGATGCAGCTAAGACCCAAAACTGAGTATGAAAGACACCAGGAACCCGTGTGCCTACCTTCACAGAGCCTCCAGTGAGCGGCCTGGAGCTCACAGCATCTCCCCTCTGCAGGGCTTGCAAGGTGGCTGGACTGGCTCTTCTCTCATCAGCACCACGGCTGCCCACAGTGACTGGAAGAGGAGTTGGCACGGGGGAGGGTCATTTGCCATGTGGGGAGTGCAACGCATGTGGCAGAGGGTCTGCTCTTCCCTCTTGTGGGGGAGATGGGGAGGAGTGCTTTTCCTCCCCAGGGCCACAGGGAATCTCTTGTAAGGAGAGACCAGCATGTCCTCCCCCAGGTGGGTGTCTGCTTTGTCTGTAGACTCTGTGGTGAACCTCCGGCTGAGAGGGGAAGGGGAAATGAGAGACAGATGGCCGGTTGGGGAGAGAGCGCAGAGGGAGGCAGCTGAGCTCAGACTGATGCTGCTGCTGCTGCTGCGCCCAGGAGGGCCTCGCTCACAGGCTTCAAGGAATGCACAGGCCTTCCAGAGGGACTTGGCTTTCTTCGAACAGAGGATGGGTCGAGTAGCCAGAGAAGCAGTGACAGTCCAGCCCAGAGAGGACAGGCTTGTGAGACTTGCTTCCACACCCCTCTCCTGGCCCCCCAGTCTCAGAGATCTCCAGAAGAGGGAGGAGGAGGCTGGGTGTAGGGCCAGCTTCCCCTTCACCCTGGGCCATGCAGCTGGGGTCTCAACTCTGCTGGAGGAGGCAAAGTGGTCTGAGTGTTGACTGCAGAAACGAGACCATCCCAATAGATGAACGTGGCTGGGGAGCAGGGCGGTGCAGCCAAGATGCCATTAAGATCCCTGCCACCCAGTGGGACATGGGCTTTCGACAGGACACAGCTGGGGTGGGGGTGTTGGTTGTTAGAAGACAATTTCATGTTTATACTCCAACAGATTGAGACTCTGCAATGAATGTGCTACACTTGAAAAACCCTTAAAAGCAACAGGGGGAAAAAACAGCCTTGGAATATTTTGGGGGTAGGGAATGTATAGAAGTATGGCATGGGAGCTTCTGTGAGTGAAGAAGAAAAGAGAAGGCCATCGGCAGGGGACGGAGAGGGTCAAGGAGCGGGTCTTTGTCCTTTTGCTTTCAAGGGACAGAAGTCCAACTCATGCTCGCTTCTGCAGAAGTGGGGCTTTATAGGGGGGATCTTGGAGCATCTCACGGAGTCCAGTAGTTGAGCTGGGGGAGGGGAGGTGACACAGATGGGTATGAGTGACAGCCAAAACCAGCTCTCTCCCAGTCCTCATTTTTTGCTTCCTGCTGTAGGTCAGTCCTATTCTTTTCTCTCGCTATACACAGGTTTGGTCCAACAGACAGAAAATATGGCCACTCACAGCTTCCAAGCATTGTAACATGGAGATTCTGTCCCGAGAACTGACTCTCGATGTCCCCAAGTCTAAAATCCCAGAGGATGACCTCACTGGCCAGGTCAGGACAGTGGACAGTCAGCCTGGCCGGGAGGGCAGCTCCACAGAGGAGCAGGGAAGGCCCCTCCCAGGAGAAAGAGGATAGGTGCCGTCAGGCAGTCACAACTGGTGTTCCCGGTGGAAATCAGACTGACACCGTGTCCTCTGTAAGGAGGGGGTTGTGACGACCCCACCATCCCTCCACCTGCCAGGGTGCCATGCAAGCTGCAGAGGTTCTGATGGTACTGTGGCCTTCAGCCTTCATGAAACCCATGGCAAGGGAAGCAACCTCAGAAATCATAATAGCTGGCATTTATTGACTGCTTACTGTGTGCCAGGCCCTGGGCTGTGCTCTGTATGGATTTTCATTGAATCCTCAGGGCAGCTGTATTATTTCCATCCATATCGAGGTCAAGGAGGGAGAGGTTAAGTTGGAAAGGTTAGGAACTCAAGGCCCTGTGGCTGGTGGAAGCCAGTCTTGGCCCTCTGCCCAGGTCTGTCTGGCTTCTAAGTCCACAAGTTTTTACCATTCAGCTCTCCTGCCTCTAAGACTGAAGGTCTGGGATGTAGCATTTCCAGAGAAAGCAGAAAAGTCTTCCAGGCCTGGGTTATCGTTCTGTCGTGTAGACCTTCAGGCATCACAAGCAGAGCGTGAGAAGCTTCCTAGGGACTGGTTGTGTTACCACAAGGTCTCCAGGAGGTCATGATGAGCATCTGAAGAGGTGATGGCTGTGAGCAGCTGCCGTGGTTGATGGAGGGGCTACTGAGCTGGATCCTCCATCCTGATGGTTTTGAGGACAGAATGGGTCCAGGCTCCATTCCTCCCTTCTTATTTTGTCCCTCATCTTTCTCTTCCCTTCCGTTTTCCCCTGTTCCTGCACTAGAGGGAGGGGAGTTTCCCCAGGCACCCAGGGCTTATTACTCAGGCTCTAGTCACTGACTCACTGGGAAAGACTGAAGGGGGGAGAAGGGGACAACAGAGGATGAGATGGTTGGATGGCATCACATGAATTTGAGTAAGCTCCCGGATTTGGTAACGGACAGGGAAGCCTGGCGTGCTGCAGTCCATCCATGGTGTCGCCGAGTCTGACGTGACTGAACTGAACTGAACTGAGCTAGACATAGGCTGCAGGCATCGCTGTTGTCAGCAGAGGGCGCCAAAGCCTCTTCACACATCCGAGGCCCAGGCCTGGCCCAGGACCGGAGAGCAGAGAGGCAGGCTGGCAGGGGGTGGTTATGGCATGCCTCCTGCCTTTTCCTCTTGCCTGTCATCCTGTCCTCTGTATGCCTCTCCGCAGAGCTGATAAATGTGCACATGCCTTCCTGTGCATGTGTGTGCGCACATCTGGTTCTCCCTGTGTCCAAGAGGAAGGCCAAGGTCAGGGCATAGGGACAGGTACTCTGTCCATAGCAAGCCACTGACTTTATAGACTTCAGTAACAACATTTTCTGTGCAGTCATTATAATTCTTGTTTCTGTCCTATCATGGGACAGGCCAAAAATGACTGCATGAAGAGAGGGGACAGAATAGTTATCCAGCTGTCTGTCTGTACCAGGTCTTGACTAGAAGCTTTGCACCTATTATCCTGGTTGGCCAGTCCCAACAGTCGTGTAAGCCAGGCAATATTAGTCTCATAATACAGAAGAGGATGAGGCAGCTCAGGGAGGTTAAGCAACTTGCCTGAGGTCACACAGCTAGGAAGTGGTAAGATTTGAACCCTTGTCTCTCTGATTCCAAAGTCCATGTCAGTTTCACACTTAAAGCTGCCTTCTCAAACTTGTGGTTTCCTGACATGAAGACATCCCCCTGGCCTCTACCTCCCCATTACCCCAGCAAAAAAAACGGGCTTGAGAGCAGTCAGTGAAATTCCAGGAGCAGCAGCTGGCTTGTGGCTGGAATGACTGACAAATGAATGTTGATACATAGAGTGGCGGCTTCTGGGATTCAAGGAGTCAGGGGCTATATTTAGCTGTTAGCTGTGGGCTAGTGAGCTGATGGGGAGTGAGGAACAAGATTGGCTTGGAGGAGAGAAAGAGAGAGAGGAGAAGAATGAATGGGATGCCTGGCCTGTCTCCTCGCCCTCAGAGTTGGGTCTCTGTGGCCAGCTCTGTATGGAACCATAGCTGGTAGAGGTCTCTTCATGAAGGGAAGCCCCAACTTTATCAGGGCTGGTGGGACAGAAAACATGACTTGCCAAGGAGGATCTGCCAGGCCTTTCAGATTGTCTTCTCCACGTACGTGATATTGGTCCATGAGCCACTCCAGCTGGGGGTGTGGGGGTCCATAGACTAACATCGGTGCAGCTCAGCTCCAAAGCACTGCAACACCCCCTGGATGGGTTGGGGTTAGGTCTGTTCCTTAGAGTCGTGTGACCTCAGGTGCCCCCTCACGGGCCAGAACATCCCTCTCCTTTCTCACAAGGGGACATTAAGGCGCTTTTTCTGGTGTGCCTTGGGTTTGGTTTCCCCAAACAGTCTGCTTCCCAGAGGAACAGAGAGAGAGGTCCCGGCCTCCTCCTCAAGTGTCTGTGCTTCTGTCCCCCTCTGCCCTCCTCCTCACCCCACTGTGTCCCCTCCTTGGGTAACTGATGGGGCTGGTCCCTTCCCTTCTCCTCAAACCGCTCCGCCCCTGACTCCTACCTCAGATTCCACTCACTCAAAGGGCAAGGCCGAGTGTACTAATGATTTGCGTGGTAGACCTTGAAGAGGGTCTCATACCCCGACTTGAGACGCATTTCTTTCAACCCTTCTCCCCACTTAGGTCCCCATTTGCCTACTCAGATCCTTCAAGGTGGACAGCACAGAGGCCACCAGGCACCAGGGTGCAGCTTCCCGAGAAGGCTGTGGAGAGTTATAAATAACAATGACACTTTTCTGTGTAGAAGTAGCGCCATGGGGTGGGGAGGGTAGGGGAGGGCAAATTGGGAAAGGAGGTTTGACACATATACACTAGCTCCGTGTAAATTAGATAGTAGTAGTAAGCTGCTGTCGGAGAAGGCAATGGCAAGCCACTCCAGAACTCTTGCCTGGAAAATCCCATGGATGGAGGAGCCTGGTAGGCTGCAGTCCATGGGGTTGCTAGAGGTTGGACACGACTGAGCGACTTCACTTTCACTTTTCACTTTCACACATTGGAGAAGGAAATGGCAACCCACTCCAGTGTTCTTGCCTGGAGAATCCCAGGGACGGGGGAGCCTGGTGGGCTTCCATCTATGGGGTCACACAGAGTCGGACATGACTGAAGTGACTTAACAGCAGCAGCAGCAGTAAGCTGCTATATAGCACAGGGAGCTCAGATCTGTGCTCTGTGATGACCTACAGGGGTTTTGGGGGGGTGCGGGGGCGGCTGAGAGGGAGGCTCAAGAGGGAGAGGACAGATGTGTGCTTGCAGCTGATTCCCAGGTGGTGCTAGTGGTAAGGAACTCACCTGCCAATGCAGGAGACGTGAGAGACACGGGTTTGATCCCTGGGTTGGGAAGATGCCCTGGAGGAGGAAATGGCAACCCACTCCAGTATTCTTGCCTAGAGAAGCCCATGAACAGAGAAGCCTGGCAGGCTACGGCCCATTGGGCTCACAAAGAGTTGGACATGATGGAAACAACTTAGCACGCATGCATGCATAGCTGATTCACGCTGGTGTAAAACAGAAGCTATCACAACACTGTAAAGCAATTATGCTCCAGTAATAAAAAAAGAAAAGAAGTAGCGCCATAAAAAAGAAGATGTAGTCCCTTCTGGGACTCTGAGTCTGAGCAGCTGAACGAGAGGCCCCAAAGCCAGAGCGCAGGACACCGGCCTGTGCCTGATCCCTACCCTGGCCACACTGCAGGTGACACATGGCCAGTTAGTTACTTCCCTTGCTAGGCCTGGATTCCCTTGCCTGAGTTCTCTTCCCTCCAGACCACACTGCCTTGAGGAGAGGCGCAGGGACCCCCGGGACAGGCCCCAGCAAGTCCACACAAG
The DNA here is from genome assembly GCF_049115385.1 of Moschus berezovskii. Lineage (NCBI taxonomy): Eukaryota > Metazoa > Chordata > Mammalia > Artiodactyla > Moschidae > Moschus > Moschus berezovskii. The sequence goes on along the minus strand of NC_142480.1, from coordinate 35,432,406 downwards.
ACGCCGTGCTGCCCGCTTGACCACCCCATGGATTCTACTCTGAGTTTCCCCTGGGGCGCTGGAGCTATAAATCCACAGAGTGGAGCTATAAACCTGGAGCACGAGCTATAAATCCACAGAGTGCTCCGATTTCAGCTCACCTGGGGGCCGTAGCTTGCTGGGGACAGAGCCGGTAAGTGAAGGCACTGGTGGCTTTCTGAGGAAGAAAAGAAGCTCTGGTCTGTAGCAGTTGCCAACTTCCATGTAATAGATGCTGCCCCCCACCCCCCGCCATGGCCAATTTCAGGCTCCCAACATAAAGCACAGAGGGCCGAATTGGGAAGAGATGTGGGAATGTGGAAATGTGTTTTTCTGAGTCAGCACCAGCCCATTTCCGCACTCCACCCAGCCAGGGGACGGGCGTGAATCCAGGGACCCTAACCTCAAGGATGTGGTGGCTTCCGCCGGGGAGGAGCCCGCGAGCAGACCCCTAAATCTTTGTGTTCCTCCCACAGGTCGACTTAACAAGGGAGAATAAAAGCTCAAGAGTGCATTTGTGAGTGAATCTCTTTCCAAAACAATCAGACCATTTGGCAATTTAATCGCCTAAATATTTTTTACCTAATTTAAAAACTGCTCATCCTATAAGTAATTGGACCACATGTTATTGAATTTGAGGGATTTGGTACCTAAATTGGGGGCTTCCCTGGTGGCTCAGTGGTAAAGAATCTGCCTGCAATGCAGGAGAACTGGGTTCGATCCCTGGGTCAGGAAGATCCTCTGGAGAAGGGCGTAGTAACCCACTCTTTCTTGTCGAGAATTCCAGGGACAGAGGAATTCTTGGGCACGACTAAGTGAATGATTAAGCAGCAGCAGCAGCAGCAGCAGCAGCGCCTGAACTGAAGAAGCAATCAAGCATTTGCATCTTTGAATTGAGTAGCTGATTCACACTTGGCTGGGGTTGGGGCAGGGGGACCTGGTTCTCTCGCGAGCTGCCCTGGCTCACCTGGAGCCCAGTATCGTGGGAGCAGTTTCATGGTCAGCTCGGGCTGAGCCTCTGCGCCCTCCTTGGCCCTCTGGTGCTGCTGTCCGTGCTCATCACTCCCCAGGTCTCAGCTCTGCCCCTAGATTCTTCCGTTTCTGCCCTTGACTTTCTCCATTTTGGTCCGGCCTCCTCTCCTTTCTGCCTCTGTCTCCATTTACCTTACCCTGCTCTGTCTGCTTCCCTTCTTCGTGCTTTTTGTTTGTGTTTGCTTCATGCCCCAATGTCTCTTCCCTTCTTGTCTCTGCTGTCTGCTCTTCCTGGCCTCTCTCTCACACACACACCTGGCCCTGTATTCTAGCCCCAGGCCCTCCTTCTTTTGGTTCCCCAGCTGCATGCTGGTCCTGCCCACATCCACCTTGGCACTCTGTGGCCTGATTGAGCTCCCTACCCCCGCTGATCTGCCTGCCTCTTGAGGGAAGATCAGAGCCAGAACCTGTGCTGCGAACACCCCACCCACACCCCCCTGCACACACACACACACTCAGGATTTCATTATACCTGGGAGCCACAGATGGTTGGGGTGGGGATGGGGCACAAGCAGTGGAGGCTCTCTGAAGAAGATGAAATCCTTGCTTGGTAGCATTTCCAATTTCCATCGTGTAAATACTCTCATCGTGGCTGGTTCCAAGTTACCAATGTGATGATGATGTGTTGGGAAGAGATGCACAAGTTGGTTCCTCTGAGCCAGTGTGAGCTGATTTCAGCATACCAGCAGGTAATGGGCTGGAAGGAGATTCCACAGGACCTGGCAGGGAGCTGCTAACAGAGCTGACCACTGAGCAGCCCACTGCAGCCTTCCCAGGGTGAGGTCTCACTGGGCCTGATGGGGCTCAGCCATGGGCTGACACCCGACTCCATCCTGGCCACTACTTCCTTGAAGCTGGCTTCACCGTATGCTCACTTTAGGATGGGGCAGGGAGCTCAAGGATTGACCTTCATAGTCACCAAGGAAGGCTTCCAAGATGAAATGCCTAAATTGAGCTTAAGGCAGAGGTACAAGAGCGTATAGAAGGGCATTACCAGCAGAGGGCATGAGCCAGATTCTGTGTGTGTGTGTGTGTGTGTGTAGGGGGCAGGGACGTGGCATGAGCCAGATTCTGTGTGTGTGTGTGTGTGTGTGTGTGTGTAGGGGGCAGGGACGTGGCATGAGCCAGATTCTGTGTGTGTGTGTGTGTGTGTGTGTGGTGTGTGTGTGTGTGTGTGTGTGTGTGTGTGTGTGTGTGTGTAGGGGGCAGGGACGTGGCTGCTGTGGGTGGTATTGGTGATCACGAGCAGTTCAGTGTTGCAGTTCAGTGTTGCCAGAGCATGAAGTTTGAGGCTGGAGGCGAGAAGAGGTGCAGGAGAGGCAGACATTGGTCATGGAGAACTCTGAAGATGGAGTGAAAGTACCTGGTCTTTTCCGGAAGGCAGTGAGGAGATTAAGGTGATCTGTTGTCTTAGTTTGGTTTCCAGACCTTTAGACAAGGATTTGGGTGAAGTCATTTGTTTTTCAGGTGATTCCAGGAAGCAGGTGAGGGATAGGGAAGTAGACAGGATGGAGATAAGTGGAGAAAACGTGTGTTACTGAGCAGGCTACTGCTGTGGGCAGTCGGGACCCCAGCTGAGTGGGGTCCCTGTGAACATGCCCCAGAACTGTCTAACTGAGGGAGTAAAGCAGGGGTATTAATCCACCGTGACTTGTCCCTTGTTGGTGGAAGGTTTCTCTTTGGGTGTCAACACCCTGGCGTTCCAGTCTGACACACGTGGGGTCCAAGTTCAGTCCTGAATCAGACAATGCTCTTATGAAGAGAGACAAGAGGGTCTGGGTCCCAGGCCAGGAAGCAGCAGAGAAGCCTGTTCTGGCCAGAGCCTTTGGATGGATGCTTCTGTATCAGGTGGCACCGGGGTTGTTAGTGACTCTGGGGAGGGCGTTTCAGAGGGATAAAGGGGCAGCAGCCAGAGAGAGCTGACATACGGGGAGAATGAGAGCTGGTACAGAGAACACAAACTACTCCAAAAAGCACAGATAATGGGGGAGCTGTTGCGAGGCCTGTGGGGCTGGGGGAAAGGTGAGCTACACTTGGACAGGGGAGTTGCTCAGAGCCCGGGGGAGCAAGCAAGTGGCCCAGCGGGAGCAGCCACATCCACTCTACCCACTGCCAGACCTGGGCGATGGAAGTGGGTGTGGAGCCTCCCCAGAGTCCTCCAGACTCAGATAGAGTCCTCCAAACTCAGCCTGGGCACCAGCTGACACCTTTCACTTGGCTCAGCATGACCAGTTCTGCATTTATTGGATTGATGGGAAGGAGACAGGCCTCTCCTCTCCAGGGGGAGCAGACCCCACGTTAGGCATCAAGGTGGTGAGAAAAGGAGAAGGACCTTCCTGTCTGCTAGTCTGGGAAAGTTATACCTGTGCAATGACAGATACAGGCAGTGGACCGGGGCAGGTACCAATGGAAGAGTCAGGGAGCATGTAAGTTGGAGAGGAGACGGCTGTTCTGCCTGGGTTGGGGCAGCCAAGCCTTGAGTGATGAACGCCATTTAGAGGTAGAGAAAAGAGGGTCAAGCATTCCTGGACCTCAAATACTTCCTAGCCTGTTTACCCCTTCCTGGTAACTGAGTATCACATACCTTCAAGATTAGGGACCTGCTGCTTACAGAAGCCATCCTTTCATAGCCAGACCCCAGTCACCATCTTTTGATGAATTAGACTGCCTTTGCTTGGGGATTGACACACAGGATGTTTGGAAGGAGTTGAGGCACGTCACACTGGGCCTCCAGTTTAAAGGAAGAAGGCTGCTTTCTTAGGTTCAGTTTCTTGGTGTTGTAGGCTGAATAGCAGCTCCCATCCAAAGATGTGTGTGTTGTGTGCTCAGTCACTTCAGTTATATCCAACTCTTTGCAACCCTATGGATTGTAGCCCACCAGGCTCCTCTGTTCATGGATTCTCTAGGCAAGAATACTGGAGTGGATTGCCATGCTCTGCTCCAGGATATCTTCCCGACCCAGGGATCAAACCTGCATCTCCTGTATTGCAGGCAGATTCTTTACCCACTGAGCCACTTCGGAAGCCCCCGCCCAAAGATAACATCCCAATCCCCAGAACCTGGATGTTACCTTACTTGGTAAAAGAGACTTTGCAGATGTGATTAAATTAGGATTCTTGAGATGGAGAGATTACGCTGGATTATCAAATGGACTTCAGTTGTCATCCCAAGGGTCTTTATGAAAGGGAGGTAAGAAAGTCCAAGGAGGAAGTAGGAAGCAGAGATTGGAGTGATATGAGAAAGGGGCCACCAGCCAAGGAATTCAGGCAGCCTCCAGAAGCAAGAGAAGACAAGGAATCAAATTCTCCTCTGGAGACTCCAGGAGGAACCAGCCCTGCCTATACCTTGACTTTAGCTCAGAGAGACTGAATTTGGACTTCGGGCCTCCTGAGCTGTAGGAGAATAAATGGGTGTCGTTTGAAGCCATCTTTGTGGTGATCTGTTTCAGCAGCTAGAGGAAATGAATATGCCTGGGAGGCAGACTTGGGGATAAAGATTTGCATGTAGGGGTTTGAGTGAGGAGTGCCCCTCACCTGTGGGGAGTGAAGGAAGCAGAGTTGGGCAGACCAGGCTGCTGAAATGCTATGGAGTCACAGATAGTCACTGGCTTCAGAGCATCCTTAAAATTCTCCCACAGGTGGTCCTCCCAGCACAGCCTGTGAACACTCCTGAGGATGTCTACCCTCCCTATCTTCTTTACTGGGTATCCTGGTACTGTGTCCTGCGGTTCCTATGCTCTGCAGGGACTGTGCTGAGTATAGGAATAACAGGGATAAGATCACGTGCTGAGCATTTAAGCCGTTTCAGAAAGTACTTTTGTTTCTCTGCATTTTTCATTATTTTGGGTCATTTGCAAAGCTATAGAAATCATTTTAAAGCGAACAGGTAAGTCTTTTGTTTAATTACAATTCTAACAATTATCTCCATTTCAGAAGAATTCTGTCTAGTTTTCTCCCAAAATGTATAGTACTCCACACTATTTGCAGTCACAGTGAAAGTACATTTTTGAATATCCTGCTTTCGTCAAGTCACATTATACTGGGTTTTTGACTAGATTTGAAGTTAGGACTCTGAAGCTCTGAAGCAGAAGGAGCAGGAGTTGTAGGCAGTCCCTCAGTGGCTGTGGAGGTAGCAGAGTTACTTCAGACGGGGGAGCCAGGCAGGAAGGCGGGTCTTTCTTGTCTCCTATAAAGTCTGTTTGATGAACTGTAGCCTGGAGAAGGCAATGGCAACCCACTCCAGTGTTCTTGCCTGGAGAATCCCAGGGACGGCGGAGCCTGGTCGGCTGCCATCTATGGGGTCGCACAGAGTCAGACACGACTGAAGCGACTTAGCAGCAACAGCAGCCTGGTGTTCACCTGTGGCACTCGCCAGGTTTCCTGGTCCTGGTTCCAGTGGTAGGCGGTGATGAGCATCAAGTACGTGGCAAAGAACTTCAACAAAAGTATTTGTTGGGAGGCCTGGCTTAATTTCGAAAATTCTGGCTAGCATTCTGTGGAAACCTGGGGTCACTCTGGTGTTAGTGAGGTTGGGTCTCAGGTGCACTCAGAGGCGGCTCTAGGGCCAGGTTTGGCTGAGGCCCAAGGGTCCCCTTCCTGGGCTGGAGAGGCCGTGTCCTATACAGGCGTCTCATTCAGTGGCCCGGGACCTTTTATTTAGTGCGGGTGACTTAATTAGACTGGAGACTCTAGAGAGCTGCAGGCTCATGAGGCTTCCCACTTTGTCCTAGGACCTTGGGCACAGGAGAGTTCAGTGATTTTTTAAAGTCACAAACATGATTTTGTTGTCGGTCAGAAGCTGGAAGGGATAGAGACTGCCAGGAGCCATGGGACTGGAGAATCAACTTTAGGGACACCTCTGATGAACTGATATTGGTTTATCTGTGATATGGCTCCTTTGGGAAAGAAGAAGGTGGATGAAAAGTTAGAATAGGAGGAGAAAAGGAGAGGGCACTGTCTTCCATGAAGCGTGGCTCTGTTAGTTGCTGCAGCTTTCGTTGGGGTTAGATGGAATGAGGAAAGTTCAAAGCCATGTTGCTGTGGGTCCCAAGTTTTGGGAGGAAAATGCTTTCACCAAGGGAGATGGTAAAGGCTCTAGGAACTGGAGGTTGTGACTATCATCTAGCCATTTTGGGCTCCTCATATTGGTAGACCAACAGGCAAAGAAAGGAGGTACTATGCTGGCTGGAGTAATTGACCGTGATCCCACGGGAGGCTAGGATTCCTGCTGTACAAATAGGGAAGAGGAGTATGACAAGTCCAGGAGATTCGCTGGGGGTGATCCTCGTACTTTTGTGCTCAGTGATAATTTTAAATGGGCAGTGGCAACCACTCAAACCCGACAAATAGAAGGCAACTGAAGACTCAGCCCCCTTCAGGGTTAGAGGTCTGGGTCAGCAAACATACAACCCAGACTGACACAAACATTGGCCAAAGGGGAGGGAAATCAAGAATGGGCAGTAGAGGGGTCAGATGAGATATATCAGTTAAGACCTGATATCAGCTGCAGCAGAGGAGCCTGTAGCTTGATTTGCCAACCCTCCATAAGTCTTTTTAGGAGACTGATTGGTTATTGCCTTGAAGATTTGAACTTGTACCTTCCCTCTCAGGAAAGAAGGATGGGCATCTTGTTCTCAGGCAAGATCCAGATACTGTAAGAAGGCGCAAATGGGACTTCCCTGGTGGTCCAGTAGGAGCATCTCTGAGTCACCGGTTCAAGGGGCCTGGGTTCAATCCCTGGTCAGAGAACTAGATCTCACAGGCTGCAACTAAAGATCCCATGTGCCTCAACTAAAGAGTCTGCATGCGGCAACTAAGATCCCACTTGCTGCAACTAAGACCTGACATAGCCAAAATAAATATTCATGAAAAGAAAGTGAAGGTGGATTTGGGTGGCATCAGAAAGGCTTCATCAGGACCATTTTGTCTACTACCTCTGATCAGCTTGATCAGTTATAATTCCCAGTTCACACCATTCCCATGGGTATAAATCCCAGGCCACCATTACTTTTGCTAAAGATAACATCCATGCAAGGCACTAATTGACAAGGAGACCACCATGTCTGTGCACTGGCCCAAGGGATTCCTTGAAGGCTTAGATTCTTTAGCAGCATCCTGAATGGGCTGAGTGATTTCAATCTGGAAGTGCAAGGGTATTTACTCCCCACAGAGCCAACCTTGACCAACGGGAGAATGAACAGGTGTATGTGCTTATGTATGGGTAGGTCCACATATGGTATTGAGTCAGCAACAGTTAGAATACCCGGGGTTTAGAGCCAGCATATAAAAGAAATAAAGACAGTTGTTAATCCTAGCCTCTAAAATTATAGTATTACCATAATTATTTGATGTTAATTATTTCCAGTTTTCTTCCTATGCATTTATCAACTGCTTAACCATAATTACAAAAATTGAGATTCTACTATAGAGAGATATTTATATTGTTTTAAAAAGCATTCTTGCATTGCATTTTCCTACATGAGTCAATCTTTTGAAATAAATTTTTAATAAATTCAAAATATTCAGTCACATGAATTTACTATTTAAACTTTGTTTCATGGCTGGAAAGCCAGCTTTCTATTATTGAAAATGCTGAGATAAAAATCTTTATTCGTAAACATTGATGTATATCTCTGATTATTTAGTAAAGATGACTTTCTGCAAAGGGTTCACTTAATTGAAGGGATTCAGCATCCCCCCAGAAGCGGGGAGTGGCGTTAGCCACAGGCTTCCGTGGTGTGTGTTCCTGTCTTGCCCGTTTCTCTCCTTCAGCCAGCCCCTCACCTGGCAAGAACTGGAGGCCAAGCAGGCTCTAGGCCTCAACTTCCTGCTGGTTGGGAGCAGCCGTTTGTGGCTGTGGTTCGTGCAGGGCTTGTGATGCTGTCCCTCCTCTTATCAGCTCCACCTATTCCTTTTGCAGAGGTCAGTGACACTAGATCGTCTCTGCATCTCACATCACAGCTGCACAGATGGTAGATCTTCTCTTATCGAGGTGGACCGTGAGGAGGGCCCAGTGTGAACGAAATGCATCTAAACCTGAGGTTCTCAACTGAGGCTGATTCCTGCCCAGCTCCTTCACAACTTGCCCTCCTCCCCCACCCCACCCCCGCAGCTACCACCATGGCATCTCCCTTGGAGGACATTTAGCAAAGCCTGGAGACATCTTTGGTTCAGAACTTGGGGGAGAGGGGGATGTTGATACTGGCACCTAATGGGGAGAGGCCAGGGATGCTCTAAACACCCTACGATTCAGCATGTTCGCAGTGATTCTGAAGAGCCCTAAAGATGACTCAGAGATGCTGCTGAAGGCAGGGAAGGGTCTGCTGTGCTCTCTTGTTTAGGGTGGACGTCGGGGCCCGGCCACTCCAGGGAGCCCCTTGCTCTTCTCTCTCTCCCTGTTGTTCTTCGCTGAGTTCTCTCTCTCTCTCTCACACACACACACATGCGCGTGCGTGCGCACACACACACACACACACACACACACACACACCCTTTCAAGGCTTCTGGAACGCCTGATGCCGGGAGAAGAGAGAGGAGACACACACTCAGGTCCGGAAGCCAGGTGTTCACTGAGATTTATTGGGAATTCTGTGACAGAGGGGCCTTCCTGAGGATTAGGGACATGACGGAGCTTTAAGAGGAAAAGCAGAGGCAGATCCAGGGTGAGTGGCACAGAGAACCTGCCGGAGTCCTGCTCCGGTTTCCCCTCAGGCTGGCCCAGTTCAGTTCAGTCGCTCAGTCGTGTCCGACTCTCCGCCACCCCATGAATCACAGCACGCCAGGCCTTCCTGTCCATCACCAACTCCCGGAGTACACTCAAACTCATGTCCACAGAGTCGGTGATGCCATCCAGCCATCTCATTCTCCGTCGTCCCCTTCTCCTCCCGCCCCCAACCTTTCCCAGCATCAGAGTCTTTTCCAGCGAGTCAACTCGTCGCATGAGGTGGCCAAAGTATTGCAGTTTCAGCTTTAGCATCAGTCCCTCCAATGAACACCCAGGATTGATCTCCTTTAGAATGGACTGGTTGGATCTCCTTGCAGTATAAGGGACTCTCAAGAGTCTTCTCCAACACCACAGTTCAAAAGCATCGATTCTTCGGCGATCAGCTTTCTTCACAGTCCAACTCTCACATCCATACATGACCACGGGAAAAACCATTGCCTTGACTAGACGGACCTTGGTTGGCAAAGTAATGTCTCTGCTTTTTAATGTGCTATCAAGGTTGGTCATAACTTTCCTTCCAAGGAGCAAGCGTCTTTTAATTTCATGGCTGCAATCAGCATCTGCAGTGATTTTGGAGACCAAAAAAATAAAGTCTGACACTGTTTCCACTGTTTTCCCATCTATTTCCCATGAAGTGATGGGACCAGATGCCATGACAGGTTCCAGGTTAATTCTCTGTCAGGACCTCGTCGATCCAGGGCCGGTAATGGGCAATCCTGGTGAAGATGGCGGGCGGCTTTGCATTGGCCTGTCCATAGGAGACAATGCCCTGGGCCACCCCAGCACACAGCAGAGGGCCCCCCGAGTCTCCCTATGGGACAGAGAAGGAAAATAGAGAGAGAAGGTGAGCCAGGGAAACCACCGCCTCCTCCCTGTGATCCAACTCTGAGTTGGTCAGACCTGCCATCAGGCTCAGGAACACTGGCTCCTCATGAGGTGGTATGTCTCGGATGCTGTTCCCTTTCCTTCCTGGCACCCCTGACCCTGGGCGGCACCCCTGACCCTGAGTGGACCCTGGTCAGAGACCCCATGGGGCTGAGAGAGGAGGATCTGTAGAGGGACAGTCCCAGTCATCAGACCTGAGGTCTCACACTTTGTCACTGGCTGACACTCCAAACTCCGTCTCCTTCCAAAGGTGTCTGCACCCTGGACGGTGATTTGTGGGGAAGACTGTAGTCTGAGAATCACCTTAAATGCAGATTTTGTGCTCTGGGGATTGCCCACACACAACTGGAGATTGTAGTCAAAAGTAGGAAAGTGGCTGCAGGCCCGGGGCTCCACGAGTGACTCTTGCAGAGTGCTGGAGGCCGGTTCCTTCACATCTGTTTCTCCCCAGCCAGCCACCCAGCACATTCTCCTGGGAGGGATGAAGGTGAACGGGGGTGGAAGGGGGAGTGTTCCCACAGCAAGGGTCAGATTGGCTTTCTCCTTCAGCTGTGAAGGAAATGAGGGCTGTCAGTGATGGAAATGGGCGTGGGGATGGGTGGAGGCAACCAGGGAGGGACAGGGCAGCTGCTTCACCTTAGAGCCAGTCGCAGAGGCTGAGCTGAGGGGTGCTGGTGAGAGGCAGGTTGGGAGAGTGTGAGGGTAATGGGACCTGAAGGGGAAGCCCTGGAGGACAGGGAGCGGGGAGGGAAGCCCTGGAGAACAGGGAGCGGAGAAGGAAGCCCTGGAGGACAGGGAGCGGGGAAGAAATCTCTGGAGGACAGGGAGCGGGTAGGGGAAGAAGAATGTGCACCTTCAGTACAGGATGTCGTGGAGACCAACAGGGCGCCATATTCGGGTGAGGGAGCTGTTTTATGGCTTCCAGCCTCCGCCGTGTGTCTTCGTTCTTTTTTTTTTTTTTTCTTTCCTAGTATCTTTTATTTTTTTATTTTTATTTTTTAACTTTTTTTTTTTATCTTTTTTTTTTTTTATTTTACAACATTGTATTGGTTGGTTTTGCCATACATTGACATGAATTCGCCCCAGGTGTACATGAGTTCCCCCTCCTGAACCCCCCTCTCACCTCCCTCCTCCCTTTATCCTCCCTCTGGGTCATCCCCGCACACCAGCCCCGAGTATCCTGTAACATGCATTGACCCTGAACTGCTGATTTGTTTCACATATGACAACATACATGTTTCAATGTCATTCTCTCAAATCATCCCACCCTCACCCTCTCCCACAAAGTCCCAAAGACTGTTCGATACAACTGTGTCTCTTTTGCTGTCTCGTATACAGGGTTATATTTCCATCTTTCTAAATTCCATATATATGTGTTAGTATACTGTATTGGTGCGTTTCTTTCTGTCTTACTTCACTCTGTATAATAGGCTCCAGTTTCATCCACCTCATTAGAACTGATTCAAATGCATTCTTTTTAATGGCTGAGTAATACTCCATTGTGTATATGTACCAAAACTTTCTTATCCATTCGTCTGCAGATGGACATCTAGGTTGCTTCCATGTCCTGGCTATTATAAACAGTGCTGCGATGAACATTGGCGTACATGTGTCTCTTTCAATTCTGATTTCCTCGGTGTGTATGCCCAGAAGTGCGATTGCTGGATCATATGGCAGTTCTATTTCCAGTTTTTTGAGGAATCTCCACACTGTTCTCCATAGTGGCTGTACTAGTTTGCATTCCCACCAACAGTGTAAGAGGGTTCCCTTCTCTCCACACCCTCTCCAGCACTTATTGCATGTAGACTTTTGGATAGCAGCCATTCTGACTGGTGTGAAATGGTATCTCATTATGGTTTTGATTTGCATTTCTCTGATTATGAGGGATGTTGAGCATTTTTTCATGTGTTTGTTAGCCATCTTTATGTCTTCTTTGGAGAAATGTCTGCTTAGTTCTTTGGCCCATTTTTTGATTGGGTCATTTATTTTTCTGGAATTGAGCTGCAGGAGCTGCTTATATATTTTGGAGATTAATCCTTTATCAGTTGCTTCATTTGCTATTATTTTCTCCCATTCTGAAGGCTGTCTTTTCACCTTACTTATAGTTTCCTTTGCTGTGCAGAAGCTTTTGATTTTAATTAGGTCCCATTTGTTTATTTTTGCTTTTATTTCCAATATTTTGGGAGGTGGGTCTTGAAGGATCCTGCTGTGATTTATGTCGGAGAGTGTTTTGCCTACGTTCTCCTCTAGGAGTTTTATAGTTTCTGGTCTTACATTTAGCTCTCTAATCCATTTTGAGTTTATTTTGGTGTATGGTGTTAGGAAGTGTTCTAGTTTCATTCTTTTACAAGTGGCTGACCAGTTTTCCCAGCACCACTTGTTAAAGAGACTGTCTTTTCTCCATTGTACATTCTTGCCTCCTTTGTCAAAGATAAGGTGTCCATAGGTGCGTGGATTTATCTCTGGGCTTTCTATTTTGTTCCATTGATCTATATTTCTGTCTTTATGCCAGTACCATACTGTCTTGATGACTGTGGCTTTGTAGTAGAGCCTGAAGTCTGGCAGGTTAATTCCCCCAGTTCCATTCTTCTTCCTCAAGATTGCTTTGGCTATTCGAGGTTTTTTGTATTTCCATACAAATTGTGAGATTATTTGTTCTAGTTCTGTGAAAAATATTGTTGGTAGCTTGATAGGGATTGCATTGAATGTATAAATTACTTTGGCTAGTATACTCATTTTTACAATATTTATTCTTCCAATCCACGAACACGGTATATTTCTCCATCTATTAGTGTCCTCTTTGATTACTTTCACTAGTGTTTTATAGTTTTCTATGTACAAGTCTTTTGTTTCCTTAGGTAGATATATTCCTAAGTATTTAATTCTTTTCGTTGCAACAGTGAATGGAATAGTTTCCTTAATTTCTCTTTCTATTTTCTCATTATTAGTGTATAGGAATGCAAGGGATTTCTGTGTGTTGATTTTATATCCTGCAACGTTGCTGTAATCATTGATTAGCTCTAGTAGTTTTCTGGTAGAGTCTTTAGGGTTTTCTGTGTAGAGGATCATGTCATCAGTGAACAGTGGAAGCTTTACTTCTTCTTTTCCAATTTGGATTCCTTTTATGTCTTTTTCTGCTCTGATTGCTGTGGCCAAAACTTCCAGAACTATGTTGAAGAGTAGTGGTGAGAGTGGGCACCCTTGTCTTGTTCCTGACTTTAGGGGAAATGCTTTCAGTTTTTCATCATTGAGGATAATGTTTGCTGTGGGTTTGTCATATATAGCTTTTATTATGTTGAGGTATGTCCCTTCTATTCCCAGTTTCTGGAGGGTTTTTATCATAAATGGATGTTGAATTTTGTCGAAGGCTTTCTCTGCATCTATTGAGATAATCATATGATTTTTATTTTTCAGTTTGTTAATGTGGTGTATTACGTTGATTGATTTGCTGATATTGAAGAATCCTTGCATTCCTGGGATAAAGCCCACTTGGTCATGATGTATGATCTTCTTAATGTGTTGTTGGATTCTGATTGCTAGAATTTTGTTAAGGATTTTTGCATCTATGTTCATCAGTGATATTGGCCTGTAGTTTTCTTTTTTTGTGGGGTCTTTACCAGGTTTTGGGATTAGGGTGATGGTGGCCTCATAGAATGAGTTTGGAAGTTTCCCTTCCTCAGCTATTTTCTGGAAGAGTTTGAGTAGAATAGGTGTTAGCTCTTCTCTAAATTTTTGGTAGAATTCAGCTGTGAAGCCGTCTGGACCTGGGCTTTTGTTTGCTGGGAGATTTTTGATTACAGTTTCAATTTCCGTGCTTGTGATGGGTTTGTTCAGATTTTCTATTTCTTCCTGGTTCAGTTTTGGAAAGTTGTACTTTTCTAGGAATTTGTCCATTTCTTCCAGGTTATTCATTTTATTGCCATATAATTGCTGATAGTATTCTCTAATAATCCTTTGTATTTCTGTGTTGTCAGTTGTGATCTCTCCATTTTCATTTCTAATTTTATTGATTTGGTTCTTCTCCCTTTGTTTCTTGATGAGTCTGGCTAGTGGTTTGTCAATTTTATTTAGCTTCTCAAAGAACCAGCTTTTGGCTTTGTTGATTTTTTCTATGGTCTCTTTTGTTTCTTTTGCATTTATCTCTGCCCTAATTTTTATGATTTCTTTCCTTCTGCTGACCCTGGGGTTCTTCATTTCTTCCTTTTCTAGTTGCTTTAGATGTAGAGTTAGGTTATTTAGTTGACTTTTTTCTTGTTTCTTGAGGTGTGCCTGTATTGCTATGAACTTCCCCCTTAGCACTGCTTTTACAGTGTCCCAGAGGTTTTGGGTTGTTGTGTTTTCATTTTCATTCATTTCTATGCATATTTTGATGTCTCTTTTGATTTCTTCTATAATTTGTTCATTATTCAGCAGCGTGTTGTTCAGTCTCCATATGTTGGCATTTTTAATAGTTTTTCTCCCATAATTGAGATCTAATTTTACTGCATTGTGGTCAGAAAAGATGCTTGGAATGATTTCAATTTTTTTGAATTTACCTAGGCTAGATTTATGACCCAGGATGTGATCTATCCTGGAAAAGGTTCCGTGTGTGCTTGAGAAAAAGGTGAAATTCATTGTTTTGGGGTGAAATGTCCTATAGATATCTATTAGGTCTAACTGGTCTATTGTATCATTTAAAGATTGTGTTTCCTTGTTAATTTTCTGTTTAGTTGATCTATCCATAGATGTAAGTGGGGTGTTAAAATCTCCCACTATTATTGTGTTATTGTTAATTTCCCCTTTCATACTTGTTAGTAATTGTCTTACATATTGAGGTGCTCCTATGTTGGGTGCATAAATATTTATAATTGTTATATCTTCTTCTTGGATTGATCCTTTGATCATTATGTAGTTTCCTTTTTTGTCTCTTTTCACAGCCTTTGTTTTAAAGTCTATTTTATCTGATATGAGTATTGCTACTCCTGCTTTCTTTTGGTCTCTATTTGCATGGAATATCTTTTTCAGCCCTTCACTTTCAGTCTGTATGTGTCCCTCATTTTGAGGTGGGTCTCTTGTAGACAGCATATATGGGGGTTTTGTTTTTGTATCCATTCAGCCAGGCTTTGTCTTTTGGTTGGGGCATTCAACCCATTTACATTTAAGGTAATTATTGATAAGTATGATCCCGTAGCCATTTTCTTTATTGCTTTGGGTTCAAGTTTATACACTCTTTCTGTGTTTCCTGTCTAGAGAAGATCCTTTAGCATTTGTTGGAGAGCTGGTTTGGTGATGCTGAATTCCCTCAGCTTTTGCTTATCTGTAAAGCTTTTGATTTCTCCTTCATATTTGAATGAGATCCTTGCTGGGTATAGTAATCTGGGCTGTAGGTTATTTTCTTTCATCACTTTAAGTATGTCTTGCCATTCCCTTCTGGCCTGAAGAGTTTCTGTTGAAAGATCAGCTGTTATCCTTATGGGAATCCCCTTGTGTGTTATTTGCTGCTTTTCCCTTGCTGCTTTTAATATTTGTTCTTTGTGTTTGATCTTTGTTAATTTGATTAATATGTGTCTTGGAGTATTTTGCCTTGGGTTTATCCTGTTGGGGACTCTCTGGGTTTCTTGGACTTGGGTGATTATTTCTTTCCCTATTTTAGGGAAGTTTTCAACTATTATCTCCTCAAGTATTCTCTCATGGTCTTTCTTTTTGTCTTCTTCTTCTGGGACTCCTATGATTCGAACATTGGAGCGTTTAACATTGTCCAAGAGGTCTCTAATATTGTCCTCATTTCTTTTAATTCGTTTTTCTTTTTTCCTCTCTGCTTCATTTATTTCTACAATTCTATCTTCTAATTCGCTTATCCTGTCTTCTGCCTCTGTTATTCTACTGTTTGTTCCCTCCAGAGTGTTTCTGATCTCATCTATTGCATTATTCATTGTATATTGACTCTTTTTTAGTTCTTCTAAGTCCTTATTAAATCTTTCTTCCATCTTCTCAATCCTTTTCTCCAGGTTATTTATCTGTAACTCCATTTTGCTTTCAAGATTTTGAATCATTTTCACCATCAAAATTCGAAATTCTTTATCAGGTAGATTCCCTATATCTTCTTCTTTTGTTTGTGTTGGTGGGCAATTATCTTGTTCCTTTACTTGCTGGGTATTTCTCTGCCTCTTCATCTTGCTTATATTGCTTTGCTTGGGGTGCCTTTCCCTCTTCTTGCAGTTTGTGGAGTTCTCTTTATTATGTAGTTTCTTCGCTGTGTGTGGGGTTGGACGGGTGACTTGTCCGGGTTCCCTGGTTAGGGAAGCATGTGTCAGTGTTCTGGTGGGTGGAGCTGGATTTCTTCTCTCTCCTTTTGAAGACAATGGGCTGCTTTTCTGGGTGCCTGATGTCCTCTGCCAGTATTCAGAAGTTGTTTTGTGGACTTTACTCCGCGTTCAAATGTTCTTTTGATGAATTTGTGGGGGAGAGAGTGGTCTCGTCGTCTTATCCCTCCGCCATCTTGTTCCTTCCTCCCCAGAACACTGGATTCTTATATTCCACTTGGTCGTGGAGTATCTCTTCCCAGCTGCTCCAGCAAGGTGCAGCCGCTGTACCTTACCTTGGACGAGGGGTATCTCCTCAAGGCTGCTCCTCCTGCTTTGAATGTGGAGCAGCTCCTCTCAGCCCTCCGGTGCCCAAGCAGCCACCGCCTCTTGGATGTGGTACAGCTCCTCTCGGCCACCGCCCTAACCCTGGGCACGGGGTAGCTCATCTCAGCCACGATTCTGCACGTGGTCGGTTGCGCCGGAGACGGGCGTCTCTGGCGTCTGCGCCGCCGGAACCAGGCGTCTCTCGCGTCTGCCCTTTGTTCTGTTTTATGCTCTGGGCTCCGAGGGGGACTGTTGTAGACCCATGTGAGGGAGAAGGACAAGGCGAAGCGCTGGTGGCAGGGTGTCTCCTGAGATGCGCCCACTCTGAGAAAGGGCGTGGAGTCTCTCCCAGGGTCAGCGATCTCTTCCCACCTCCCTTTTCTGAGCTACTCCTGGTGTGGGAGGGGCTCAGGCTTTGCTCAAGGAAGAGCTTCCCAGGGACAGAGATAATTTCCAGGGCCCCCGGGACTTGCCGGGGAGTGAGCCGGCTGTGGAGGACCCAGGGGACAGGGTAGGTACTTCCTAATCAAGGTGCCCTAATGAGGCCACCTCTCTGAGGCAGAGGTGTCCGAGGAAAGCGGGGGAGTGGTGGGGTCTCAGGTGGACCCTGCTCTCTGTCTCCCATGGAAAGGGTGGGTTCAGGTCCCCGGGAACTAAAGGCCAGTGTTCTTGAAAAGGGCGTAGAGCAAGTGGTCGAAGAAATGGGTGGGACCCTGAAGAGTGAGTCCACATCTTTTGTGTTGGGGTTGGGGAGGGGGAGCTGCTTTTAGAAGAGGGGTGCTGGGAGGAGGTCCCCCTTCCTCTGAGGGGAGCTGAGCTCACAGTGCTGAGGGTCAGGACAGCTGTTCCAGTCTGAGAATGATTTCCTTAAGGCCAAGTATTGTTGCTCCCTAAAAGACCCAGCCCTAGGAGCTCCCCCTCAGGGCCCCCAGGGGCTGTCCCTGGCTGCTCCTCTGGCTGCTCACCTCCCATTTGGAGGTAAACAGGACCCATTGTCTCACCTTCCTGCACACTGCACAGCTGTCAGTCAAAGCCCCTTCTTATCAGGAAACCACCACAGGCCACCTGCTTCCCCTGCGAGGTGACAATTTCCAGGTAGGCCATGTAGGGGCGGGAGTGTGACTTGTTCTTGTGCCCCCGATGATCTCCCCTGGAACACAGAACCCCAGGGCCTGAACACAGAGGGGGCACCAGCTGGCTTCAGGTTGGGACAGGAGTCTTTGGAATCCGCCCTCGCCCCGTGATCTGCCCTCTTCCTCTCGGATGGCTCTTGTGTCTGCTGCCTTTGCTCCAGGCACAGAAGTCTAGGCGGCCTTGGACGCCTCGCAGTCATGCTCACCTAAGTTTCCCCCCCAACTCCCATTCTGCCCTCACTCAACCCTCCTCTGTCCGCCTGCATGACCAGCTCTCCAGGTTCCTGTCTCCACCGTCTGCCTCCATATCCCATGTTGCTCAGAGATCAGCCAAGTTACAAGGCCAGAAGGTGAGGGGAACACAGGACTTTCAGCACAGTGTCACACATTCCATCCAGAGAAGACCACTCCCTGGGGCCCCCTGCTCTGGGCTTTCCCCCAGTCAAGGTGGGCTCTTTGTTCCTGGGAGCAACCACGGGCTGCAGAGTGGGCGCTGCCCAAGTGGAACCTTCACTCTGGGGTGCTGGGGAGAAATCCTGGGGTTCTGTTTAAGGGTCAGCAATCTTCTGGAAAATCTTGTTTTAAGGGTTGATCCTGCAGTTTCCAGAAGGAGTGGCCGGGAGACTCACCAGCCTGGGCTGTGCTTCAGAGGAAGAGGAGGAGCAGCGGGAGAGGAGGACGATGCATCTTCTCAGAGAGGCTGCCCAGGGCATGTGCTGCTTCTGTTTTACAGTCTTGGGTTTTTAACTCTGAACAAGTGAGGGCAGGGCCAGGCTGGTAACTGCAGGAACTGACTGGTCACCTTCTCTTCCCTTATCCTGTGCCCGCTGTCTTTCTCATCAGAGGTTCCCCTAGAGATGCCCTCTGTTTTGTTTGGATGTAGCTGAGGCCTGAACTTCAAGTCTTGGGCTCAGGGATGAGCTCCCTTCCGTGGTTCCTCATTGGTGTGGAGGTGGAGGGCTCATGTCTTTCCCAGGCAGGGCAGCTGGTTAAGGCCCATCAGAGACATGCGTGGGGGAGAGTCTTTACACTGAGAATTCAGAAGCATATGCACTTTGAAGGCCATGATGCACAGCAGAATACATGTTGCAAGACGCATGCATGCACTACATGTATGTGAGTACTGAGCACAAACTTACACCCACGCACATGAATCAAAAGTTTCAGGAAATAAGGTTTATTCTTACCATGTTCAATGCTCTCCTTCAATTTCTACTTCATGTCATTCCTTTTTATTCCAATCCACAGTATAATGCAAGCTGCATGTCACTTGAAGATGATTACCTGAAACTTGAAAAACATGGTATGGATCTCTCTCTTCCTGCAAACCGATAGTTCACTGGCTTAGAAGAAGTATCCAGAAGATCACGCTGGAGTCAATGTGTGTCAACCCTTTGGGGTCCAATTCACCCTGTGGGCTCCGCCCAGCTCCCCACAGTGTCCACTGACCCCTCCACCTCCTGAGGGCCAGGCTGGCAGGATAGGCTGACGGCTCTCCCCATGTCTCCAGTGTCCAGCTCCTTGGAAAGCCAGTCTGCCCTGTGGATGTGTGGATGTGCTATCTTTGGGGTCTGGGAGTCAACAGTGGATGGGGCCTGAGCTACAACTCAGTGTGTGTGCTGGTCTCCCAAGCAAACATCACACATAGAGCCTCTGCTCCTTGTATGTCATGTTTTAAAACTCTTATTTAATTATACAAATGTAAAAGGAGAGTTAGGGAAAAATCATAAAAATGGTTTATTATCATTTCATATAAGTTCTTTTATTTTTGAGAACCTGCCACATTTTTTCTTTTTTAAAAAAATTGGAAAATGCTTCCCTGGTGGCTCAGTGGTAAAGAATCTGTCTGCAGGAGACATGGGTTGGATTTCTGATTCAAGAAGATCTCGCGTGCCGCAGAGCAACTAAACCCATGCACACAACTATTGAGCCAGTGCTCTAGCCCAGGAGCCACAGCAGCTGAGCCCATGCACCCCAACTACTGAAGCCCGCGCACCTAGAGCCCGTGCTCTGCAACGAGAGAAGCTATCACAATGAGAAGCTTGTGCATCCTGACCAGAGAGTAGGCCCCTCTTGTTACAACTGGAGAAAACCCCCTGCAGCAACAAAGACCCAGGACAACCAAAAACAAACAAATAAGGTGTGTCCATGTGTCTGTGTTTCATATAGAGTTAGAGTTTATAATCAGATGTGTTTATCAGGATTTCTTATCTTATGTCTGCATTGATCAGTGGCAGAACTGGAAGCCCAGACCTGTGGGCTGATAGGCAGTGGGAAAAATGGAGTCTCTGGGTCCCTGGTCTGGGGCCAGCAGTAGCAGCTCTTTCTTGCATGGGGCCGGGCCTGTCTTCTAGGGCTCTTAGGGAACGTGGTGAAACCTGTATGAGGGCCATTTAATGGCAGGCTCCTGAGAGCTATCTAGGGTTCATGCTCCATTTCCCTTGTTCAAGATGTGTATGGCTGTGAGTGCAGGCATCCAACTCAGATGCTGGTGGGTATGGGATTCAGACCATTGAGGGTCACTTGCAGGAGGAAATTTTGGAGAACTTGACCTAACTCAGATTTCTCTTTTGGAAGACCTGGAGACACTGTGTCATTTCTGAAGGACGATGACAATCGAATTGGGTGATTCTGATGTAGTTCAGGGGCCAAACTCACCCTGACATTCTAGGGGATCTTTCTTTTGGACTCGCATGGCCCTGCTTCGTTGTGACAGTTGTGGTTGACAAAGCCATCCTGAGGACTTCCAGGGCTCAGCCCTCCCCAGCATCCTGAGTTCTTGTACTTGGGAAATTTTCCTCCTTCTCACTTGGCAGATACTTCTCTGGCCCCAGACCCTTTAATGAGGGGGATGGTGAAGATGAGGCAGAAGTGGGTGTAAGGATGCAAGGTGTCAACAGCCCAAGCCTGGGACCATCTCCAGAAAGAGTCACGGGGAGTTTGCTACGGTGCATCTATGCCCTGAATTGTAGTGGCTGAGGCACAAGTTTGTGGGAAGAGGAGAAGTGAGGGAGGAGGACAGAGGAGCAGGAGGAGGAGGAAGAGGTAGGCTGAATAATGGCGCCCAGAAATATCCAGGTCCTAATCCTTTGAACCTATGAATGTTACCTTATATGGTAACAGGAACTTGCAGATGTGATTAAGATAAGAATCTTGAGATGGGGAGATTACCCATGTTGTCCAGGTGGGCCCTAAGTGTAATTACATGCATCCTTACAAGAGACAGGCAGAAGGAAATTCTACTATGAGAGAAGGCCAAGTGACAACCTCAGCAGAGAGAGAGAGAAAGAGAGAGATGCAAAGTCACTACTCTGTGGGCTTTGAAGATAGAGGAAAGGACCATGAGCCGAGGAATGCGAGCTATGCCACTATAGAAGTTGGAAAAGTTAGCAGCCTCTGGAGGGAGTGCAGCCTTGCCAACACCTCGGTTTGGGGCTGCTGCTTCTGATCTCCAGAAATGTAAGAGAAAAAATGAGTACTATTTTAACTCATCGTGCATGCATGCTAAGTCACTTCAGCCATGTTCAACTCTTTGCGACCCCAGAGGAGCCTCCCAGGCTCCTCTGCCCTTGGGATTCTCCAGGCAAGAATACTGGAGTGGGTTGTCATGCCCTCCTCCAGGGGATCTTTCCAACCCAGGGATTGAACCCACATCTCTTATGTCTCCTGCATCGGCAGGTGAGTTCTTTACCATTAGCGCCACCTGGGAAGCCTCTTTAACCCACTAAGTTGGTAGTATTTTGTTATAGTGACTATAATAAAATAATACAGTGATCAATGGACTTCATGGGTCTGACCTGACACAGTCTGAACAACACTATAAATATTTGGAACAAGTCGGTGCCATACTTGACACCCACCTATAACTGGTGGGAGGCATCACATCTTCCAGAAGCAGGAAGAGAATTCCTTTTTGCTTTATTTCAGAAATACAGCACTAATTTCCATTTTTAGAGGAATAAACCATAAGTTAAAAAAAAATAGAAACAGAAAAGGCAGAGAAGAGTTAGAGACAGGCTAGAAACAAAGAGCAAGGCAACAAATAGAAAATGGTAACAAGTATGGTAGGTATTATACCAATACTCGTTTTGAATACTACTGGTTGAAATGCACCAATTAAAATGAAGAGGTGCACAAACTGCTGGGGGGTACTCAATCTTGGGGTCTAATGATGCTAATACAGTAATAAGTATCTTTAATACTTACTATACCTGATGCTTTAACCCCTCATCTCTTATTTAATCCTCATCATTCTTATGCCCATTTTACAGATGAATGGGAAGGGGGAGCCTAAGAAAGATGAAGAAAGTTGCCCAAAATACAAATCTGGTAAGGGATCCTACCAGGATCCCAATGCAGTCTGATTCCAAGCTCTTAATGTAATCCATCTTGTTCCCAAATGCATGCTAAAAATTAGGGTTCTGTAAGAAAAAGGTAATTCTTTGCCAAGCCTTGACAATGTGATTTTGCATTTAACTCAGAGATACTTGTCTTGGGCTTCCCTGGTGGCTCAGACAGTAAAGAATCCCCCTGCAATGCAGGAGACTTGGGTTCGATCGCTGGGTTGGGAAGATCCCCTGGAGGAGGTCATTGCAACCCACTCCAGTATTCTTGCCTGGAGAATTCCATGGGCAGAGGAGCCTAGTGGGCTACAGTCCATGGGGTTGCAAAGAGTTGGACATGACTGAGTGACTAAGCCCATATACTTGTCTTAGGAGATCCACTCCTCTCATCCTTTGATAACATTCTTCTTATAAGCACTGAAAAAACCAACCCTTCCCAAGAGATCTTGGTGCTTACATCCCTCCATCATGGCAGCATCAACAGACCAGCCAAATGTTCAGAATTACATCAGACATATATGGCATGTAGGGGAAAGAGAAGGTTCTTTCCGCTTGGTTGTGTTAAGAGATAAGGAAATGCAGGGATCAGGAGCAACTGAAAGGAAGAATCATTATCTGGGAAAACATTGATGCACATCCTGGAGGGCTAAGGGAAGAGTCCTGAGTAGCGTCCCCTTACTTAATTGAAACAACAGATTGGAGAGCATAAAAGAAACCCTTGAAGGCAGGCCCTCAGACTCTGGCCATGCTGACTCAGAGCAAAGTCCTGACTCCATTTCTGGCAGCAACTATTATCCAACAAGCTTCATGGGAGCATGTTGAAAAATAAAAAATAAAGACAGTTGATGCCATACAGCCTTCCTCCTACAGGTAAGAGAAGATCCCCGTGGACAGATTTGATTCTAAGGTACACAGAACTCTCTTTTGCTGCCCTGGCTGATGCTGATTGTTAATAGACTGACAGAATTGCGAGGTTTACTAGAGAAGCACGCCAGACTTAAAGGACTTTACCCAAGCCCATGGGAAAGGGATGGTTTGGACAGTTTTACGTGACTCCTGGACACACAGAGAGGCTGATGAGAGGAGAGGAGACAGGGCGGGGACTGACACAGAGCCAGCTGTCCTCAGGTGCACAGTGAGCCTACCAGAGAAACGAGAAAGGGAAACAAGAAACTCTGGTGCCATCACTCACCCCAGAGGGAGTTCTCCCAAGGAGACACTGGGTTCCTCCTCCGCTCAACCTTTTGCTTTGCTAGTTCACCAGTGCCTTCAAGCACCAGCACAGTAATACATACATACATACATATGTACATAACTACAGAAAGAAAGGAGAAAGAAAGAAAACATCCTTAGGCATAAGGGAGAGAGCCTAGGAGTCCTATAACTAAGGACTGTAACACAATGGGGCTTCCCAGGTGGCGCTAGTGGTAAAGAACCCACCTGCCAATGCAGGTTAGATGTAAGAGACGTGGATTCAATCCCTGGGTCGGGAAGATCATGGCAACACACTGGAGGAGGGCATGGCAACCCACTCCAGTATTCTTGCCTGGAGAATCCCATGGACAGAGGAGCCTGGCGGGCTGCAGTCCATAAGGCTGCAAAGAAAAGGCCACGACTGGAGCGACTAAGCATGCATGCATAACACAGTGAAGGTCAGAAGCAAAGGAAAACTTTCAAGTGAAGCTAAACATTCAGTTCAGTTCAGTTCAGTCGCTCAGTCATTTCCGACTCTCCGCGACCCCATGAATCACAGCACGCCAGGCCTCTCTGTCCAAAACCAACTCCCAGAGTTCACTCAAACTCATGTCCACAGAGTCGGTGATGCCATCCAGCCATCTCATTCTCCGTCGTCCCCTTCTCCTCCCGCCCCCAACCTTTCCTAGCATCAGAGTCTTTTCCAGTGAGTCAACTCATCGCATGAGATGGCCAAAGGATTGCAGTTTCAGCTTTAGCATCAGTCCCTCTAATGAACACCCAGGATTGATCTCTTTTAGAATGGACTGGTTGGATCTCCTTGCAGTACAAGGGACTCTCAAGAGTCTTCTCCAACAGCACAGTTCAAAAGCATCAATTCTTCGGCGATCAGCTTTCTTCACAGTCCAACTCTCACATCCATACATGACCACGGGAAAAACCATAGCCTTGACTAGATGGACCTTGGTTGGCAAAGTAATGTCTCTGCTTTTTAATATACTATCTAGGTTGGTCATAACTTTCCTTCCAAGGAGTAAGCGTCTTTTAATTTCATGGCTGCAATCAGCATCTGCAGTGATTTTGGAGCCCCCAAAAATAAAGTCTGACACTGTTTTCACTGTTTTTCCATCTATTTCCCATGAAGTGATGGGACCAGATGCCATGATCTTTGTTTTCTGAATGTTGAGCTTCAAGCCAACCTTTTCACTCTCCTCTTTCACTTTCATCAAGAGGCTTTTGAGTTCCTCTTCACTTTCTGCCATAAGGGTAGTGTCATCTGCATATCTAAGGTTATTGATATTTCTCCTAGCAATCTTGATTCCAGCTTGTGCTTCTTCCAGCCCAGCGTTCCTCATGATGTACTCTGCATATAAGTTAAATAAGCAAGGTGACAATATACAGCCTTGACGTACTCCTTTTCCTATTTGGAACCAGTCTGTTGTTCCATGTACAGTTCTAACCGTTGCTTCCTCACCTGCATACAGGTTTCTCAAGAGACAGGTCAGGTGGTCTGGTATTCCCGTCTCTTTCAGAATGTTCCACAGTTTATTATGATCCACACAGTCAAAGGCTTTGGCATAGTCAATGAAGCAGAAATAGATGTTTTTCTGGAACTCTCTTGCTTTCTCCATGATCCAGCGGATGTTGGCAATTTGATCTCTGGTGCCTCTGCCTTTTCTAAAACCTGCTTGAACATCTGGGAGTTCTGGGTTCACATATTGCTGAAGCCTGGCTTGGAGAATTTTGAGCATGACTTTACTAGCATGTGAGATGAGTGCAGTTGTGCGGTAGTTTGAGCATTCTTTGGCATTGCCTTTCTTTGGGATTGGAATGAAGACTGACCTCTTCCAGTCCTGTGGCCACTGCTGAGTTTTCCAAGTTTGCTGGCATACTGAGTGCAGCACTTTCACAGCATCATCTTTCAAGACTTGCAATAGCTCAACTGGAATTCCATCACCTCCACTACCTTTGTTCGTAATGATGCTCTCTAAGGCCTACTTGACTTCACATTCCAAGATGTCTGGCTCTAGGTCAGTGATCACATTATCGTGATTATCTTGGTTGTGAAGATCTTTTTTGTACAGTTCTTCTGTGTATTCTTGCCACCTCTTCTTAATATCTTCTGCTTCTGTTAGGTCCATACCATTTCTGTCCTTTATCGAGCCCATCTTTGCATGAAATGTTCCCTTGGAATCTCTAATTTTCTTGAAGAGGTCTCTTGTTTTTCCTGTTCTGTTGCTTTCCTCTATTTCTTTGCATTGATCCCTGAGGAAGGCTTTCTTATCTCTCCTTGCTATTCTTTGGAACTCTGCATTCAGATGCTTATATCTTTCCTTTTCTCCTTTGCTTTTCGCTTCTCTTCTTTTCACAGCTATTTGTAAGGCCTCCTCAGACAGCCATTTTGCATTTTTGCATTTCTTTTCCATGGGGATGGTCTTGGTCCCTGTCTCCTGTACAATGTCACGAACTTCCATCCACAGTTCATAAGGCACTCTGTCTATCAGATCTAGTCCCTTAAATCTATTTCTCACTTCCACTGTATAATCATAAGGGATTTGATTTAGGTCATATCTGAATGGTCTAGTGGTTTTCCCTACTTTCTTCAATTTAAGTTTGAATTTGGCAATAAGGAGTTCATAATCTGAGCCACAGTCAGCTCCTGGTCTTGTTTTTGCTAACTGTATAGAGCTTCTCCATCTTTGGCTGCAAAGAATATAATCAATCTGATTTCGGTGTTGACCATCTGGTGATGTCCATGTGTAGAGTCTTCTCTTGTGTTGTTGGAAGAGGGTGTTTGCTACGACCAGTGCGTTCTCTTGACAAAACTCTATTAGCCTTTGCCCTGCTTCATTCCGTGCTCCAAGGCGAAATTTGCCTGTTGTTCCAGATGTTTCTTGACTTCCTACTTTTGCATTCCAGTCCCTTATAATGAAAAGGACGTCTTTTTTGGGTGTTAGTTCTAAAAGGTCTTGTAGGTCTTCATAGAACTATTCAACTTCGGCTTCTTCAGCATTACTGGTTGGGGCATAGGCCTGATTACTGTAATATTGAATGGTTTGCCTTGGAAACGAACAGAAACATTAGAAAACCACAAATGGGTTCCAGCTAAAGTACAGAAGGAACAAATTATCTGTACCTTATTCTCTTCTGTCTCATTGGACATGAAGCAGGCATAGGTGTCAGGTATTCATCTCAGTGTCAAAATGAATTATGTAGACAAAACCAGTGATTTCAGGAAAGGGAATGTTCACTGCATCCTGTAACTGCTAAGAAAGATTTACCATCATGGAAAACTCCAACATGGATGGAACCTTCCAGTCAAGTCTAATTCTGAGGCATAAGCTTTGATAGCAAGATTCGTAAAATAGAGATAACTCTCCCTACTTCACAGGATTGTTACAAAAATAATACTACATCTAAGAGAGTGACAATAATTGATATTCATGAGCTCTTTAAAGTCCTAATTCCAATCCCATTTGCTCTTATGATAATGTGTGTAAAGTCCAGTCATAGAGTATGACCTCTTCCTCTACCTAATATTCTTTGATCACTCTCTTCTGCCCATGAACCTTTGGTTAGGAGGGAAAGAGAAATGCAGATTAATGTTTTTCAAATTGCAGGTAACCGTGCTTGAAGTGCAGTGTAGCTTGCATTTTAATCTGGAGTGGAATAAAATGGGATGGAAAGGGGTGGCAACTCAGATTTCATTGCGTGTGATTAAGGATGAATATTGTTTCCTGAAACTGTGGATTCATTTGAATGTTTGTGGGTTTGTGCCTTTGTACTCACACATACCTACGGTACATGTGTTGGGTCTTTTTGCAAATGTATTTCCTACTATGGTCATTGTCTTAAACGTGCACGTGCTTCTGCATTCTCAGAGTAAAGACTCTCCCCAACCCATGTCTCTGATGGGCCTTAACCAGCTGCCCTGCCTGGGAAGGACGTGAGCCCTCCACCTCCACACCGATGAGGAACCACGGAGGGGAGCTCATCCCTGAGGCCAAGACTTGGAGTTCAGGCCTCAGCTTCACCTCAGACAAAACAGAGGGCATCTCTAGGGGACTTCTGATTAGAAAGACAGCGGGCACAGGATAAGGGAAGAGAAGGTGACCAGTCAGTTCCTGCGGTTACCAGCCTGGCCCTGCCCTCGCTTGTTGGGAGTTAAAAACCCAAGACTGGAAAACAGAAGCAGCACATGCCCTGGGCAGCCTCTCTGAGAAGATGCATCGTCCTCCTCTCCCGCTGCTGCTGCTCCTCCTCTGTTGCAGAGCCCAGACTGGTGAGTCTCCCGGCCACTCCTTCTGGAAACTGCAGGATCAACCCCTAAAACAAGATTTTTCAGAAGATTGCTGACCCTTAAACAGAACCCCAGGATTTCTCCCCAGCACCCTAGAGTGAAGGTTCCACTTGGACAACACCCACTCTCTGCAGCCCGTGGTCGCTCCCAGGAACAAGGAGCCCACCTTGACTGGGGGAAAGCCCAGAGCAGGGGGCCCCAGGGGGTGGTCTTCTCTGGATGGAATGTGTGACACTGTGCTGAAAGTCCTGTGTTCCCCTCACCTTCTGGCCTTGTACCTTGGCTGATCTCTGAGCAACATGGGATATGGAGGCAGACGGTGGAGACAGGAACCTGGAGAGCTGGTCACGCAGGCGGACAGAGGAGGGTTGAGTGAGGGCAGAATGGGAGTCGGGGGAAACCTTAGGTGAGCATGACTGCGAGGCGTCCAAGGCCGCCTAGGCTTCTGTGCCTGGAGCAAAGGCAGCAGACACAAGAGCCATCCAAGAGGAAGAGGGCAGATCACGGGGCGAGGGCGGATTCCAGAGACTCCTGTCCCAACCTGGAGCCAGCTGGTGCACCCTCTGTGTTCAGGCCCTGGGGTTCTGTGTTTAGGCCCTGGGGTTCTGTGTTCCAGGGGAGATCATTGGGGTCACAAGAGCAAGCCACACTCCCGCCCCTACATGGCCTACCTGGAAATTGTCACCTCGCAGGGGAAGCAGGTGGCCTGTGGTGGTTTCCTGATAAGAAGGGGCTTTGACTGATGGCTGCACAGTGTGCAGGAAGGTGAGACAATGGGTCCTGTTTATCTCCAAATGGGAGGTGAGCAGCCAGGGGAGCAGCCAGGGACAGCCCCTGGGGGCCCTGAGGGGGAGCTCCTAGGGCTGGGTCTCTTTAGGGAGAGACAACACTTGGCCTTAAGGAAATCGTTCTCAGACTGGAACAGCTGTCCTGACCCTCAGCACTATGAGCTCAGCTCCCCTCAGAGGAAGGGGGACCTCCTCCCAGCACCCCTCTTCTAAAAGCAGCTCCCCCTCCCCAACCCCAACGCAAGAGATGTGGACTCACTCTTCAGGGTCCCACCCATTTCTTTGACCACTTGCTCTACGCCCTTTTCAAGAACACTGGCCTTTAGTTCCCGGGGACCTGAACCCACCCTTTCCATGGGAGACAGAGAGCAGGGTCCACCTGAGACCCCACCACTCCCCCGCTTTCCTCGGACACCTCTGCCTCAGAGGGGTGGCCCTCATTAGGGCACCTTGATTAGGAAGTGCCTACCCTGTCCCCTGGGTCCTCCACAGCCGGCTCACTCCCTGGCAAGTCCCGGGGGCCCTGGAAATTATCTCTGTCCCTGGGAAGCTCTTCCTTGAGCAAAGCCTGAGCCCCTCCCACACCAGGAGTAGCTCAGAAAAGGGAGGTGGGAAGAGATCGCTGACCCTGGGAGAGACTCCACGCCCTTTCTCAGAGTGGGCGCATCTCAGGAGACACCCTGCCACCAGCGCTTCGCCTTGTCCTTCTTCTCGCTCACATGGGTCTGCAACAGTCCCCCTCGGAGCCCAGAGCATAAAACAGAACGAAGGCACATGGCGGAGGCTGGAAGCCATAAAACAGCTCCCTCACCTGAATATGGCGCCCTGTTGGTCTCCACGACCTCATGTACTGAAGGCACACATTCTTCTTCCCCTCCCCACTCCCTGTTCTCCAGGGCTTCCCTCCCTGCTCCCTGTCCTCCAGGGCTTCCTTCCCCGCTCCCTGTCCTCCAGGGCTTCCTTCCCCGCTCCCTGTCCTCCAGAGCTTCCTTCCCCGCTCCCTGTCCTCCAGGGCTTCCCTCCCCGCTCCCTGTTCTCTAGGGCTTCCCCTTCAGGTCCCATTACCCTCACACTCTCCCAACCTGCCTCTCACCAGCACCCCTCAGCTCAGCCTCTGTGACTGGCTCTAAGGTGGAGCAGCTGCCCTGTCCCTCCCTGGTTGCCTCCACCCGTCCCCAAGCCCATTTCCGTCACTGACAGCCCTCATTTCCTTCACAGCTGAAGGAGAAAGCCAATCTGACCCTTGCTGTGGAAACACTCCCCCTACCACCCCCGTTCACCTTCATCCCTCCTGGGAGAATGTGCTGGGTGGCTGGCTGGGGAGAAACAGATGTGAAGGAACCGGCCTCCAGCACTCTGCAAGAGTCACTTGTGGAGCCCCGGGCCTGCAGCCACTTTCCTGCTTTTGACTACAATCTCCAGTTGTGTGTGGGCAATCCCCAGAGCACAAAATCTGCATTAAGGTGATTCTCAGACTACAGTCTTCCCCACAAATCACAGTCCATGGTGCAGACACCTTTGGAAGGAGTCGGAGTTCACAGTGTCAGCCAGTGACAAAGTGTGAGACCTCAGGTCTGATGACTGGGACTGTCCCTCTGCAGATCCTCCTCCCTCGGCCCCGTGGGGTCTCTGACCAGGGTCCACTCAGGGTCAGGGGTGCCGCCCAGGGTCAGGGGTGCCAGGAAGGAAAGGGAACAGCATCCGAGACATACCACCTCATGAGGAGCCAGTGTTCCTGAGCCTGATGGCAGGTCTGACCAACTCAGAGCTGGACCACAGGGAGGAGGCGGTGGTTTCCCTGGCTCACCTTCTCTCCCTTTCCTTCTCTGTCCCACAGGGAGACTCAGGGGGCCCTCTCCTGTGTGCTGGGGTGGCCCAGGGCATTGTCTCCTATGGACAGGCCAATGCAAAGCCGCCCGCCGTCTTCACCCGGATCGCCCATTACCGGCCCTGGATCGACGAGGTCCTGACAGAGAATTAACCTGGAACCTGGGCCAGCCTGAGGGGAAACCGGAGCAGGACTCCGGCAGGTTCTCTGTGCCACTCACCCTGGATCTGCCTCTGCTTTTCCTCTTAAAGCCCCATCATGTCCCTAATCCTCAGGAAGGCCCTTCCAGGTCACAGAATTCCCAATAAATCTCAGTGAACACCTGGCTTCTGGACCTGAGTGTGTGTCTCCTCTCTCTTCTCCCGGCATCAGGCGTTCCAAAAGCCTTGAAAAGGGTGAGTGTGTGTGTGTGTGTGAGTGTGTGTGTTAGTGTGTGTGTGTGTGTGTGTGTGTGTGTGTGTGAGTGAGACAGAGAGAACGCAGCGAAGAACAACAGGGAGAGAGAGAAGAGCAAGGGGCTCCCTGGAGTGGCCGGGCTCCGACGTCCACCCTAAACAAGAGAGCACAGCAGATCCTTCCCTGCCTTCAGCAGCATCTCTGAGTCATCTTTAGGGCTCTTCAGAATCACTGCGAACATGCTGAATCATAGGGTGTTTAGAGCATCCCTGGCCTCTCCCCCGGAGAAGGTAATGGCAAGCCACTCCAGTACTCTTGCCTAGAAAATCGCATGGACGGAGGAGCCTGGTGGGCTGCAGTCCATGGGGTCGCACAGAGTCGGACATGACTGAGGCGACTTGGTGGTGGCGGCGGCGGCGGCGGCCTCTCCCCATTAGGTGCCAGTATCAACATCCCCCTCTCCCCCAAGTTCTGAACCAAAGATGTCTCCAGGCTTTGCTAAATGTCCCCTAGGGGAGATGTCATGTTGGCGTTTTGGGGGGAGCGGTTGCATAGGCATGGTGTTGTGAAGGAGCTGGGCAGGAGTCAGCCTCAGTGGTAAACCTCAGGTTTAGATGCATTTGGTTCATACTTCCCCCCACCCCCAACAGTCCACCTCGATAAGAGAAGATCTACCATCTGTGCAGCTGTGATGTGAGATGCAGAGACTAACTTCTGCAAAAGGAATAGGTGGGGCTGATAAGAGGAGGGACAGCATCACAAGTCCTGCACGAACCACAGCCACAAACGGCTGCTCCCAACCACACCAGCCTGTATGACCTCCACAACGTCCAGCACTGTGGGCAGCACGGAGGGAGAGGGTCAGTCCTGTAAGGACAGGGGCCACTAACTCTGTGTCCTTCGCCCAGGAGTCGAACAGCCTTGCTGTGTAGGCTGGAGCCTGCCCCCCGGGTTCAGTGTAATTACCTGCTACTGTGAGGGCACCCTGAACTGGGTCATAGACTCATCCTTCATGCTGAGTGTCAGCCTGAACCCCTGCTTCCGTGTCCTTGGAGACCAGCCCAGAGTCAACAGTCCCGCAGTGTCCTCATGTGGAGCAGAGCAGGGACCTGGGGGAGGAGATGGAGCTGCTCCCTGGGTGCAGTGAAGCGCTGACAATGTCCAGGCTCAGGGCTCAGCAGCTGAGCAGCCCTCAGGGGCCTGCCCTGTCTTCTGATGGAGGCCCTGTAAGGCTCCCATTGCCTAACGGGGTCTTAAGATGGGGGGACAGGACCAGGAGTAGAGCTGGCTCAGTCCTTGCCCTTTCCTGTCCTCAGGGGGACTCTGGGTGTGACAAGGGAGCCCCTGGGCATTGTCTCCTAGGGACAAAATAATGTGTCACCTCCAGGGTCCTATACCAAAGTCTCAAGTTTCCTGCCCTGGATGAAGAAAACCATGAAAAGCCTCTGACTGCAGGAACCAGACCATCTTCCCTGGGGCTGATCCAGAATCACACTGTACGGTTGGGGGTGCCTGCAGCTCAGTAAATGTCTCTCAGCTGGGCTCAATGGGCTGGTTGCTTATTTATTCACTGACTCCTAGTCACAAATACTCACTGTGTGCTTAGAAAGGCAATGACAGGATTCTGCTGTTTTCTGCTTCCTCCTCTCCCCCTCCCACCATCTCTTCCCCTAAACGCCATGCAAAGCTGTCACCCAGGTCTGCTTACCCACACCTGTCCTCCATTGCCGGCCCTCCTGCCAGGGCTGAAGCTGAGCACCATCAGGGGAGAATATGAACCTCTCTGGTCCTGGGTAGGGTGCACTCCTTAGCTCCTTGCTCTGCGTAAATGGCAGGGGGGAGTGGGTCATGCCATGGGCCCCCGACACCAAGAGCACACCCTGGGGCTGCAGCTCCAGGGCAGAGACCCTCCTACTGGGGAGGGGACTGCCTGAGCTGACCTTTAACCAACACAGCCAGGGGAGCTGGCCCAGAGCTGGGCTGGTCTGCTGAGAAGCCCCTCGTTCCCACACATGTTGAGTAGGAGTGTTTTTACATGTAACTCTAGAATGTCAGTCATTTTGTTTCTAGACATGAAGATAGTGCTCTGCTCACTGGAGCATCCTCGCCCCTGGGGGAGGGGGCAGCAGGGAGGGAAGAGAAGGGACAGGGCAGCCTTGTTTTTCACTCTTAATGTGCTGTGCTTGGTCGCTCAGCCTCTCAGTCGTGTCCAGCTCTTCGCGAACCCATGAACTGTAGCCTGCCTGGCTCCTCTGTCCATGGAATTCTCTAGGCAAGAATACTGGAGTGGGTAGCCTTTCCCTTCTCCAGGGGGTCTACCCAATCCACATTGCAGGTGGATTCTTTACCACCTGAGTTACCAGGGAAGCCCACTCTTAAGAAAGCAGGTATAAATGTCATTGCACACGCTCAAATGGTAGGAACACATATTTGAAAGGCAATTAGAATCTGATTCTAGACACTCATCCATTGGATGGGCCAGAAACAGGCTCCCTGTCATGGCTGCAAGCTCCTGCCTGTGCAAACCAAACTGCAGTCAGCGAGGCCCACGTGGTCTGGACAAATGGAGAAACTCCTGTGCTCTTGGGCCGTCACATTACTTCTGCTCCATAGGGTCCAAGACAATCTAGACTTTTCATCCTTGGGAAGGTCTTGTTTTGGAGAGTATGTGATTTTTGCTGGGCAAGAATCTCCCTGTTCTGGTCTCCCCTCGCCAGACACTTCTAACTGCCATCCTCCAGGGTCTTGACCACTGTGCTAAGCTACCTGGGAGCTGAGCCTGAGTCCCTGCTGTTGGCTGGTGCTGCCCTACCCCTAACACACAGCACTGTGCTTCTCTGAGGCAGGTGTCAACACTTTGGGATGGAGTTGCTCTAAAGGCAGGCCCTTTCCCCTCTGGTTGTACACAAATCACGCAGCAACACAATCTGCTAGTGACCTGGGGCATGTTTACAAAGGAAGAGCTGTGGTGACACAGCTTCTGATTTGGAGCTGAAAAAATCCCCAGACGTCCTAGGACCCAGCTTGTTGATTGAAAAAATCACACAAAAGGAAAACAAAGAAACAGAAACGTACTGATTAAAAAAGGTGCCCAACCACCTACATATTCAGCTCAAGTATAACATTTACTTTGAGGAAATTGTTCTGTGGTTTGAAAAAGTTTAAGAATATTTGTGGCAGACTCTCGTCCTCCTTCGAGAGATGAGGGAGACAGAGTCCCCGGAGGGACAGTGAGCGCCTGGAGGCCCCACAAAGTTAGGATAGAGCCTGGGCTCAGCCAGGCCAGCAAGAGGACTTGCATGTTTTCTAACCCTGCCCACTGATGACTTCCTGCCATCCCTGGACAAGACAGGAGCCTCTGCTCAGATGCCTCCCTCCACACACAGTGAGTCCCTGGGCTCCCATGGCAGCCGTTCTCTGACAAGTACTCAGACAGCTTCACGGTGAGCTGTTCTGTCTGCTCATGGGCACAATCAGATGAGGTTGAGTAAAAGCATGCTGATTTCTCCAAATCTTCTGGTCTGTGGAAATGTCCTCCATCCCCCACTTTTGAGGAAACAGTCCTTAAGTTGTTTAAAGATCTTTGCAATGGAAATAAGAAACAAAATAAAATAAAGTATCCCTGGACTTCCCTGGTGACTCAGTGGATAAGAATCTGCCTGCCAATGCAGGGGGCATGAGTTCGATCCTTTATCTGGGAAGATTCCATGTGATTCAGAACAAGTAAGCCTATGCAGGACAACTACTGAAGCCTGTGTGCCTAGAGCCTGTGCTCTGCAATGAGCAATGCTCTTCTCTTCTCTTCCCACCACAATGAGAAGCCTGCACATCTGAACAAAGAATA
The DNA here is from genome assembly GCF_049115385.1 of Moschus berezovskii. Lineage (NCBI taxonomy): Eukaryota > Metazoa > Chordata > Mammalia > Artiodactyla > Moschidae > Moschus > Moschus berezovskii. The sequence continues at coordinate 35,398,315 of NC_142480.1, read as the reverse complement.
GCCATAACTAGAGAAAGCCCATGTAGGGCAATGAAGACCCTGCTCAGCCAGAAATAAATAAATGAGTACAATTTAAAAAATATCTGTAATGACCTCCAGTGAAATGCCTCTCCTGACCAAGACCTCTCCCACCACGTTTCCCCCCCAGACCCACAAGAAGATTCAGTTCCCAATATACCTGGAGAGAGAACCGCCAGGCCAGCTCAGGGGATGATGGACCTGAACGGTCAAGCCCTTGCTAGTTTGTTTTGGGAATCTGCTTTGAAACAGGAACGGCTCTGCCTTCTCTGCCCGTGACCATGCTGCTGTTGGTACCACTCACAGTGGTCTTGCAGGGTTTACTTCATGTCTCTGTATCCCACACAACACGACTTTTGGCCAACACGTGTTTTACTGTGAAAGAACGCTGAAGCCATGAGTTCATGTCCCATATCACCCAGAAACAGCTGGCCTGAGAGTTGTGTAAGATTTAGTAATGTAGATAGTGGAAAGACAACCACCTTCCAGACTGGGATGCTGTCTTTCAGGATGTGGTATATGCTTTAAGCCAGCAGTGAGTATAGCATGTTGTTTCTCTCATAGCTAGAATACATGGTTCTAGAGACAAAGAAGTGACCATAGGAGTGGCTCTCATTCCTACTATTAAACCTATTAGCTCAGTCTCAGAAGTTTTACTTCTGTCTCTATGGCCTTGGACTCTTCTGATTTTTAGAGGCCTTAATTTGTAGGAAAGCAATCGACAGACAGATAAACTTACTGTGTAAGTTCGGTGGGTGATCCTAATTGCCCAGGGAAGATGAGATTCCCTGTGTTACATCTTAGTAACTTGGTATTTCCATTCCTATTAGTGATGGTCAGTGAAAGGCTACTTTAGCCCAATAAACATAAGACCACTAATATCTTTCAAGAATAAAGTGGTGAGTCACCACACCAGATAAAGAATCCCACTAGCTGAGATATTTGAGATAAGATTCCTCTGTATGCTTCTCAGATGATAAAATTCCTGTCCTTGTGATGACCTCCCAGTCTCCTTGGTCAAGGACCCTTTCAAATCTCCTGGAGAAAGAGATATATGTGTGCACGTGTATATATATATATATCCATCTGGTCTAATGCGTTATAGCTGATTGCAGCCATGAAATTAAAAGACGCTTACTCCTTGAAAGCAAAGTTATGACCAACCTAGATAGCATATTAAAAAGCAGAGACATTACTTTGCCAACAAAGGTCCGTCTAGTCAAGGCTATGGTTTTTCCAGTGGTCATGTATGGATGTGAGAGTTGGACTGTGAAGAAAGCTGATCTCCAAAGAATTGATGCTTTTGAACTGTGGTGCTGGAGAACACTCTTGAGAGTCCCTTGGACTACAAGGAGATCCAACCAGTCCATTCTAAAGGAGATCAATCCTGAGTGTTCATTGGAAGGACTGATGCTAAAGCTGAAACTGCAATACTTTGGCCACCTCATGTGACGAGTTGACTCACTGGAAAAGACTCTGATGCTGGGAGGGATTGGGGGCGGGAGGAGAAGGGGATGACAGAGAATGAGATGGCTGGATGGCATCACTGACTCAATGGCCATGAGTTTGAGTGAACTCCAGGAGTTGGTGATGGACAGGGAGGCCTGGCGTGCTGTGATTCATGGGGTTGCAAAGAGTTGGACACGACTGAGTGACTGAACTGAACTGAACTGAAGGCCTTTGTTTCCTTATTTATTTTTTATCTGAATGATCTGTCCATTGAAGTAATTGGGGTGTTAAAGTCCCATATTTTTACTGTATTGGGGAAACAGTGTCAGACTTTATTTTTTTGGGCTCCAAAATCACTGCAGATGCTGATTGCAGCCAGGAAATTAAAAGACGCTTACTCCTTGAAAGGAAAGTTATGACCAACCTAGATAGCATATTAAAAAGCAGAGACATTACTTTGCCAACAAAGGTCCGTCTAGTCAAGGCTATGGTTTTTCCCGTGGTCATGTATGGATGTGTGAGTTGGACTGTGAAGAAAGCTGATCTCAGAAGAATTGATGCTTTTGAACTGTGGTGCTGGAGAAGATTCTTGAGAGTCCCTTGGACTGCAAGGAGATCCAACCAGTGCATTCTAAAGGAGATCAATCCTGGGTCTTCATTGGAAGGACTGATGCTAAAGCTGAAACTCCAATACTTTGGCCACCTCATGTGACGAGTTGACTCACTGGAAAAGACTCTGATGCTGGGAGGGATTGGGGGTGGGAGGAGATGGGGACGACAGAGAATGAGATGGCTGGGTGGCATCACTGACTCTGTGGACATGAGTTTGAGTGAACTCCGGGAGTTGGTGATGGACAGGGAGGCCTGGCTTGCTGTGATTCATAGGGTCGCAAAGAGTCTGACACGACTGAGTGACTGAACTGAACTAACTGAACTGAACCGTCAATTTCTCCCTTTACGCTTGTTAATATTTATGTTTTTAGGTGCTCCAATGTTGGTTGTGTATATATCTAAAATTTATCTATCTTCTCCTTGAATTGATCCCTTGATCATTATGTAATGTCCTTATTTGTCTCTTGTCACAGTCTTTGTTTTAAAGCTATTTTGTCTGGTACAAGCATTGCACCCTGGGTTTACTTTTGTTTCCATCTGCTTGGAATCCTTTTTCTTTCCCCTTATTTTCAGTCTGTGTGTGTCTTTAGATCTGAAGTGAGTCTCCTGTAGGCAGCATATGTATGAATCCTATTTCCGTATCCATTTAGGGATTCCATGTCTTTTAATTGGCTCATTTAGTCCATTTGTATTTAAAGTAGTTATTGATCGGTATGTGCTTTTTGCCGTTTTGTTCATTGTTTTTCTGTTGTTTTTGTGCTTCTTTTTTGTTTCTTCTTCTCTCTTTCCCTGTGATTTGATGACTATCCTTAGTGCTACATTTGGATTCTTTTCTCTTTTTTCTGTGTGTGTATCTCGTATAGATTTTTGGTGTGTAATTACCATCAGGCTTATATATATATCAGTATATATACATCAATATTCTATAACTGTAATTATTTTCAATTGTTGGCCTCTTAAGTTTAACACATCCTTACAACTCTGCATTTTTATCCCTCTCATTGTTTATTTTTTTGACATTGTATTTTTATTTCAAGTATTCGTTAACTACCTATTGTGGATATAGATGATTTTACTACTTTCATCTTTTAACTTTCCTACTCACTTTATAAGTGGCTGATAGCTACCCTGAAGCTATCAGGGTTGTTGCTGCTCAGTCATGTCCAACTCTGCGACCTCATGGACCGCAGCACACCAGGCTTCCCTGTCCTTCACTCTCTCCCAGACAAACATACCTTCATTTTTCCTTACCAATGAGACTTTCTTTGATAATTTTCATACTTCTAGTTGTCGTCTTTTCTTTTTCATTTAGGGAAGACCATATAACATTTCTTATAAGGCCATCTTTGTGTTGCTGAACTCCTAGCTTTTGCTTGTTGTAAAACTTTAGCTTTCTCTTTCAAATATAGCCTGCCCAGCGGAGTACTCTTGGTTATAAGATATTTTTTCCTTTCATCACTGGAAATATATCATGCCACTCCCTTCTGGCTTGCAAATTTTCTGTTGAAAAGTCTGCTTGTAGCTGGTAGTTCCTCTATACATAACTTTTTGCTTTTCCTCTACTGATTTTAATGTTCATATTAATATAAAATTAATATTTAATTTTTGCCATTTCAATGACAGTGTCTTAGTGTGGTCATCTTTGTGTTTATCCTGTTTGGGACTGTCTATGTTTCCTGGACCTGGATATTTCTTTCTTTTCCTATGTTAGGGAAGTTTTCAGCTATTATGTCTTCAGATATGGTCTTGAACCCTTTTCTTCTCTCTTCTCCTTCTGGGACTCCTAACCTGTGACTATCAGTATCCTTGATATTATCTCCGAGTTCTCTTAAACTGTCCTCATTAAAAACATTCTTTCTCTCTCTCACTCTTTTTTTTTTCTGTTCAGGTTGAGTGATTTCTGCTGCTCTCTCTGCTATTTTGCTGATCCACTCCACTGTATCATCTAATCTACTATTGATTCCTTCTAGTGTACTTTAAATTTCAGTTATTATATTCTTCATTTCTGCTTGGCTCTTCTTTAGATATTCTCTTTGTTTTTATATAGATCAACTCTCTGTGATATATGTTGCAATAATTTTTTTCTGAGTTATTGTCTGTATTTTGGTTTTGCTTATGCTTGATTTTTGAGATATAAACTTTAAAAAACTGTATTTTACATATTACAATTTATTTATCAATCTCTTTTAATGTTTCTGTATTTAGAGTCATTGCTGCTGCTGCTAAGTCGCTTCTGTATTTAGAGTCATTGCTTCAGTTCAGTTCAGTTCAGTCGCTCAGTCGTGTCCGACTCTCCGCGACCCCATGAATCACAGCACGCCAGGCCTCCCTGTCCATCACCAACTCCCGGAGTACACTCAAACTCATGTCCACAGAGTCGGTGATGCCATCCAGCCATCTCATTCTCCGTCGTCCCCTTCTCCTCCCGCCCAAAGAAGACCTCTAATTTTAAGAAGGTATTTAGCCACATTTATTTATTACTTTGCCAACAAAGGTCCGTCTAGTCAAAGCTATGGTTTTTCCCGTGGTCATGTATGGATGTGAGAGTTGGACTGTGAAGAAAGCTGATCGCCGAAGAATTGATGCTTTTGAACTGTGGTGTTGAAGAAGACTCTTGAGAGTCCCTTGTACCGCAAGGAGATCCAACCAGTCCATTCTAAGGGAGATCGATCCTGGGTGTTCATTGGAGGGACTGATGCTAAAGCTGAAACTGCAATACTTTGGCCACCTCATGTGACGAGTTGACTCACTGGAAAAGACTCTGATGCTGGGAGGGATTGGGGACAGGAGGAGAAGGGGACGACCGAGAATGAGATGGCTGGATGGCATCACTGACTCTGTGGACATGAGTTTGAGTGAACTCTGGGAGTTGGTGATAGGGAGGCCTGGCGTGCTGTGATTCATGGGGTCACGGAGAGTCGGACACGACTGAGCGACTGAACTGAACTGAACTGATTTATTACTATGGTTTTATTTCATACATTTGTGTCTGATATTTTACACTTACTCAGGTGGTTTATGTGATGTATGACTAACTTATTGCTCCAATATCACTTATTGAAAAGTACTACTTTCCCCCAGAGATTTTTTTTTTTAATGTCACCTTAGTGTAAACTACATTTTCATGTGTGCTTGGGAATGTTTCAGGATTTTCTTTTCTTTTTCTTTGGTCTGTCTGTCTGATCATGAGTGGGCAACACACTGTTTTCAGAAAATACATCTTATGGGATGTTTTCGAATATCTGACTAGTTATTATTTCATGCTATATTTCAAATAAATTTTAAAAAAATTTTTTTTATTTTACAATATTATATTGGTTGGTTTTGCCATACATTGACATGAATTCACCCCGGGTGTACGTGAGTTCCCCCTCCTGAACCCCCCCCACCTCCCTCCTCCCTTTATCCTCCCTCTGGGTCATCCCTGCACACCAGCCCCGAGCATCCTGTAACATGCATCGACCCTGAACTGGTGATTCGTTTCACATATGACAACATACATGTTTCAATGCCATTCTCCCAAATCATCCCACCCTCACCCTCTCCCACAGAGTCCCAAAGACTGTTCTATACATCTGTGTCTCTTTTGCTGTCTCGTATACAGGGTTATCATTAGCATCTTTCTAAATTCCATATATATGCGTTAATATACTGTATTGGTGTTTTTCTTTCTGACTTACTTCACTCTGTATAATAGGCTCCAGTTTCATCCACCTCATTAGAACTGATTCAAATGCATTCTTTTTTATGGCTGAGTAATACTCCATTACCTAAGGAAACAAAAGACTTGTACATAGTAAACTATAAAACACTGGTGAAAGTAATCAAAGAGGACACTAATAGATGGAGAAATATACCATGTTCGTGGATTGGAAGAATAAATATTGTAAAAATGAGTATACTACCCAAAGTAATTTATACATTCAATGCAATCCCTATCAAGCTACCAACGATATTTTTCACAGAACTAGAACAAATAATCTCACAATTTGTATGGAAATACAAAAAACCTCGAATAGCCAAAGCAATCTTGAGGAAGAAAAATGGAACTGGGGGAATCAAATACATTTTAGACATTAGCTAAAACTTCCAAACATTAGGAGAAAAAAAATTTTTTTAATCAGAGTCACATTTTTATATTAATTTTGGGAGAATCAGTGCCTTTTTAGTGTGGTTCTACCCTATCAGAGAACTAAGACTATCTTTCTATTTCTAAAGTCTGTTTTTATATTTTTCAGGAATCCTTTAACATTTTGCTCAAATAGTGTTTCACAATTCTGGTTATGTTTTTCCCAAGCTCTTTATGTTTTTTGTTGCTGCTGTGACAGATTATCTTTTGAAATGTATCTTCAAACTGGTTGTTGTTCATATATGTGAAGGCTATGGATTTCCTAAGGCTTATGAAAAAGTAGTAATTATAATAAAAAAAAACTTATTTTCCTGAACCATTTGAGAGTAAAGTTACTGACATGGTGTTCCATCAGTTCTCAAAAACTTTAGAGGGCAGTTTCTACAAACAAGGAAATGCTTATGTGACCACGATTCAACCATCAAATCCAGAAAATTGACATTGATGCCACCAATACCATCTAATCTTCAGACAGTAAGAAACTGGGTCATTTGCCTTAATATGTTCAATTATTTGATTAGTCCCCACAGAGATTTATAAAACAGATCTCTTACTCATCTTCTCCAAGTGCATCCCCTGCTCTCCCCACCCAGGCTCTGCTGATCCATGTCAGGCAGCTACTTCAAAGCAATGCCCACCTCGCCCTATTTGTCCTGCTCTGACACATCCCACCAGACTGCCCTTTTCTGTTGAAGTCCCTGAATCCTCCTCGAGCTCCTTTACCACCTACTGGTCAACCCTTGTGTAAACACCCTCCTCACAGCCCTTGGATGTTCACTGCCTATGTAGTAGTACTGAAAGTCACTCAGTTGTGTCTGACTCTTTGTGATGCCATGGACTGTAGCCCACCAGCCTCCCCTGTCCATGGAATTCTCCAGGCAAGAATACTGGAGTGGGTTGCCATGCCTTTCTGCATTCCCTATGGAAGGCAAACTTCCTCACTTCACTTGTGTTCTGATATCTCATCCAGGTCATCCAGTGCAGGGTGTCTAAGCCCATGTGGGATGAGGACACCCCTTGGTTCACTGTGACTCTCTTGCCAGAATCACTATTGACCATGGGCTTTGTTTCTTTAACTAAGGTGTCATTGCTTTTTTAAGAGGCTTGGGATCAAGATATTTAGAAACAACAATTGTTTTGATTCCATGACTTCCCCCATTTTCATGATGGGGACATGACTGTCACTGCATATCTGCATCCCACAGGCTCTTCTTATGTGACTGTGACAAAGGAGGTCTAGGGCCCTCCTTTTCTAATCTGGGTGAGGGGAGCTCTTGGTTGCTTTAAGCAGTGGAATATGGTAGAATAGGTGCCATATGACATAAAAATCTAGGTAATGAAAAAACACACCTTCTAGATGGCTCACTTTTTAGGAGATGCTCACTCTGGGGAAACCAACCACTGTATTACGAGGGAGCTAAAGAATCCCATGAAGTGAGACAACTTGAGGGGCTCTTATGGAGAAAAACCAACGTGCCGAGTGTATAGCCAGCACCAACCACTGGGCATGTGTGAGCAATCCTTCAAGTGATTCAGCCTCCAGGCTTCGAGCAGCCCAGATACCAAGGTGAGTAGAGGGATGCCATTCACACCATACCCGGACCAAAATGCAGATTGGTAAAGCAATGTTGCTGTTGTTTTAAACCATTGAGTCCTTTAGTAAGTGGAATAAGCCCTCTTCAGCATCACTTTCACACCATTGTGTCTATTCCACACTGTGGATCTTGCCTTTACAGTCTGATCATGAAGGTTTCTCTCCTCTACATGAAGCAAGGAATCTCATCTCCAATATTTCTCACATCCTTGCTGAAGAAGGGGTCTCAATACACAGTCACCCTGGTGATCTAAAATAGACCATGCAATGACTTTCTTTGATCTATCATCATGAGGCCCAGGTTTCTGGGGCTCAGGCACCTGAGAGCTTAAGGACTGGCTGATTGCAACCACCCCGCCCCTGACCCCCACCTCACCCAATGGATGAAAACTTACCAGAGGCTTTAATTAAATTCAGATTCACAGTCCACTCTGACTCCAGAAAAGTGGTTTGAGGCTTTCAGAGAAGGCTCACATGATAAAGGCCAGAACGTGGGAGGGGACAACTCAGGGTTAAAAGACCAGAAGGAAGCAGCAGCCACTGAGATCTGGGCAGTCTTCCTAGAGAGATGGTCCTGTTCTTGCTCCTGGTGGCCCTTCTTCTGTTCCCTACTGGGGAGGCAGGTGAGTGATGGTTCTACCCTCAGAGGCCCAGTCCCACCCTACATGGACAGACCTGCTCAGATGCTACACTCATGCATAGCCTGGACCTGGTCCATCTAAGAAAATTTCTGAACTCAGGGAAACCTTGTTCCCATCGCCCCTCTTCAAACTTTGGCTCCATGAGCACAGCGGGCAGGCTGGGATCTTTCTTTCAGGGAAAATCATCGGGGGCCATGAGGCCAAGCCACACTCCCGTCCCTACATGGCGTTTCTTCGATTCAAGATTTCAGGGAAACCTTACATATGTGGGGGTTTCCTTGTGCGTGAGGACTTTGTGCTGACAGCAGCTCACTGCCTGGGAAGGTGAGGAGCAGTGCCCGGGCCCCCACCCTCTGTTGAGCCCTCCCAGGGAATCCTCTTAGGAGCTGCAGACCTGTGCCACCATGGAACATAGAAAGCTATTTAGAGGACAGGTGAGCATTGGGGAGAGAGGGACAGGTCAATGCAAGTCACACATGGAGAGAAGGGACTCATCAAACCTGGAACATAAGGAAGCCAAGGTTGTGGCCTGGAGCCCACAGTGCAAATGGGAGAAATTCATGTTTTCCTTAGAGACAGTCAAGCTTGTGCAGGACTGAACACCCTCCGTGGATTCCAGGAACTGCCACCCTGCCCAGGCTGCCAGGGAGCAGACAGTTTAGAGATGCTCAACTCCAGGGCCCATCGCCTAGAATTTTGCCACACCCTCCCCTGTCCCGCCCAAGTTTTGTGCTGTCCCAAGCTGTGCTCTTTCCTCCCGGCTCCTGGACCGATTCTCCTATGACACCCCCTCCCTCTCTGCTCTCTGTGCAGCTCAATTGATGTCACCCTGGGGGCCCACAATATCATGGAACGAGAGAGGACCCAGCAGATCATCCCAGTGAGAAGAGCCATCCCACACCCACGCTATAATGCTAAGACTTTGGTCAACGACATCATGTTACTGCAGGTGGGACACGGGTTTGCACTGACTCTGGGACACTTCCATCCAGGTTTCTGCATCCCCTATGAACTCATTCCTGGCCCTCCTCCTGTACAACTCCTCCGTGGTCCCAAGGTTGAGAAGAAGGCAACCCCATTACTGTCCTGCAGCCTCTGTGGGCCAACAGTAGGTGAGAATGCTTTTCCTTTACCTTCAGCTGACTAGGAAGGCTGACATGACGGATGCAGTGAGCCCCATCAATCTGCCCAGGAGCTTTGAGAAGTTGAAGCCAGGGATGATGTGCAGTGTGGCCGGCTGGGGGCGACTGGGGGTAAATATGCCCTCTGCAGACAAGCTACAGGAGGTAGATCTTGAAGTCCAAAAGGATGAGAAATGTATCACTCGCTTCAAAGACTACATCTCCGTCATGCAGATATGTGCTGGAGATCCAAACAAGAGGAAGAATTCTTTCTTGGTGAGATCCCCAGTGTTATCCGTGCAAAACCCTGGGCCCAGCTGAGCTGTGAGGATGGGGGGCAGTGGGAACAAAGCCCGTCCCTATGTCCCCAGCCTGCCCTGCCATCTGGTCTCTGCCCTGTGTCCCTGGGGGGTGAACACTGCCCCATAGTCACAAATGGGTATATGCTTCCTGCAGGAGGAGCAGCAGGATTGTCAATGCCAGGATGAAATCTCAGGACCAACAAGACCCTGATATCAGCCAGGACCCCTAACTGAGCCCACCCACCCCAGGGTGGCAGGGAGACTAGACTTGAAGAAGGGGAGCTCAGCCCTTGCTCTCTCTGCCCACAGGGTGACTCCGGGGGCCCGCTCGTGTGTAATGGTGTGGCCCAGGGCATTGTGTCCTATGGAGAACAGTATGGTACGACTCCAAATGTCTACACCAGAATCTCCAGCTTTCTATACTGGATCCACACAACAATGAGACAGTACAAACGGCAGGGATCAGCCTGAGGTGCCCCTGGGATGGACCCTTCCATCTTCCCTGGGATTGGAAGCATTGGTCAAAGTGTGTGGAGGAGGGTGCCTGGAACTTAATAAACTTTTATCTCTTGAGCAGAAATCACTGATTCCTCCTTTATTCACATATTCGTTAGTTACCTACTCTGTCAGGGAAACATCTGTTCACGTTTGTGATCTGTCACCAGCTTCCCCCTCCAGCACACACACCACACCTCCCACCCCCGCCTTCCATCTCTGGAATAAAAACTCCTGCTGCACTGACAGCCAGCTCCCTCCAGTCACATGTCCCCAGTGTCAGCTCCCCCTCAGGCTGCCCTGAGCTCCATCAGAGAAGGGAGACCCCTCCTCAGGAGGATAGGTCCCTCTTGATTCCCACCCTCGTGTGTCATCCATACGCCCTCCTCCTCGTCCACACCTGCTCCCCTCCCCCACAACCCAGTGCCCAGGGGGCAACAGAGGGGAACCCAGATTTGGAAAGGGGACCACCTGAGAAGCTCTGGGGTCGAGGGGGGCACTTGTGCACCCTAACAGAAATGGGGGAGGTTTACAAAGGTGTGGCTCACCCCATGAGTGTTCCATCCCTGCATCAGAGGATACAGACCTCAGAAGCCTGAGAAAGTTTCAGGAGGGCTTCAACGCCTAGGGCGAGCTTGAGTGCCTGTCACAGCCCTGTCTTGGAGTCCTGGGTCCAGGGCTCTGTGCAGCCTCTGGTGTCCTGAGGGCACATCCTCCTTCAGCCCCAAGTGACCTTGAGGGAGCTCTTCCACCTTGGGATGAGCCAACCTCTCCCACCTCCATCATTCCTACATGTGTGTATATTTATCTCTAAAGGGAAGTCATTGTTAAACATTTTTTGATTCAAGGTATCTTAATGTTTCAAAGGTGTTCCATACCTAATAGCTTATTTAATAATTTTTTCTCTTCTATCTTTCAATAATCTCTGAATTTCATGTAGGAATCTATTTAGGAAAGTAATCTCATTTTTAAAACATGCAGCTTAGAGAAGGCTGGGCTAAAGAGAAGTGGTTTGCTGGACGTTTGCATGGTGAGTGAACTTCGACCATGACAAAATGTATTTTGCGTGTAAAAGCAAAATATATAATCATATAAAGATAGCTAAATACAGGACGTATAAATAAGAAATGTAAAATTACCTACAATTCCACCACCCTCAGATCATCATCATCAACGGTTAAGCATGTTTCCTTCTGCTCTGTTTATTCATAAGATGCTCTTGCTACAGCTCACTGGGCCTTGGCTTGTTTAGAACTCCTCATTCCATCCTTTCCATTCCCCTTCCTTCTGTCTCATAGTGGTGACAGTGCTGGAATCATTGCACATGTTCAGTATGGCCTAACCCAGAGACATCAGAGATGTGGTTCTCTCGTCTCTGGACAGAGAATGTTAGTGGAGAGTAACTATTAGGGTGATCACCACCATCTATCTCATCACCTCACACCAGTCACCAGCATTTTTGGAGAGGAAGGCCCTCCCCGACACAGGAACCCTGATTTGGATGGGACAGCCCCCAATCAGCTCAAGGAATGCTGGATACTTCAGCACAAGCCAAGCCAGTCAGGTCACTGAATGCTGAAGGGCCCGGTGATGGCTGGTTTTGGCCCAATGAGTATCAAGTCCAAGACTTTTTTTTTTTTAACCTAGGAGTATCTTTTATTTATTTATTAATTTTTTAAATTAAATTAAATTTTTTTTATTGGAGGCTAATTACAATATTATATTGGTTGGTTTTGCCATACATTGACATAAATCCGCCCTGGGTGCACATGTGTTCCCCTTCTTGAAGCCCCCTCCCACCTCCCTCCTCCCCTTATCCTCCCTCTGGGTCATCCCCATGCACCAGCCCCGAGAATCCTGTATCATGCGTTGAACCTGGACTGGTGATTCGTTACACATATGATAATATACATGTTTCAATGCCATTCTTTGGGACTCTGTGGGAGAGGGTGAGGGTGGGATGATTTGGAAGAATGGCATTGAAAGTCCAAGACTTTGTTCAGCATTGTGGGATAATAAAATTTCTGTCACAGAATATTTACATTTGAAGAGCCAATTGTAAACACACAAAAAATTTGATGCTAGAACCCTGGCAAGATAGGAAATGGGGTTGCTGTTTGGTTCACTTTGGTGAGCCCAGGTCTATCTGCTCCCAAACCAAGTTCAGCCGCTTCCTCACACTTGGCAACAAGCAGACCCCTCATCATAGTCCTCACCAGCTTGATCTCTGCCCACCTGTTCTAGGTCTACCTCTGCGTCCTCTCAGCTTCACAGGGGCAGGAGCTGAATCTCTCATATCCCTGAACCTCCCCTATTGATAATTATTTATGATATTATCAGAGTCAAAAAGTACCAAAAGTGGAGAAATGGAGATTCAGTTACTGAGAGGCTCTTGGGGATCCAGCTCTTCTTGGTGTGATAGGGAAGAACTTTGGTATTCTGTTAGTTAGTCACTAATGGTATATTGCCTATAACATTAATAATACACGATGGCACATCTCTGGGAATGCTGGCTCCCAAGTAATGAGCTTTAAGCTAAAATAACTTTATTTAGCATACAGGAAACAAGCCCACTGATGAAAGACTGCAGGTCAGAAGAAATTAACAACTGTCCTGAGGCTACCGGAACATGGAAATGTTTGACGTTACTCCATTCCCTTTCATATGAAAGGAGCCTGAATTCTAACTCAGGTGTTTCTTTGAAACATGAGTCCACCACCTTCTTGGTATGCTAGCTTTCTGAATAAAGTTGCTATTCCTTGTTTCAGCAGCTCATCTCGTGATTTATTGGCCTATTGCTTAGCAACTAGTACAAGCTTGGACTAGAAAACCCTGGCTGCACCACAGGCTTCACTCTCTTATTCCATCTGCTGAGTCTTTGTGTGCGAGTGTGGTGACGGTGCCATTTTCTCCTCATCCAGGGCAGAGAAGGTGGTTATCTGTGGCACGCTGACACCTGACTAGGGGGGAGCACACCACTGGGGTGTCTTTGGGGATGCTGAGCCTCCCCTCCTTCCTTCTCCTGTGCTTTGTGTTGGGAAGGAAGAAACCCCAGCAGCTGTGACCTGGACAGACCTTTGGGAAGATGCAGTCACTCCTGCTCCTGATGGCCTTTTTTCTGCCTCCTGGGCTGGAACCGGTGAGTGACCGCCTATTCCTGAGGGTGTAGCCCATCTCACTAAACCTCCCACAGTCTTAACCCTTCTGCACCCCTCCAGCTTCTGAACCAGGTCCCATCTCAACCAAGAACACAGGTTTGATGCCACATAGACACTCTGCAAGGAGAGGTGGCAGGCAGGCAGAAGACTGTCACTGAGATCTTTCATGGGTCTCAGCCTGTCTCTCACCACCAGAAAAGTGGGTTGTGCATTTGGTAGAGAATGTGAAGCTACAAAACACAAGTAAGTAAAATCCCTCACAACAGCCAGGAAAAGACAACTCAGACAAACCAACCACAGTACAGGAGTTGCCAGTGGACCCAGCTTATGAACCAGTGCCTTCCACCCCTCACTCCTGTCCAGGATCGCAGCCAGGTGTGCGATTGATCACAGGTGGCTAGATGACAGCACCCAAAGCTCTCCAGGTGTCTTGGCTCTTTCCCAGGCCCCAAGCAGCTCATTATCTGCACCACCTCCCCTGCCTGTCAGGCCCTAAATTACTCCACTGTCTTTGGCAGTGCCCTCCACCCACCCCTGTGACCTGAAATCCCAACAGTACTATCCCCAACAACCTTACCAAAAGCTAATCGAGGCCACTTGTGCAGCCAAAGAACATTTTCTGAGATCCTGCATGCGTTATGCCCTAGGACACGAGAATTTTAGAAAACTCACCTCTATAACTTCCTTGTACAAATTCACATTAATTTCACAATATTCCTGAGAAAGCTCCCAGAAGCCCTGCACTCATGTCATTGAAAAGCACAAGACACAGTGTCACTCAGCCCCAGGGCTGTCTGTCTCCTCAATTTCCCCCAGCTGCCCCCCTGCCCAGATGTCGCCCGCCCGTCACAGCTCCTGGGCTGTATCTCCTGGGACTCCAGGTTCCTCATACGTCTACTCTGTTCTCTGTGAAGCTCAGTCAGCGTCACCCTGGGGGCCTACAGCTTCAAGAAGCAGGAGACGGTGCAGTACCCCGCTATCTTCATTATTATGACTTCATTTGCTAAAGCAAGAGCTCCCATCTTATGCTTATTCTTTAAGCCTGTCTTCTCCAATGTTTACTACTGGTTTTCCACGTCTATTTAGAACCAGTAAAGTTCTGTGAAATACATCCTGAGTGCGATGAATCTGTAGATCACTTTTTGGAGAATTAACACCTTAAAGATATTGTCTCTTCCAAACATGAATGTGCAATAATCTTTATGGTTTATACTTAGTTATCTGACCGTTTCCATGATTTTAATGTTTTTTTCAGATTTCATTTTCTAACTATTATCATATAGATAGAGAGGTGATTACTGTTTGAGTTATTTTTGTGCCCCGGAAATTTGACAATTACTAATTGTAATAATTGATCTGCAGGCTCCTGGCTATTCTTGTTCTATATTATATCTTGAATATTCACAGTTTTATTTCTTCTTTCCCTGTCTTATATCTTTTACTTCTACTGCCTGCTTAACTGTGGTGGCTAAAATCTCTAGTATATTATTGAAGAGAAATGATGATTATGGCTATCTGGGTGACCTTCTATTGTTTTGCTCTCGAATGAAAAACATCCAACATTTCATCATTAAGTATACTGACTGGTGTGGGATTTTTGCAGGGATCATTTATCAGAAGGAAGACCCTTTTTTCTGCTCCCTTTGTAAAGAATTGTTTTAAATGAAGGAGTGAGTTTTAGTAGATGCTTTCCCCCGCTTCAGTTGAATTATCAAACGGTGTTTCTTCTTTCACCAGTCAATGTGTTGTGTTACAGCAATTGTGTTTTGAATGACAGCCACTCATCCTCAGAAAAACCCAAATTAGAAATGATCTAATACTTTTGCTTATGGGCTGATTGGATTACATCAATACTGGAATAACATTAACCTGTAAAGTTCTCCTCCCATTTTGTCATCACTGGGTTTGTCATCTAGATTTTGCTAGTGTCATAAGGGAGATGGGTAGCATCCACGTCTCAGCAGAAATTGTATACCATTCTTTAAGTTGTTTTCAAAGATTTCCAGGGAATTCTTGTGAGCCTTTGGCTGTCCTTGGACTATTTTTGAAAATGGAATCAATTCATGTAATGCTTATAGGAAAATTCAAACTTCCTGAGTATGTTTCTTTAAGTTATATCTTCTAGGGATTTGTAATTCCATGTAGATTTTGAAGATTGTTAACTTCCCTGTGACGTAGAGGTTAGCATAGATAAGATTTATGTAAGTATATACGCATACATATATCTCCCAGATAAAACTCTTTCTTAGTTCACCCACCCTGTGGCTATAATTTTCATTATCTCGATAGTGTCTTTAGTAATCAGAATTATCTTGATTCTTACATACCCAACAAATTTTTCATGTAGATCAATTTATCCATCATTATCGATAGTCCTTTTCATATCTTGTATTAATTTGCTTTTACAAGGTTAAATGTATAAAGAAATTCTCCTATATTCAAAGTTTTCATGTTTTACCTTTCAATGAGTTAGAGAAACAGTGTGAAGTGGTCAAGTTTATTTTTATTCACACATAGTCAACAGATTTTACTATATTTTCATCATTACTTACCATTTTGGATTCCTTTTCTTTTGATTTCCACTATGATTTTGCTTATGATTTCCAGTGGATCCTTGAACATGCCTCACATCACATGTAGCCTGATATCCAGGCCACGCAGTGCATGGTTCTGAGCACATGTGGTGTGAGGACACCGCTGGGCTCACTGTGACTCTCCAGCCTGAATCACTATCGACCATGGGCTTTGTTTAACTAGGATGTTGTTACTTTTAAAGAGGCTTGGGATCAAGATGTTTAGAAACAACAATATTTTTGATTCCAAGCCTTTCCGCATTTGCATGGTGTCGACATGACTGCCATTGTGTGTCTCCATCCCACAGGCTCTTCTTACGTGACTGCAGTGTCTCACCTCCTGCTCCGAGGTGGGGTCTAGGGCCCTCCTTCTTAATCTGGTGAAAGCTCTTGCTCTTGATTTCCCCAAGCAGTAGACATGGTAGAATGGATGTCGTATGACATCAAAGTCTAGGTAATGAAAAGAATACAACTTCTAGATGGTTCACTTTTTAGGAGATGCTCACTCTGGGAAAGCCAGGCAGTGTGTTTGGATGGAGCCAAAGAATCCCATGAAGTGAGATGACATAAGGGGCCCTCATGGCAAGAAACCAATGTGCCCAAAGGACAGCCAGCAGCAACCACTGGACATGTGTGAGGGAGCCTTTAAGTGGATTTAGCTTCTGGACTTCAAGCTTCCCTGACACCAATGAGAGCAGAGGGGTGCTGTTCACATTGAACCGTGAGCAAATTGCAGCTTCATGGGTCAAGCAATGTTGGTGTTATTTTAAACCACTAGTCGTTTAGTAACCAGAATAAGCCCTCTTCAGCATCACTTTCACACCATTCTGGCCATCCCACATCCTTAATCTCACTGTTCTTGTCTGATCATGATGGTATGCTGTCCTCCACCAGAAGCAATGGAGCTTATCTTCAGAGTTTCCCACAGTCTCTCACACAAAGAGGCCCAAGACACAATCACTGTGATGATCTAAAGAGAACCACAGAAAGGAAGACATTCTTTGATCTGTCATCCTGAGGCCCAGGTTTCTGGGGCTCAGGGACCTGAGATCTGCTGATGCAGTATCCCCACCACCCCACGGATAAGAACTTATCAGAGGCTTTCGTTAAGTTCTTACTCCACTGAGACCCCAAGCCTTGATCCAACAGCGGTGTGACACTTTCTGAGAAGCCTCCTGTGATAACGGCCAGAACAGCAGAGGAGACAGTCAGGGTTAAAAGACCAGAAGGAAGCAGAAACTGTTCAGATCTGATCAACCTTCCTGGAGAGATGGTCCTGTTCTTGCTTCTGGCGGCCCTTCTTCTCTTCCCCACTGGGGAGGCAGGTGAGTGATGGTCCCACCCTCAGCAGCCCAGACCCACCCCACATGGCACAGACCTGCTTAGATGCTACACTCATGCACACTCTGGCCCTGGTCCATCTAAGGAAATTTCTGAACTCAGGTTGAATTTTCTCAAAGACCTTGGTCCATCTGCCCTCTTTCGCCTTTGCCTCCGTGAACACAGCAGGCAGTCTGGAATCTTTCTTTCAGGGAAAATCATCGGGGGCCATGAGGCCAAGCCACACTCCCATCCCTACATGGCATTTTTTGAGTACCAGGTTTCAGAGGAAATTTTCAGCTGTGGGGGTTTCCTTGTGCGTGAGGACTTCGTGCTGACAGCAGCTCACTGCTTGGGAAGGTGAGGAGCAGTGCCCGGTCTCCACCCTCTGTTAAGCCCTCGCGGGGAATGTAGGAAGCTTTTCAAAGGCCAGGTGAGCTTTGGGGAGAGAGAGACAAGTGAATGCCAGTGGCGCATGAGGAGAAGCAACTGATCAGACCTGGAATAGAAGGAAGCCAAAGCTGTGCCTTGCAGCCCAGGGTGCATGTGTGAGAAATTCATGTTTCCCTAGAGACAGTCAAGCTTGTGTAGGACTGAACACCATCCGCGAATTCCAGGAACTACCATCCTGTTTCAGCTGCCAGCAAGCAGACAGCTCAAAGATGCTCAGCCCCAGAGCCCATCGCCTAGAATTCTCTCCCTTCCAGTCCCGCCCTGTCTTAAGCTGTGCTCTTTCCTACTGGCGTCTGGACCATTTCTCCTGTGACATATGCTCCCTCTCTGCTCTCTGTGCAGCTCAATCAATGTTACCTTGGGGGCCCACAACATCATGGAGCAGGAGAGGACTCAGCAGGTCATCCCAGTGAGAAGAGCCATCCCCCACCCAGACTATAATGATAAGACTTGGGCCAACGATATCATGTTACTGCAGGTGGGATGCGTGGCTGCACTGGTTCTGGGACTCTTTCCTCCCAGGGTCCTGGATCCCCCATGACCTCATTCCTGACCCTCTTCCAGTCCGACCCCTCTGTGGCCCCAGGGCTGTGAGGAGGGCAAACCCATGCCTGTCGTCCAGTCTCTGTGGGCCATCAGTAGGTGAGAATACTTTTCCTCTGCCTCAGCTGACCTGGAAGGCTGATGTGACGGATGCAGTGAGACCCATCAATCTGCCCAGATGGTGGCAGAAGGTGAAGCCGGGGATGATGTGCAGTGTGGCCGGCTGGGGGCAACTGGGGGTAAATATGCCCTTTGCAGAAAAACTACAGGAGGTAGATCTTGAAGTCCAAAGTGAGGAGAAATGTATTGCTCGCTTCAAAAACTACATCCCCATCTCGCAGATATGTGCTGGAGATCCAAACAAGAGGAAGAATTCTTTCTCGGTGAGATCCCCAGTGTTGTCCATGCAAAACCCTGGGCCCAGCTGAGCTGTGAGGGTGGGGGGCAGTGGGAATGAGCCCCACCCCTGTGTCCCCAGCCTGTCCTCATATCTGGTCTCTGTCCTGTGCCCCTGGGAGGTGAACACTGCCCCACAGTCACGTATGGACAGACACTTCCTGCAGAAAGACCAGGGGGGTTGTCAAACCCAGGATGAAACCTCAGGACCAACAAGGCCCTGATATCAGCCAGGACCCCTAACTGAGCCCACCCACCCCAGGGTAGCAGGGAGACTAGACCTCAAGAAGGTGAGCTCAGCCCTTGCTCTCTCTGCCCACAGGGTGACTCTGGGGGACCGCTTGTGTGTAATGGTGTGGCCCAGGGCATTGTGTCCTATGGAAGAACTGATGGGACAACTCCAGATGTCTACACCAGAATCTCCAGCTTTCTGTCCTGGATCCAAACAACAATGAGACAGTACAAATGGCAGGGATCAGCATGAGGTGCCCCTGAGATGGACCCATCCATCTTCCCTGGAACGGGTGCACTGGGCACAGTGGGTGAAGGAGGGATTGCCTGGAACTGAATAAACTTTCATCTCTTGAGCAGAAATCACTGATTCCTCTTTTATTTACCTAAACACATTTGTTAGGCGCCTACTCTGTCAGGCAACCATATATTCACATCTGATCTTCCTCCTCCAGCACATACACCGCACCCCACCCCCATCTTCCAACTCTGAAATAAAAACTCCTGCTGCACTGACAGCCAGCTCCCTCCAGTCACATGTCCCCAGAGCTAGTCCCTCTGCAGGCTGCCCGTGAGCGCCATCAGAGTGGGGAGAGCCCTCCTCAGGAGCACACGCCCCCCTCCTCGTCCACACGCCCCCCTCCTCGTCCACACCTCCTCTCCTATCCCGCCTCCCAGTGCCCAGGGGGCCACAGAAGAGGATCCAGATTTGGAAGGAGGGCCACCTGAGAAGCTCTGGCGTTGAGGGGGGCATTTGTCCATCCTAAAAGAAATGGGGGAGGTTTACAAAGGTGTAGCTCACTGAATGCAGTCCCTCCCTGCATCAGAACAGACAGAGGTGAGAAGTCTGAGAAAGTTCCAGGAGGGCTTCAGTATTCCCAGGCCCAGCTTGAGTGCCTGTCACAGCCCTGTCTTGGGGTTCTGGGTCCAGGGCTCTATGCAGCCTCTGATGTCTTGACAGCACATCCTCCTTCAGCCCCAAGTGACCTTGAGGGAGCTCTTCCATCTTGGGCTGAGCCAGCCTCTCCCCACCTCCATTATTCCCATGTGGGTGTGTTAATAAATATATTTATCTCTAAAGGAAACTCATTGTAATAAAATGTTTTGGATTCAGGGGTATCCTAATGTTTCAAAGTTTCTTATAACCTATAGGTTATTGACTCAATTTTTCCTTCTGTTTATCAATAATCTCTAAATTTTTAATCTACGAATGTATTCCGGAAAGTTCCTAATTTTTAAAACATGCAGCTTAGGGAATGCTAGGCTGAAGGGGAGTGGTTTGCTGAACATTTGCATGGTGAGTGAGTTTTGACTGTGGCATGTATTTTGGATGGAAAAGCAACAGACATCATAGTTAAATACAGAACATATAAATAAGAAAGTTAAAAGAAGTGCAGAATTCCATCATCCTCAGATCATCATCATTAATGCTTAAACATGTTTCCTTTTGCTCTTTTTCTATTTGTTCATAAGATGTTGTTCCTTCAACTCACTGGGGATTGGGTTGTTTAGAGCTCATGCTGTCCTTTCCATCCCTCTTTTCTTCTGTCCTCATTCTGGTGAGAGTGTTGGGGTCATCTGCCCATGTTTAGGATGGCCTGGCCCAGGGTTATCTGAGGCATGGTTCTCTGGACACTGGACAGAGAATACTTTGTGGGGAGTAATTATTAAGATGAGCAGCATCTGTATCTCTTTCACCGCTCACCAGTCACCAGCATGTTTGGAGAGGAAGCCCCTTTCCACTCATGAGCACTCTGATTTGGATGGAAGCGCCCCCATCTCAGCTTGAGGAATGCTCAGTGCCAATGGTCCCAGGGAGGGTTTGTTTTGGTCCAGTAAGTATCAAGTCCAGGACTTTTGTTCAGAACTATGGGATAAGAAAAGTTCCCTATGTTGTGAAATATTTACATTTAAAGAGGTGATTCTAAACACTCCAAAAATGTGAGGCTAGAATGGTAACAAGATAGGAAATGGGATTGCTGTTTGGGGCACTTGGGAGTGTCCAGGGTATCTGCTCATAAGGCAAGTCCAGACTCTGGCTTCTCACGTGGCACCAAGCAGACCCCCTTCTCTTGGTCCTCACCATCTTTCTCTCTACCCACAGAGTTTAAGTCTACCTCTGCCTACTGTCAGCTTCTCAAGGGCAAGAACTATATCTCTCATATCCCTGGACCTTGCTATTGAGTAATTATTCATGATCTCATCAGAATCGTAAAAGAACCAACAGTGGGGAAATGGAGACATTCTTGATTCAGTCACTGAGGTGCTCCTGGAGTCCAGCCCCTCTGCTGCTATATTTTGGAAGAATCCTTGCAGTCTATTAGATTAGTTGCTGATGGGGTGTTGACTGCAAGTTTTAATTATACATGATGGCCCATTTCTGGAATCCTGCCTCCCAAGTAATGAGCATTAAGTTAAAATGCCTATGTTTACAACACAGGAAACATCCTGGCTAGGCCCACCAAGGAAAGACCGCAGGACAGGAGAAACTGACACATGCTCTCTGGAGGCTGACTGGAACCAAGAAATGTTTGATGCTACTCCCTCCTCTTTTGTCATAGTATAAAAGAAGCCTGAATTCTAACTCAGGCACTTGTGTTCCTTGGGACACAAGTCCGCCATCTTCTTGGTCTGCGGGCTTTCCAAATAAAGTCACTATCCCTTGCCCAAACAACTCATCTCTCTGTTCATTGACTTACTGTACAGCAATGAGCTTGGACTTGGTAACACTGGCTGCACCACAGCCTTCACTTTGTTGTTCCTGCTTTGTGAGCAGTGGGAGTGCAAGTGTGGTGACTGTCGTTCTCACCTATCCCACAGCAGAGAACATGGACACACGTGGCATGCTGACACCTGGCTGGGGGGTGCATAGCTCTGGGAGGTCTGTGGGGGGCACTGAGCTTCCCCTCCTTCCTTCCTCTATGCTTTGTGTCTGGAAGGAAGAAACCCCAGCAACTGTGACCTGGGCAGTCCTTCTGGAAGATGCAGCACTCCTGCTCCTGATGGCCTTTCTTCTGCCTCCTGGGCTGGGACAGGTGAGTGATCATCCCCATTCCTGAGGGCAGAACCCATCTCACTAAACCTCCTGCAGTCCCGACCCTCTGCTCAGCTCCAATTTCTGAACCAGCTCCCATTCCAACCAAGACTACAAGTTTGATGCCACATAGACACTCAGCAAGGAGGGATGGCAGGCTGGAAGAAAGATTTTCACTAAGAGCTTTCATGGGTCTCGACTCTCACCACTGGTAAAGTGGGTTGTGCATTTGGTGGAGGATGTGAAGCTACAAAACACGAGTAAGCAAAATCCCTCAGTCCAGCCAGGAAAGGACAACTCAGACAAACCATCCACAGTACGGGAGTTTTTGGTGGACCCAGCTTATGATCCAGAGAAAACTCGGTGCTTCTCACCCTTCACTCCTGCTAGGAGACAAGTCCAGGCTGTGATTGATCAGAAGTGGCTAGGTGACAGCACCCAAAGCTCTCTAGGTGCCTTGACTCTTCCCCAGACCCTGAGAAGTGCATTTTCTGCCATACCCCCCTGCCTCTTGGGCCCTCAGCTGCCCCACCGTCTTTAGCAGTGCCCGCCCCCATCCCTGTGGTCTTGAATCCCACCAGCACTATTCCCACCAATCTCAGCCAAAAGCTAATTGGAAGCCATTCACTCATGCAGCCAAAAAAAACCACATTTACTGAGATCCTGGGATGCATTAGGCTCAAGGACATGAGGATTTTACAAAACCCACCTCTATAAGCTCCTAGTGCAAGCTCACATTAATTTCACGATATTCCTGAGAAAGCTCCCAGAAGCCCTGCACTCATGTCATTGAAAAGCACAAGACACAGTGTCACTCAGCCCCAGGGCTATCTCTCTCCTCAATTTCCCCTCAGCTGCCGCCCTGCCCTTGAAGTCGCTGGCCCGTCACAGCTCCTGGGCTGTATCTCCTGGGACTCCAGGCTCCTCATACCTCTACTCTGTTCTCTGTGCAGCTCAGTCAGCGTCACCCTGGGGACCCACAGCTTCAATAAGCAGGAGAGGGTGCAGCAGGGAAAAGTGCTTTTTCTTTCCATGTAGAAAGATGTGCCTTATAAGACACCATAGTGACATTTATTGTCTTAGCACCACTTATTGAGGAGGGGAAAAATAGTCTTTTCCTCATTCTCTGCCATAAAACCTCCATCATAAACCATGTTTGATATATGTGTCGTTCTTTAATCACTAAGTCATGTCTGACTTTTGGGACCCCACGGGCTGTAGCCCACTAGGCTCCTCTCTTCATGGGATTTCCCAGGCAAGAATACCGGAGTGGGTTGCCATTTCCTTCTCCATGGGATCTTCCCGACCCAGGGATTGAACCTGGGTCTTCTGCATTATTTGGTGGATTCTTTACTGTTGAGCCACCTGGGTAGCCCTTGATATGTGGGTATCATTGTCCCAATATGTGTGGGGTCTCTTTTTCTTGTCCATTAGTCTATATCCCTATGCTCCATCAGTGCCACACCATCTCTGTTACTATGACTTCATTTACTAAAGCAAGGCCTACCATCTTGTTCTCATTCTTTAAGACTACTTGGCTATTTTTGGTCATGGGTTTTTCCACATCTATTTTCCATATCTGTTTAGAAACAAGTAAGTTCGATGAAATACCTCTTGGGTGCAGTGAATCTATAGACCACTTTTTGGAGAAATGACACTTTAAAAATATTTTCTCTTCCAAATATGAACATGGAATATCTTTCTGTTTAAATCTTCTAAGTGTCTCTTCATAAAATTTTGTAATTTTCACCATATCTTTTCTTTAGGTTTATATTTATTTATCTGACAATTTTCATGCTTTAAATTTTTTTTCAAATTTCATTTTCTGACAGTATCACTGCATATATAGAATATGACTAATATTTAAATTAATTTGTGCCTAGAAAATTTGTCAAACTCTCTTATTAATCATAATAATTGATCGGCAGATTCTTGGGTATTCTCGATGTATACTATATCTCAAATATTCAGTTTTATTTCCTCTTTTCCTGTCTTTATTTCTATAAATAGAAGCTGTCCTTCTATTTCCTGCTTGACTGTACTGGCTAAAATCTCTAGTATGATGTTGAAGAGAAATGATGATTATGGCTATCTGTGTGGACTTGTATTGTTTTGCTGTCAAATGGAAAAACATTCAACACTTCATCACTAAGTATAATGACTGGTATGGGATTTTGGGAAATAGATGGGGAAACAGTGGAAACTGTCAGACTTTAATTTTTTGGGCTCCAAAATCACTGCGGATGCTGATTGCAGCCATGAAATTAAAAGACGCTTACTCCTTGGAAGGAAAGTTATGACCAACCTAGATAGCATATTAAAAAGCAGAGACACTACTTTGCCAACCAAGGTAATCTAGTCAAGGCTATGGTTTTTCCCGTGGTCATGTATGGATGTGAGAGTTGGACTGTGAAGAAAGCTGATCGCCAAAGAATTGATGCTTTTGAACTGTGGTGCTGGAGAAGACTCTTGAGAGTCCTTGGACTGCAAGGAGATCCAACCAGTCCATTCTAGAGGAGATCAATCCTGGGTGTTCATTGGAAGGACTGATGCTAAAACTGAAACTCCAATACTTTGGCCACCTCATGCGAAGAGTTGACTCACTGGAAAAGAGTGATGCTGGGAGGGATTGGGGGCGGGAGGAGAAGGGGACGACAGAGAATGAGATGGCTGGATGGCATCACCAACTCGATGGACATGAGTTTGAGTGAACTCCGGGAGTTGGTGATGGACAGGGAGGCCTGGCGTGCTGTGATTCATGGGGTCGCAAAGAGCTGGATACGACTGAGCGACTGAACTGAACTGAATGGGATTTTTGCAGAGAACTTTTATCAGAATAAAGAGTCTCTTTATTGTTCCTATTTTGCTAAGAATCCTTTGAAATAATTAATGATGAATTTTAGCACATGCCTTTTCCCTCTTCGGTTGAATTATCATATGGTGTTTCTTATTTCATCAATCAACATGTTGTTATAGCAATTGTGTGTGTGTGTGTTTAAAGATTTCAGCTACAACTTTATTAATCAGACACACACTAAAATGATAATCAGGAAACAGCAACAGGTGTGGGAAGGGAAGAAACATATATACAGTAATTGTGTATTGAATGAAAAGCAACTCATCGTCAGAAAAGCCCAAATTAGAAATGATCTAATATTTTTGTTTATTGACCGATTTGACTTACATCAATACTGGAATAACATTAACCCATAATGTTCCTCTCCTATATTGTCATCACTGGGTTTGGCATCTAGGTTTTGCTAGTCTCATAAAGGAGATGTTTAGCATCTCCTTGCCAGTAGAAATTGTATATCATCCTTGGAACTTTTTTTCACAGATCTCCAGTGAATCCCTGTGAGCCTGGGGCTGTCCTTGATGGACTATTTTTGAAAACTGAATCAAATTATTTAATGTTTATGGGAAAATGCAAACTTCTTGAATGTTTTATTAAGTTATATTTTCTAAGGATTTGTCAATTTCATGTGTTGGTGTTTAGTCGCTCAGCCGTGTCTGACTGGTAATCCTACGGACTGCCACCCACCAGGCTCCTCTGTCTATGGAATTTTCCATACAAGAATACTGGAGTGGTTTGCCATTTCTTTCTCCAGGGAATCTTCTTTACCCAGGGATTGAACCCACGTCTCTCTCTTTTTTATTTGAACCTATGTCTCTTGTGTCTCCTGCATTGGAAGGCAGATTCTTTACCACTAATTTACAAAATTACTGGCTTCCCAGTGACCTAGAAGTTAATATAGATATGATTTATATGTATATATATCTCCCAGATAAAAACTCTTTCTTAGTTCTCCCACCACGTGGCTGTACTTTTCACTACCTCAGTAGTGTCTTTGGTAATAAGAATTTCATCTTTATTCATGTACACCCAAAAAATTTTTAATGTAGATCAAGTCATCTATTATTATTGATGGTTAGTGCTAATTATAGCTGTATAAAATTGTTTTTACAGTGATGAGTGTATAAAGAAATTCTATATTCAAAGGTTTAAATTTTTACCTTTCAGTTAATTAATTTGAGGCATAGTGTTAAATGGTCAAGTTTCATCTTTATTCTGATATACCTAACAAATTTTACTATAAATTAATTTCATCATTATTAATCATTTTGATATTTTTTGTTTTCATTATGATTTTACCCATGGTTTCCAGTTGACCCTTGAACAGCATAGGAGATAAGGGGCACTGACACTTCCCCTGGTAGAAAATCCAGGTGTAACTAACCTGTAGTTGGCCCTCATGTTCTGTGGTTTTGCAGCCAATCATGGATAGCTCAGTAGTCTAGTATTTACTATTGAAAAAAATTAGTGTATAAGTAGACCTGTTCAGTTCAAATCCCTGTTGTTCAAGGAACCGCTGTATTTAGCAGTCTATTTCCTTAGTTTTAATATATAAGGATTTCCTGCTCATATTCTTGTTATGAAATTCTAGTTTAAATTTGGCATATTAAATATGATGTATCATTTAAATCCTTTAAACACTTTTGAGACCTAATCTATGGCTTAATCTATGGTCAACATCTGTTATGTGCTTGTCAAGTGTGCAATCTGCTTCTGTTGGGTAAGATGTTCATTATGTATTCACTTTTTCATTAGCTATTCATAACTTCTATATCACTGAAGTGAAGTGAAAGTCGCTCAGTCATGTCTGACTTTTTCCGACCCCATGGACTATAGAGTCCATGGAATTCTCCAGGCCAGAATACTGAAGTGGATAGCTTTTCCCTCCTCAAGGGGATCCCAACCCAGAGATCCAACCCATCTCTCCCACATTGCAGGAAGATCTTTTCCAGCTGAACCACAAGGGAAGCCCTTTACTAATCTATATCATTACTAATCAATTTATAAGATAAGTTTTAAAATCTTCACAAATGATATGAAGATATTTCTTCCTGGGGAGCATCCACTCACTGCTGCTGTTGAAAATTCAGCCTTTGACCTGCCATTCATTTGAAAGTGTTTAATCTGTTTATCTTAATCTACTTGCCCTTAAATTTTCTGCCATTTCTTTTGATTTCTAAGTATTAATTTCTTTTTTTGTATTCTGGTTGAGATTTATTTATCTTTTTCTAACCTCTAACTGCATTTTTGTCATCAGCTTAAAAAATAACCTCAGCTAGTATGTCATTATATATTACTTTTTTCCCTTTTCATTCTTGATTTTCTTCTAATTCAACATATGTTCTATGTTGAATTCTACTATTCAACATAGTAGACTTCTATCTTTCTGCTTCCTACTGAGGTGAATGTTTTTGTGTCCCAGAAGCTTCCATGCCTGCAGAAAAAGCCCCGTGACTTGATTTTGTCCTAATTCTACTATTTTCTATATTTTTATCTTTATGCCTGTCTGTGCTCCATTCTGGACAATTCTTTCTGAGCTCTTTCAGGTTTGTTATTCTCTTCCCATCTTTGTCTAATCAGTTATTAACTTTATTCACTGTGACTTTGATTTTGTTTTTTTCATATTTTTTGCTTTTAGAAGTTGTATTTAGCTCTTTTTCAGATGTTGTGTCATTTTTTTAAGATTAATGTTCCCTGGAGTGTGTTTAAAGCTAGTTTTTATTTCAGCCAATTGTTTTGCAATCTGTATTTTATTTTGCTAATAACATTATCCCAATAATTAAAGTTTGTTTCTCTATTCTTATTATCTATTGTTTCTTAGTCATGGTATCCTGAATTTGTTTGCTTGTTCATCTTTTTATATTTGAATATATACGTATTACATTTGAAAAACAATATTTAGGTGTAATTCAAACACTGAAATTAAGTGAATTTCCTCTACATTTGTATTTGATTTTGCCAGGGACTTTGGGAAAAAGTCTGTAACCACATTAATGGAAGGAAGTTCAAGGTATGAGAGGGTGTGAAAATCTAGATGATACCATCTTTCATGCTATTACATGCAAGGAATAGCCCATTAACTCTTTTTTGTTACTTTGAGTGTGTAGACTTTTAATTCCCAGCTTATCATGGTGGGGGGCCTGATTAGACCTGCTTATGAGGATCTTGGTCTTTAATTTTTTCACCCCTCACATTATATGCTCGTTAACACAGACGTTTGAAAAATGTTTGAAGTCCAAATTTTGTGGGTTCAGAAAATTTACACAGAACGATAATAATTATCTAACTGGACACTTCTTGTTCTTTCAGTTGTGGCCTGAGTCACATCTGCATTCTCAGTTCTTCAAGGCTTTTCAGGTTTTTAGAAATTTTAAACAGGCTTGTTTTGGTAGTTTTTGGAGGAAAGATTGGCATAAAATGCTAGTCATTGTGAATGAAATCCCCTACGAACATCTTCATTCAGATGATTATATATATTTGACTCCCATTTCTTTGCATGTTATTCTTTATCTTTCCTTTTTCTAAAAAAAATTACATTAAAGTTTTTTAAAATAAAATGAAGTGCTGAAAAAATGTAAGTAACAATGGCTTTCAATTACCCAAATGCTAAGGCACTAATAAAGCTGTTATTCTATTTTTACTATTCCCCTCCTGTTTTCTGCATATTACTTTTTAGATGCATAAAGAAATTTCATGAGGTTGCAAGCACAAACCATGCATTAGAGAAAGGATTAAGTTCTTTGCAGCTCTGAGAATAAGTAATAACCTTCAGGTATTTATATATGCAGAGAGGATCTGCAACTTTCATAAGATTTTCAAGTGGCCTTAAAACAATCCACAAAAGGTTAAGAATTGTATTAGAGAGGGAGAGGGTGAGGCTGGGATGATTTGGGAGAACGGCATTGAAACATGTATATTATCATATGTGAAACGAATCACCAGTCCAGGTTTGATGCATGATACAGGATGCTCGGGGCTGGTGCACTGGGATGATCCAGAGGGATGGGATGGGGAGGGAGGGGGAGGGGGGGTTCAAGATGGGGAACACATGTACACCGGGGCGGATTCATGTCAATGTATGGCAAAACCAATACAATATTTTAAAGTAATTCGCCTCCAATTAAAATAAAAAAATAAAAAAACAAACAAAAACAACCCATTCAGTTAAAAAAAATTGTATTAGAATTCAATTCTGACATTTTTGCAAAACTTTAACTATTCTGTAGTGCTTTCTGAGGCAACACAGAATCTTCCAAGTATTTTAAGTGTGTCTACCACTCCCCTGTGTTACTCTCCAGAACTCCGCCATGCCTTTCTCTCAACAATGAGTGTCCACTTCTTCATGTATTACAGGGAGCACAGCAGTGAGGTACTTCCTTCTTAGGAGCTAGCACCCGTGGAGCAGAGATGGGTTTATGTTGATGGGTCTATCATGGATGAATAGGATCTGAGATGTTTTGCCACAGGGCCTAAGGGTTGTCAACAAAATCAAGTCACGGGGCTTTTTCTGCAGGCAGGGAAGCTTCTGGGACACAAAAACATTCACCTCAGTAGGAAGCAGAAAGATAGAAGTCATCCCCAGTGTCATGATGCACTGAGAGTTTGTTGGGGCTCAAGTGACCTGAGACAGAAATGGTCAGTGGCAGAGCATCATTCTTCCCTTTTCTTTCTCTGGCAGTGCCCTCCACCCACCCAGGAACAGAGCTACTCAGTGTGCTTGACAACTTCTAGAAAGATGCGGGAGCAGCAAGGGTCTGGGTGGGGCTCAGGACCAGGGGGTGAAGACATGCAGTCCCACTCCCTGAGGGAGAAGGAGGAAGCAGACAGGTCCCAGCCTTGATGCTTGTGAGGACAGTGTTGAATTGGGTGGGTCTGGGGTTCCGGGACACAGTGCCCATTTCTGCGGCCGGCACTGACTCAGCAGCTGTGCGGGCTATTGCACTGAAGGCTTCGGTTACTGCCTTCCCCCAGGTCCCTGGCAGTTGGTGGGCAAGCCTCTTGGGCAGCTCTGGGTGACGAAACTCATCACAGCAGCAGGAGAATGGGACTGTGAATTCTCGAGCTCCCACCCCCACCCCCTGCCCCCACCTTCCCCTTCCCTTCCTCTCCCAGGGGCTCAAAGTCTGGCAGGAGGAAGTAGGGGCAGCAACCGCTGGGCAGCCTCGCCAGGAAGATGCAGCCGCTCCTGCTCCTGATGGCCTTTCTCCTGTCCCCCAGGGCTCGGGCAGGTGAGTGACCGTTCCCACCCTCAGGGGCCCAGCTCCACCCCACAGACTCTGGAGCCAGACCACCCAGACACTTGCTAGCCCTGTATCACTGCGCAGCTTGCATGAGTCCACAGTTTCTCAGCTTCAGATTCTGAGGGCAGGAATTATATCAGGCCTACCTGGAGAGTCGCTATGAGAGTTAAGTGACGTAGTGTACATAAAGCTCTCAGAACCACCCTAGCACATACTACCTGCTACATAAACATGCTCTCTGAACTCAGTTTGCAGCCCCTGTGTCAGAGCCTAGGGGATCAAGATACTGCGAGAGCGGGCCCATCAGCCCATCTCTAGATCCTTACATTCATGAACTGGACTCACAGGGATCTGGAAAGTTCCCTGAGGAAGAAAGTACCACAGAACTTCAGGGAGAGGCAGTGCCAGAGGGCTCTGGGTTTGCCATCCCCACAGCAGAGAGACCCTCCTGTGAGGGAGGCTGCAGCTGGCCTTTGCTTCTGGGCAGGTGGGAGGGCGCTGAGGCTGGATGGAGAGCCAGCAGCACTTCCTGCAGGACCCTGGAGCCTCCCGTAGTTCTGTGCCCTGAAGATCCCATTCTCACCAACCACCAGCTCACCCTGCCCCTGGAGCATCTCTCCTGCTCCCCAGCTTCCAGTCTTTCTGAAGCCACCAAGCTGATGTCCACACACCTGCCAGTACAGAGATAATCCTAGTGCTTCCTTCCAGGGCAGATCATCGGAGGCCGAGAGGCCAGGCCCCATTCCCGCCCCTACATGGCATATATTCAGATCCGAAATCCAGTAGGTCTGAAAGCTTGTGGGGGGTTCCTGGTGCGTGAAGACTTTGTGATGACAGCAGCTCACTGCTTGGGAAGGTGGGTACTTGAGGGAATTCTGGGCCCCCACAAAGCAGGTCCAAAAGAGTTCATGGGAAAAGTGACTGAAAGCAGGGTTCTAGCCATGAATCGGTGGAAAAAAAAAAAAAAAAGACCGTGTAGAGCTTGGGGGACAAGAAGCAGCCCAGCGTGAATGGGGGAGGACCTGATCAAAAAGAACAAGACGGGGAGATGAAACGTATGCACTGGGGCTCAAATTATGACTTCAAGGTATTTTTGCAATCTCTTGTTGGGCAGGCGAAATTCAAAATCACTCTGTCCTCCACCACCTCCAGCTCAAGGCTGGGGGCACCTAGGGCGTGAAGTTCGGCCCCAGAGCCCTCCTGTCTCTTAGTCCCCTCGGTTGAGGTCTGGCAACCTTGGGCAGTCACTTGACCTGTATTGCAGACCACAGTTCTTGTGGTTCAAACCTTACCTCTAGGCTCTCTTTCCTTTGCAGCCAAATAAATGTCATCCTGGGGGCCCACAACATCAGGACATTGGAAAGCAGCCAGCAGCGCATCCCTGTGCTCAGACCCATCCCCCACCCTGGATACAGTCGGCAGAACAAGAGGAATGACATCATGTTACTTCAGGTACCGATCCTCTGGGCGGCTCGTTCCCAGCCTGGGGGGCTTCCTATGTCCTGGGATCAGGGAGGCGGGGAAGCCGGGCAGACTCCCAGGGCAGTGGCGGGCACGGGGTGAGCAGAGATTAGACAGTCCCTGAGTGCCTGCACGCTTCTTGTCAGCTGGCGAACAGAGCCCAGCGTAATCGGTTCGTGAGGCCCGTGCCTCTGCCTCGGACTCACGACAGACTGAGACGTGGGACCCGGTGCACTGTGGCCGGCTGGGGCCTGATCGGCCTGGACACGAGAACAGACACGCTCCAGTGCGTGCGGCTGAGGGTGCAGAGGGGTAGGGTGTGCAGTAGACGCTTCATGTTATACAACGGCCGAACACAGATTTGTGTGGGGGACCCGAGACAGAGGAAGTCTGCCTTTCTGGTAAGACCACGGCATCTGCCAACACTGACCGGGGACCCTGGGCAGACAGGGCGGTGGGATGACCACATTCCCATGGCTGCAGTCTGGGGCCTGGATCAGGGGGGTGTGGGGGGGTGCTTTTCCCCATCCATCTGGTCTCTAGGGGAATAGAAGTACCAGACACATAGGATGTTCATGTTCAGTGTTTTCCTGGGGCCGGTGAGGTACCTTGACCTGGGTTGGGCTGGAGAAGCAACCACAGTCAGGGCTGAAGCCCAGTGATGGGAAAATTCAGAAGCTTTTCTTCTGCAGCCCACCACCCCCCCATCTCACACACAGCCAGCACCGGAAGGAGCTCCCTTCAACCCCCGTCTTCTCTGAGGGTTGGGAGAGGGCAACAGGAGTGGGGAGTCTTGGAAAACTGAGTGTCCCTTCCCTCCTCTGCCTGTAGGGGGACTCCGGTGGCCCCCTCGTGTGTAACAATGTGGCCCAGGGCATTGTCTCCTATGGAGACAGGGTGGGGACCCCTCCAGCAGTCTTCACCAGAATTTCCAGCTTCCTGCCCTGGATAAGGAGAACAATGAGACGCTTCAAAGAGTGGAGACCAGAGTGACATCCCACAAGACTGACTCTCCTTCTCTGGGGCACAGTCCAGCTCCAGGGCAGTTCCCAGAGCCTTAATAAAATTTCCTAGTCTGGAGTGGAAATGAGTGATTTATAATGTGTTCATTAAACATGATTCGTGTACAACAAAGTGTGCCAGGACTGAGGGTGAGCTTCGTCAAGAAGATGGGGTCTCTTTCTCAGGACAAATGAATCCCTATTCCCACTGTCCTGGAGTCAGCAGTAGCTTCTTCCCTCCTCCAAGCCATCCATTCCTTCATGTCCCCTCTACCCACAGCCTGGGGATGGATGGAGGGACCTACCTCTTCCCAGAGTAAGGTTTCTTGCTCTCCACACTACCAGAGACGGCCCCTTAGGTGCCTGAGAACCACATGCCATTGGCCTGGGTAGGATGTGAAAAACAAAGGAACAATGGAAATTCTATACGAGGCTCAATTTAAGAATAAATGTGGCAGTGCAAATCACTGGAAAACAGTGAAGTTTTAATATATTGCAATGAAACAGATAGTCATTTGGGGAAAAAAGATAAAATTGGGTCCACATCTTATCATAAACCTAAATAACACTCAAATGAGATCAAAGATCTAAATGAAAATATCAACCATAGGAGAAAGAGAAGAAAGAAAAAAAATTTACTTTCTTAAAAATATCTAACAAACACCCATATCAAAGCTGTGCTATTCACAATGGCCAAGAGATGGGAGCAACCCAAGTGTCTACGGACAGAGTCTTTCTCCTAAACCCTTTCCCACATCAACCCACTGCGTTGTAGACCAATGCTCTCATTTTCTCATGTGATGAGGGTCTCCTTCTGGGTTTGTTCCTCTACAATTACGCAAAACTCCACAAAATATGTTGGCAAAATAACATGACTTTTACTGTAAAGATTAGCTTGTGGCTAGTCCATCAATATTACATTCAAATAATAGATTTCTGAAGTCACATGGTTTAAAATCATGTTTTAGCACTTTAGGGTAACTATAAAGAATCAGCTGGAGGTTCTTCTATATTCATCAAAACGTTAACTGGGTTTCCCTGATGGTCTAGTGGTTAAGAGTCTGCCTGCCAACGCAGGGAACAATGTTTCGATCCCTGGTCTGGGAAGATCCCCCAAGGCGTGGAGCAACTAAGTCTGTGCGCTGCAACCACTGAGCCCGCCTACTTAGAATCCATGCTCTGCAACGAGAGGCCACCACAGTTTCCATAATCTTGAGTAATCACTGAACACACATCAAATCCAACTGATATACAAAAATGCTTTGGTAAATTTGATCATATTTTTATAGATGTATCTCGCCAGAAGGTTATTTGCCTAATATTCAATGTGAGTCATTTATCAACAAAATTTTAACCAGTGATTCATCTTTGAAAGTAACCAGTCATTTTTTTTCCCTTTATTTGCTACCACCCACCCATAGGAATTATGTCTTGCTTGTATGTTCTAGGGGAAAAGAATCTCATTATTAAATGTTTACATTACCAGGTGGAAAGAATACTTGACGGTGGAAGGGAGAGGAGAGAGCAGTGGAAGAGCCCCCATACAGTCCTTCCTAAGCTCTGTGACATTTATTTTGAGCCCCAGAGCACCACCCAAGTCAAGACTCAGTCCCCAGGAAATTCCCAGTGCAGACTCATCTCCTCACCTAAGGATCTTCCAGCTATTGAGCCCCTTCAAGGCAGCTGCCTGCCTTTAGCAGCCCTGCTGGAAAGGTTTCTACAGACCTCACCATGCTCACCTCCAGAGGACA
The DNA here is from genome assembly GCF_049115385.1 of Moschus berezovskii. Taxonomy (NCBI): domain Eukaryota; kingdom Metazoa; phylum Chordata; class Mammalia; order Artiodactyla; family Moschidae; genus Moschus; species Moschus berezovskii. Next base: position 35,363,939 of record NC_142480.1, on the reverse strand, counting down.
ATTCTCTTCTTGACCATTCCAAAAGTCAGGTCCACTACCTCTCACAGCTTAGCACCCTCCCCTAGTAAGTAAATCTCAGCAGCAGAGGTTTGGCATGGGTCCAAAGCTTACTTAAGGAAAATATTCCTTGTTGTGTTCTCCACAGGCACTGAACTCTGATCTCTCAAGTACTAGCCAGCCCTCTCTCAGTCAGACGGTTTTGTTCTTCAAGTCTATTTTCTCCCGGTCCCGCTGACCTCTGGTCCATTCAGCCTGCTGCTCTCGGATCTATCTGATCCCGTGGCTTGGTCTAGGTCTTGGTCCAGGTCATCCCATCTTTTTCTCTGAAATGAAATCTGTCTCCCTGGGGCTTTCTAGTCATCCATACATCTCAGTGAATTATAGTGTTTGACTAACTTGAGTTTCTTCTGGAATCTCTGTGTTACTGTGACTTATCAAGTTATTTAAACTCTGTGAGAGTTCCTTTTTCATCTCTGGATTAAGGAATCCCCAAAGAATTCTGAGGATAAAATGACACAGTACATTACAAATCCCTTCCAAAGTATCTGGTGTGTAAAAAGATTTCAATAAATATTAGTCGGCACTTCTCTTTCTCTTACTTCTCATGTCCCAGCTCTGGAACCACAGGAAGAAATTCACCTCAGGCAGTCTGACAGTCCTTAATTTAGGGGAGCTGTCATGTCTAGTGTCCTGCCAGTGTAACTCTCTTCTCCTGAAAAAACTAACACCTCCAGCTCTTCATCTTTGGGGTCCATTCACCTTAGAGGATCCTCTCTCGTGGAAATTCTCCTCCTAGCTGCTGCTGCTGCTAAGTCGTTTCAGTCGTGTCCGACTTTGTGCGACCCCATAGACTGCAGCCCATCAGGTTCCGCTGTCCCTGGGATTCTCCACGCTGAGCCCTGGAGAAGGGAGGCCTGAGCCATGTGTGGGCTGCAAGTGGAGTCCAAGGTGGAGTCCAAATAGCTCAGAGGAAAGCTGTCTGTCAGAAAAATGTGACAGCACTGCCAAATGCACAGGAAACCAGTTACAGAAATTGTGAAAACTCTCATGGTTCTATGTGACAAGATGCATTGAAATGATAAACACCTGCTTTGGGCTAAAATTATAGTTTATCCTCTTTGATTTTCTATACTTCCACAAACATCATAAATAATATTTTATAGGTACATTAAAGCCCAATGTGTCAACACAGTGGTTTAATAAATTACTACAGCATTTCTGAGCATACTTGTGGTTTGCCAATTGGTGGTGGGGAGGAGAGGTAAACCATCAAAGGTAAGAAGCCATGTATCTCCTTTAAACTGTCATGTCTGGGGCAGAGAGTGAAAATGAGAACATACATGTTCCTCCTTGAGGGTAAGGCCTGAGCCAATACATGTGAAGTATCTTAAACATTATGTCCAGTTTGAGAGAAGATTCCAGAAGTCTTCTCATATCTATATTAAATTATAAAAGAACAAATAAGAGTAATTTAAACTGTTTGTCTGCATGTATTCTAAGTAGAATCATAGCTTGGAACTTGCCCTTAAGGCGGACAACGCTTAAACACCCGTGTGCAGAGAACTGAATGAGCAAATATGCCTGGTTCCTCACCAGGAGCAAGGAGCCTTGGGGGGCAGAACCTTTGCCCACATCATGGTCTTTCCTGGAACCCACATTACCTGGGCCAGGAGGGACAGGAGTGACCCGGGAAACTTAGAACAAATGACAAAGCTTTGTTTATCCTTTTTCTGTCACTACCTGCATGCTTCCCAACTACTTTAATATTGGCGTCTTTTAAATCTTTGAAATATCAACAAGTTGAGAACAATACTGGCTTTATAAGGGCTACCTGGGACTGGACCATAAAATAAGTTCAGGTGCACTTGTCTGTCAAACCCATCCTCTCAGACTTCTGTTCTGTCACCGCCTTATCTTCCTGGTACTCTCACTGACACCCCACCTCCACTTCATCCGCAGTCTCTGGTCCTCACCCCCATTCCCAACAGTTTGCAGTTGCCTGAAACTACCAAGAAGCTGATGGACGGCTAGACTCTTGCCTAATGTGTTCTAGGAAAGACTTTTGCTTGGTAATTTTGCATTTATAATGATAACAACAAACCTCTTCAGCTATCCAAAAATAGTGAAGTTCTACAGAGTATCATTGATTAGTTTGTATGCTTTTTGATACCTAATGACAAATTCGAGGCATGGTGGGGTCAGATTTATGGTCTTGGAGGATCAAAATTAGAGGAAGGGGACACCATTTCTGATTAATGCCACCAGCCCACCCCTCCCCCCCAACTCCTTTCTCTGTTCAGAAAGTCCATCCAGGAATTCCTCTAGATGAATTTGGTCGTGCTATCAAGGGCCTAAGAATGCAGCTCCTGCAACACCCTCACCACACAGGCTTTTCTGATGAAATCTCATGTCTTGAGAATCCATAGAACCAGGTGTAAATTGGTGGTGCCCGACCCTGCCCTTTCAAACTCAGGATTGAAAAAACCTGGAAGGAGAACTCTTATGACGCTTCAGACCTGCTCAGCTTTTCAGAGAAGACAGTGTTGCTCCTGTTCTTACTGGCCGATCTCCTAACCCCTGGGGCTAAAGGAGGTAAGTGACTGTCCCTGTCTTCAGTGAAAGCCGTGCAGTCATGTCCGACTCTTTGCAACCCCACGGACTATACAGTCCATGGAATTCTCCAGGCCAGAATATTGGAGTGGGTAGTCTTTCCCTTCTAAAGGGGATCTTCCCAACCCAGGGATCGAACCCAGGTCTCCCGCATTGCAGGCAGATTCTTTACCAGCCGAGCCATAAGGGAAGCCCCTCTATCCTCAGAGGCCTGGCTTATTCCAGCAGCACCACTTCCCCAGTGCCCCTGAGACACTATCGCTATGACGTTCCTCACCTCAGTCCATTCCCAGAAATTTGCTAGACTCCAGGTCTGCCGCTGGACACAGGGTGCAGACTACAGAAAACTACTCCCATGGAGACCTGGTGGGTCGTCTCCCTTCCATAGCTCACACCCTGGCATGTAGAAAGTTATCTGTAGTTAGGATGGCACAGGATCCTGGTGGGGAAGGAAAGCTGAGAATGAGCATCGTAACTTCCCATTCTCCAAAGCTAAGGGTGTGTTGCTTTGTCCCAGGAGCTATCATCTAGAACAAGAATGAAGGAGCCATCTCACAGTTTCCTAGATGTCACCCTCTCGTTGACCCCACTCTCCTGAGCCACTCTGCTCCACCGGGGCAGGTATCTAGAACCCAGGCGAGCCTCACAGTGTCACCTCACTGCCGATCCCATGGTCCTCGTGGGGGCTGGCTTCCACCCAGGCCCCCTCCCCCCATTCCCCGCCTCACTCTGATTTCTAATCCTTTGCACGTGTCCTCCTTGGCTTGAAAGTTAAATTGCTTAAAAAGATAAATCTGTGCTGAAGTTCAGCCTGCATTAGGACCCAAAGCAATTTTGGAGACTGTTCATTCACATATCCAACAAGCAATTGTGGGATATTTACTATGTGCCTGGCTCCTGATGGGGGAGAAAGAAGACAGGGTATTCTGCTCCATGAGCTCAAAAGTTTTGGGTTTTTGAAACCAGCCTCATCTGGAAGTAAGCAGGACACAGAGGGTCTGAGAAGCTCAGGGACAAAGAAAGAGCCAGAGTAGGTCAGAGAGAGTAGCTTCCAGGTGATTTATCTCGAAGACAGATCCTCACCCCCTCACATGTATTTGAAGTGCTCCAGAACAAGGGCTGAGCCCCTTCCTCTATGGGGAGGTAAGAACTAACCAGGGAAACAGGTCACACTGCAAGCCTGCTGCGCAGGGGAGCCTGGGGCCCCCATCTCATTGAGCTGGGTCCCTAAAGACCATTGAGGACTATCATCCTCTGAATATCCACTGTTTTAGGCCACCTGGCAGATCCTGTCCTGTTTCCTATGAAGACAGAACTCCAGGGAAATTTTCTCTTTCAGGGGAGATCAAACGGAGCAGAAAGGTCAGACGGCGCTGCCCACCGAACATGGTATCTGTAGATTTTTATGACAACAAACAAGGCTGGAGCAGATGTTGGGGGTTCCTGGCGTGAGACAACTTCATGTTCACTGTGGCTCGCTGGGACAGAAGATAAGGAGCACAAGAGAGTCTTGCCTTTCTGGGCACCCCTGGTACCATCCTAGGCCTTGTAACTCAGGAAAGCCCCAGAGCATGCAGAGCTGATGCTAATCAATGGAACCATCTGATTCTCTTGGGCCAGGGCAAACCAAGTGTGGGGTACTGGGGGGAAGCGTTTGGAGAGAGGCCTGTTAAATTTCTGGATGTAAAATGGTTTAGTAATTTTTTGCACAATAAAACAATGAATCGTAATGTAGCCTGTGAAAATTATACTTTTGAAAATTCAGTGGAAACTTGAAAAAAGCAATCTTTTTTTAAAATCGAAGTATAGTTGATTTACAATGTTGTGTTAGTTTCTTTCAGCAAAATGATTCAGTGACACATATACATATGTAATTCTTTTAAAAAATATTCTTTTCCATTATGATTAACTATGAATATAGCTATCTGCACTATACAGCAGGACCTTATTGTTTATCCATTCTATACGTGATAGCTTACATCTGCAAACTCCAAACTTCCCCTAACCCCCTCCCCAGTGGCAACCATAAGTCTCTTCTCTATGTCCATGAGTCTGTTTCTATTTTGAATATAGGTTCATTTGTGCCGTATTTTCGGGAGCCTGGTGGGCTGCCGTCTATGGGGTTGCACAGAGTTGGACACGACTGAAGCAACTTAGCAGCAGCAGTGCCGTTTTTTAGGTTCCACATATAAGTGATTTCATATGGTATTCGTCTTTTATTTTCTGACTTCCCTTAGTATGATGATCTCCAGTTGCATTTATGTTGTTGCAATGGTGCTATTTCATTATTTTTTATGGCTAAATGGTACTCCACTGTATATATGTACCGCATCTTCTCTATCCATTCATCTGTTAATGGACGTTTAGGTTGCTTCCGTGTCTTGGCTATTGTGAATAGTGCTGCTATGAACACAGATTGCATGTATCTTTTGGGTTAGAGTTTTGTCTATATATGTGCCCAGGAGTGGATTGCTGGTGATAAAGCAGTCTTGATAGGTATCAGTCTAGTGAAGTTTGTAGTTGTTCTGGAGGTCAAGCCACCTAAAATCTTGAAATGTATTCATAATGTATTAGGCAGATTTTGTATACCGAGAGTTTTTCTTTTTTTTTTTTAACGTTTCCACAAGAAAGACATTTTCTTCGCGCTATTGGGACTGGTCCTGGGCTGCCCTCTTGTCTCCAACTCGAGGTTGGTGGATGAGTTGGAGAAAGGTGGCTTTCTCCTGGGGTCCCCACTTTCCCCAGACAAACTCAGACAACCATGATCAAGGTTACCAACCCTCACTTCTGTGATGCTGCTAGTTCTGATGTATCACTAGTGTCTAGCTTCTCCTGACTCTGAAGCTCTGCCCCAGGGCATGGCAACCAGGTTTCTGTGGACTGGAAGTCTGCCTGAGCTATCAGGTCAGGAGTGAAGTTCCTGGTGGGGTTTCTGTCCTAGAGCTTATCACGGTTTTGTGACTTTCCAGACAAGTCGGTAGGTCTTCCAAAGCACAGAGACTGAAAGCAGAGAAAAAGCAAGAGGAATTGTGCTCTTTTGCACTAGTTTTTGGTGTGCAAAATGTTTCCTCGCCGAAGCTCTGCTGCTGAGGTCTACTTGATAAGGAAGCGTGCTGAGCTGTGAGAAGTGGTGGAACTGGCTTCTGACACGGTCGTGAAGGGAACCGTCCTTTGGTCATGGGCATGGTGAGGGCTGTAGAAATCTTTCCAGCAGGGCGGCTGGAGGCAGACAGCTGCCTTGGGGAGCTGACTGGCAGGGAGAGGCTTGGAGGAGAGATGAGTCTGTCCGGGAGTTTCCTGGGCACTCCTGACCTAGGTGGTGCTCTGGTGGTGGTTGTCCAGTCGCTCAGTCGTGTCCAACTTTTTGTGACCCCATGGACTGCAGCTCACCAGGCTTCCTTGTCCTTCACCACCTCCTGAAGCTTGCTCAAACTCATGTCCATTGAGTCGGTGATGCCATCCAACCATCTCATCCTCTTTTGTTCCCTTCTTCTCCTGCCTTCTATCTTTCCCAACATCAGGGTCTTTTCCAGTGAGTCAACTCTTACATCAGATGGCCAAAGTATTGGAGCTCTGAGGCTCAAAGTAAATGTCACAGAGAGGAAGGCTTTACAAGGGCTCTTCCACTGCTCTCTCCTCTCCTCCCTGGCCCCACCATCAAGTATTCTTTCCATCTGGCAATGCAGACATTTAATAATGAGACTGTTATCCCTGAGAACATATAAGTAAGAGATAATTCCTATGGGTAGGTGGCATCAGATTTAGAGGAAATGACTGAATGTTGTCAAAGATGTATTGTTAAAATTTTGTGGAAAATGACATACACTGAACTTTAGGCAAATGACTTTTTGACAAGAAGTACCCATAATCATACCGGACAAACTTGCCAAAGCATATCTGTGTAGAACCAGTTGGATTTGATACATGTGTATGGATCATTCCATTTCAGATTATGGAAACTCCAAGAATTCAGGTGGGAAATGTAACACTGCAAGGAATAGTTAACATTTTGATGGATGTAGAACCTCCTAGATAATTCTCTACAGTTACCTTAAGGTGCTAAAAACTTGGGTTTAAATTACATTACTTCAGAAATCCTTTATTTCAATATAATATTGATGTATTCATCATGGGTTAATCTTCAGGGTAGAAGGCATTTTATTTTAGTCAACATATTGTGTGGAGGTTTGTTTAATTTTCGAGTAACAAACCCAGAAGGGGATTCTCATCACAGTGAAAATGAGAACAGTGGTTTACAGCGCAGTGAGGGTTGGCATGGGAAAGGGTTTAGGAGAAAGACTCTGGCTGTCCATAGACACTTGGGTTGCTCCCATCTCTTGGCCATCGTGAAAAGCACAACTTTGATATGGGTGTTTGTTAGATATTTTTAAGAGAGTAAATCTTCCTTTTACTTTCTTCTAGTACTTGCATGGCTTGATTTTTAACATTTAGATCTTTGATCTCATTTGAGTGTTATCTTGGATTATGATAAAAAGTATGGACCCAACTGTATCTTTTTCCCCCAGTGATTCTGTTTTGTTTCAATGACACCTATTAAAAGTTTATTGTTTCCCAGTGGTTTGAGAATTGTTCACCATATATTAAATTGGGCCTTGTTTAGAATTTCAGTTGTCCCTTTGGTTTGCCTGTTCAACTCATCCTTCTCACACCAATGGTACGTGGTTTGGGGGTACACTTTAATACCTAGTGTGGAGTCTCTTTAATACTCTAGTGGGTAGAGAATAAAAAGCATTTCTGGGGAGAGGTGGGTCCCTCCATCCATCCCCAGGCTGTGGATAGAGGGGACACGGAGGAATGGATGGCTTGGAGGAGGGAAGATGCTCATGCTGACCCCAGGACAGTGGGAATAGGGATTCACTTGTCCTGGTAAGAGACCCCATCTTCCTGATGAAGTTCACCCTCATTCCTGGCACACTTTGTTGTACGCAACTAATGTTTAATGAACACATTAGAAATCAGCTACTTCCACTCCAGACGAGGATGTTTATTAAGGTTCTGGGATCTGCTCTGGAGCTGGACTCTGCCCCAGAGAAGGAGAGTCAGTCTCGTGGGATGTCACTCTGGTCTCCACTCTTTGAAGCGTCTCATTGTTCTCCTTATCCAGGGCAGGAAGCTGGAAATTCTGGTGAAGACTTGCTGGAGGGGTCCCCACCCTGTCTCCATAGGAGACAATGCCCTGGGCCACATTGTTACACACGAGGGGGCCACCGGAGTCCCCCTACAGGCAGAGGAGGGAAGGGACACTCAGTTTTCCAAGACTCCCCACTCCTGTTGCCCTCTCCCAACCCTCAGAGAAGACGGGGGTTGAAAGGAGCTCCTTTCGGTGCTGGCTGTGTGTGAGATGGGGGGGTGGTGGGCTGCAGAAGAAAAGCTTCTGAATTTCCCATCACTGGGCTTCAGCCCTGACTGTGGTTGCTTCTCCAGCCCAACCCAGGTCAAGGTACCTCACCGGCCCCAGGAAAACACTGCGCATGAACATCCTGCATGTCTGGTGCTTCTCCAGTTCCCCCAGAGACCAGATGGATGGGGAAACACCCCTCCCCACCCCATGTCACTTTGGTGTGGACCCCAGGCTGCAGCCACAGAGATGGAATCTGTCCCCACTGCCCATTCTGCCCAGGACCCCCTGTCTCGGGTACTGTCAGCAGACCCTGCATTGTCTTACCAGGAAAGTGGACTTCCCCTCTCTTGGGTCCCCCACACAGATCTGCTTTTGGCCAGTGTAGAAATCGAAGCGACTGTGACACTCTCCATCCCTCTGAATTGTCAGCTGCACCTCCTGGAGTGTGATTGCTCTCCTGTTCAGTTCGGTGAGGCCCCAGCCGGCCACGGTGCACTGGGTCCCAGGGCTCAGCATTTCTTCTGTCTGAGGCAGAGCTACCAGCCTCAGGCTTCATTCTGTCTGACTCTGTACTCAAGCTGGCAGAAAGTGTGCAGGCACTCAGGGACTGTATGCCCACCCCGTGCCCACCACCACCCTGGGAGTCAGTCCTGAACCCCCTCCATGGTCCCAGGACACATGAAGGCCCCCACGCTGGGAGAGAGCCGCCCAGCGGAAGAACCAGAGGGTCGGTACCTGCAGTAACATGATGTCGTTCTGGTTGTTCCACCGATTATATCTGGGGTGGGGGATGGGTCTGAGGACAGGGATGCGCTGCTGAGTCCATTCAGAAGCGGTGACGCTGTGGATCCCCAAGATGACGTTTATTTGGCTGCAAAGGAAAGGGAGCCTAGAGGTAGGTTTGAGCTGCAGGAACTGCAGTCCCCAGTACAGGTCAAGTGACTGCCCAGGGTAGCGAGACCTCGGCCAAGGGAACCAAGAGACAGGAGGGCTCTGGGGCTGAACTCTGTGCCTTAGGTCTCCCCTTGAGATGGGGGTGGTGGGAAATTCAATGACCTTAAATTTTGCCTCCCCTACAAGAAATTGGAAAAGAGCTTGAATTCACAATTTGAGCCCCACGGGGTACCTTCCATTTTCCCCTCCTATTCTTTCTGATCAGATCCTCCTCTCTGTCCATTCACAAAGGCCTTCTCCGGGTCTTTTTTCACCTGTTCATTGCTAGAAACCTGCCTTCAATGGCTCTTCTCATGAACTCTTCTGGATCTGCTTTGCAGGGGCTTAGAAGCTCTTTCCAATGCATGAAAGTGAAAAGTGAAGGTGAAGTCGCTTAGTCATGACCCCATGGACTGCAGCCTACCAGGCTCCTCCATCCATTGGAGAAGGAAATGGCAACCCACTCCAGTGTTCTTGCCTGGAGAACCCCAGAGATGGCAGAGCCTGGTAGGCTGCCGTCTGTGGGGTCACACAGAGTCGGACACAACTGAAGTGACTTAGCAGCAGCAGCAGCAGAAGCTCTTTAATTTCTCACCTTCCCAAGCAGCGAGCTGCTGTCATCACAAAGTCTTCACGCACCAGGAACCCCCGACAAATGGTCAGACCTGCTGGTGTCAGGGTCTGAATATATGCCATGTAGGGGCGGGAATGGGGCCTGGCCTCTCGGCCTCCGATGATCTGCCCTGGAAGGAAGCACTAGGATTATCTCTGCACTGGCAGGTGTGTGGACATCAGCTTGGTGGCTTCACAAAGACTGGAAGCTGGGGAGCAGGAGAGATGCTCCAGGGGCAGGGTGAGCTGGTGGTTGGTGAGAATGGGATCTTCAGGGCACAGAACTACGGGAGGCTCCAGGGTCCTGCAGGAAGTGCTGCTGGCTCTCCATCCAGCCTCAGCGCCCTCCCACCTGCCCAGAAGCAAAGGCCAGCTGCAGCCTCCCTCACAGGAGGGTTTCTCTGCTGTGGGGATGGCAAACCCAGAGCCCTCTGGCGCTGCCTCTCCCTCAAGTTCTGTGGCACTTTCTTCCTCAGGGAACTTTCCAGATCCCTGTGAGTCCAGCTCATGAATGTAAGGATCTAGAGATGGGCTGATGGGCCCGCTCTCGCAGTATCTTGATCCCCTAGGCTCTGACACAGGGGCTGCAAACTGAGTTCAGAGAGCATGTTTATGTAGCAGGTTACTAAGTACGTGCCAGGGTGGTTCTGAGAGCTTTATGTACACTACGTCACTTAACTCTCATAGCGACTCTCCAGGTAGGCCTGGTACAATTCCTGCCCTCAGAATCTGAAGCTGAGAAACTGTGGACTCATGCAATCTACCCAGTGATACAGGGCTAGCAAGTGTCTGGGCAGTCTGGCTCCAGAGTCTGTTGGGTGGAGCTGGGCCTCTGAGGGTGGGAACGGTCACCTACCTGCCTGAGCCCTGGGGGACAGGAGAAAGGCCATCAGGAGCAGGAGCGGCTGCATCTTCCTGGCGAGGCTGCCCAGCGGTTGCTGCCCCTACTTCCTCCTGCCAGACTTTGAGCCCCTGGGAGAGGAAGGGAAGGTGAAGGTGGGGGCGGGGGGTGGGGGTGGGGGCTCGAGAATTCACAGTCCCATTCTCCTGCTGCTGTGATGAGTTTCGTCACCCAGAGCTGCCCAAGAGGCTTGCCCACCAACTGCCAGGGACCTGGGGGAAGGCAGTAACCGAAGCCTTCAGTGCAATAGCCCGCACAGCTGCTGAGTCAGTGCCGGCCGCAGAAATGGGCACTGTGTCCCGGAACCCCAGACCCACCCAATTCAACACTGTCCTCACAAGCATCAAGGCTGGGACCTGTCTGCTTCCTCCTTCTCCCTCAGGGAGTGGGACTGCATGTCTTCACCCCCTGGTCCTGAGCTGCAAAGAACTTAATTCCTTCCCTATTACACTGTAAATGTTTGCAACCTCATGAAATTTCCTTATGCATCTCAAAAAGATACAGGCAGAAAACAGGGAGACAAGCAAAAATAGTATAACTATGTAGTGTCTTTGGATCGTTTTAATTTATTGTTATGTAAGCTTTTTAATTGTTTATTTTGTTTTTAAAATGTTACTCTAACTTAAACTAAGGGGAAAGTATAAAGAATAGAGAGTCCATGTGCAAAAAGGGAAGTAAAATATACACTTCTAATGATCTGGGTACTTTGGCCACCTCATGCGACGAGTTGACTCCCTGGAAAAGAGTCTGATGCTGGGAGGGGGATTGGGGGCAGGAGGAGACAGGGACGACAGAGCATGAGATGGCTAGATGGCATCACTGACTCAATGCACATGAGTTTGAGTGAACTCCGGGAGTTGGTGATGGACAGGGAGGCCTGGCGTGCTGTGATTCATGGGGTCGCAGAGAGTTGGTCACGACTGAGCGACTGAACTGAACTGAACTGAATGATCTGGGTAGAGAGATGTTTAGGGGATTTCATTAACAGTGACTAGGATTTCATACCAATCTTCCCACCAAAACCAACCCCAAACAAACTTGTTTAAAATGTATGGAAACCTTAAAAGCCTTAGAGAACTCCCAGTGCAGGAGTTATTATTAGGTTAAAACAGAAGGAATAATGGCAATCAAGACAGGGAGCTCTATTTTGCTGAGAGAATTCGCTAAATCCACAGAATGTGAGCTTCTGTTTGAAGAGCACCTAAAATGATGGTGTAGAAATCAAAGATCATGAGGTCTAGACTAGACAGACAGGTCTAGTCAAACTCTCCCCACAATACGCTATGAACTTAAAAGTCTACATGCTCAAATTAACACAAAAGAGGTATTGAGTAATTACAAATAATTTCTTGAAAGTTTGCAATTACCTGGACTTTTTAATGGGCTCTCAAGCCTTTTCTGTTACTGTACTTATGGATTGTGTTCCGAAGTACCTGGCAGAATCTATGGCAAATCTAGAAGAAATTCATTTATCTTCAAAATTCGAATTACACCTAAAAAGTTATTTTTCAAGTATAGTGACAAGCATATAGTCAAATACAAATAGCTCAGCAAACACATAAGGATACAAGACATCATGACTGCTGCTGCTGCTGCTGCTAAGTCACTTCAGTCGTGTCCAACTCTGTGTGACCCCATAGACGGAAGCCCACCAGGCTCCCCCATCCCTGGGATTCTCCAGGCAAGAACACTGGAGTGGGTTGCCATTTCCTTCTCCAATGTGTGAAAGTGGAAAGTGAAAAGTGAAAGTGAAGTCGCTCAGTCATGTCCGACCCTTAGCGACCCCACGGACTGCAGCCTACCAGGCTCCTCCATCCATGGGATTGTATAGGCAAGAGTACTGGAGTGGCTTGCCATTGCCTTCTCCAGACATCATGACTAAGAAATAGTAAATAACAAAAGAGGAAAAAACCCTTTAGTTTTTAAGATAATATTATCAGTATAATAAAATATAGATGTCTCCTTTTACAGCTATTAGTATTTCCCTCATATATTGAGGTACTCCTATGTTGCGTGGATATATATTTACAATTGTTATTTTTTTTCTTAGATTGATCTCTTGATCATTATTCAGTGTCCTTCTTTGTCTCTTGTAACAGTCTTTATTTTAAAGTTATTTTGCTTGATATGAGTATTGCTCCTCCAGCTTTCTTTTGATCTCCACTTGCATGGAACACCTTTTTCCACCCCCTCACTTTCAGTCTTTACGTGTGCCTATATCTGATGTGGGTCTTCTGTAGACAGCATATATATGGGCCTTATTTTTGTATCCATTCAGCAAGTTTGTGTCTTCGTTGGAGCATTTAATGCTTTTATAGTTAAGGTAATTATTGATGTGTATGTTATTGCCATCTTGTTAATTGTTTTGGATTTGTTTTGGTAAATCTTTTTCCTTCACTCCCTCTTTGGTTCTCTCTTCTTGTGATTTGATGATTATGTTTAGTATCATGTTTGGATTTGTGTGTGTGTGTGTCTACTGTAGGTTGGGTTCCCATGAGGTTTTGATATACAATATTGTTTTAAGTTGCTGATCTCTTAATTTCAAATGCATTTCCAATACCCTGCTTTTGTGTACTCTCCTCTTTTCGTTATTGCTGGTTCGGATATCATATTTGTGTGTGGATGATTTCCTATCTTTGTTGTATGTTTGTCTTAACTGGTGAGCTTTCCCATTCATAATTTTCTTGTTTCTAGTTGTGGCCTTTTATTCCACCTAGAGAAGTTCCTTTAGCGTTGTAAAGATGGTTTGGTGGCGTTGAATTCTCACAGCTTCTCCTTGTCTGTAAAGCTTTTGATTTCTCCATCAAATCTGAATGAGAGCCTTGCTGAGTAGAGTATTCTTGGTTACAGGTTTCCCCCTTTCATCACTTTAAATATACTGTGCCTCTCCCTTCTGGCCTGCAGAGTTTCTACTGAAAAATCAGCTGATGATGGTATGGGGTTCCTTTGTATGTTATTTGCTGCTTTTCCCTCGTTGCTTTTAATATTTTCTCTTTGTCTTTAACCGTTGTCAATCTCATTAATATGTGTCTCTCTGTGTTCCTCCTTTGGCTTACCCTGTACAGGACTCTCTGTGCTTCCTGTATTTGAGTGAGTGTTTCCTTTCCCATATTAGGGAAGTCTTCAGCTCTTACCTCTTCAAATATTTTCTTAGATCCCTTCTCAGTTTCTTCTCCTTATAATGTGAATTTTGGTCTCTTAGGCTGTCCTGTCCTCATTTCTTTTCATCCTTCTTTCTTTCTTCTGTTCTGCAAGAGTGATTTCCAGCAATCTGTCTTTCAGTTCACGTATTCATTCTCCTGCCTCTCTGTTCCTCAGGTTGCAGAATTGTAATTTTTCTTGTTTCTGGTGTCTGTCCCCTGGTGTATGAAGTCGGTTCAGGGGCTTGTGCAGGCTTCCTGGTGGGAAGGACTAGTACTTGCTACTGGTGGGTGGGGCTGTGTTTTGTCCTGCTGGTTGGCAGGGCCATGTCAAGGGATGTGTTTACAGGCAGTTGTTGGCTCAGGATGACTTTAGGCAACATGTTTGCTGATGAGTGGGACTTTGTCCAATTATTTTCCAGTTTGTTTGTTGCCCACTTTGTGGGTATGGGGTTATTTGATTTTATTGTGAAATAGGCATTCTAGCACTGGAGCCTGCAGGCTGTTGAGTAAGGCCAGGTCTTGGTGCCCAAATGCAACCTCCAGGAGATCTCACACCGATGAGTGTTCCCTGGGGTGTCTGCACCAGTGTCCTTGCCCTCACAGTAAGCCACACCTTCCTAGGATAGGATATCCCACCTTTCTAGTATACCCTCCAGGCCCCCCAGGTAGGTCTGGCCTGGGCTCTTATGGAGTCACTGCTTTGTTCTGAGTCCCAGTGCACATGAAGCCTTGTATGTGCATCCCAAGAGTGGAGTCTCCATTTTCCCCAGTCCTGTAGAGCTCCTGCATTGAAGTCCTGCTGGCCTTCAAAAGCAAATGATCTTGGGGCTCTTTTCCCCAATGCCAGATGTCCAGGCTGGGAAGCCTGATGTGGGGCTAGGGAGTCTCAGTCTTGTGAGAGAATTTCTGAGAAATAATTACTTTCCGGTTTGTCGGTTGCCCACTTGGTGGTATGGGGTTTGATTTTATTGTGAAAGAGCCCCTCTTGACATCTCATTGTAGCTTCTTCTTCTTTGTGTGTAGAATATCTCTTCTAGTATGTCCAAGTCTTTTTCCATAAATGGTTGTTCAGCAGTTAGTTGTGATTTTGGTGTTTTCATTAGAGGAGGTTTGCTCATGTCTTTCTACTCCACCATCTCGTTTTTCATTCTAGACAAGTTTTTATTCAGTTGTAAATGCTACCATATTACACTATCCACGGTTGATTATATAAGTGAATGTAAAACTGCAGAATGGGAGGGCCAACTATAGGTTTTACTTGGATACTCCACTGGGTTGAGGGTCAATGCCCTTAACCCCTGCACTGTTCAAAGATCCACTGTAAATAAAGAGTCAAATTTTTTTTAAAAATGGAGACAAAAAATGAGTTTAAAATGATTAATAATAGCAAAAATAATTTTAGTAAAAGTTATTGAGTATGAATAAAGATAAAGCTTGATTACTTAAAGGAAAAAACTTTTAAAAGATAGACAAACTTCTTTATAAACTTAACAAAGGGAAAAATTTTAAGATATAAAAAGTGCTAACCAATAATAATTGCAAGGTAAAAATGGATAAATTGATCTACATAAAAATTTATTGGGTGTATATGAGTAAAGGTGGGGCTCCCCTGATAGCTCAGCTGGTAATAGCTCCTGTAATGCAGGAGACCCGGGTTTGATTCCTGGGTCAGGAAGATTCCCTGGAGAAGGGATAGGCTACCCACTCCAGTATTCTTGGGCTTTCTTGGTGGCTCAGATGGTAAAGAATCCACCTACAATGTGGGAAACTTTGGTTCAATCCCTGGGTTAGGAAGATACCCTGGAGAAGGGCATGGCAACTCACTCTAGTATTCTTGCCTGGAGAATCCCCATGGACAGAGGAGTCTGGCGGGCTACAGTCTATGGGGTCACAAAGAGTTGGACATGATTGAGTGACTAAGCACAGCATAGTATGAATAAAAGTGAAATTCTGATTATCCAAAATATTATTAAGACAGTGAAAAGTAAAGCCACAGGGTGGGAGAAGATACTTGCCTTAACCAAGAAAGGGTTTGTATGTGGGAGATTTGTGTGTGTGTGTGTATGTCAGATCTATGTTACCTTATATGTCATTGGGAAGCCAATAATTTTGAAAATCTACATGAAACTGACAAATCCCTAAGAATAAAATTTAGTGAAATATACCCAAGAACTTTTAATTTTCCTTTAAACATTAAATGAATTGATTCTGTTTTCAAAAACATTCTATCAAGGACAGCCCCATGCTCATAAAACTTCACTGAACATCTCAACAAAATATTCAAAGAACAATACACAATATCTTCTGGAGAGGAGATGCTACCTATCTCCTTTATGAGACTAGCAAATCCTCACTGCCAAACCCAATAAAGACAATATGGGAAAGGAATATTACAGGCTAACATCACCTGAATATTGAGGTATGTCAAATAATTCAACAAGAAAAGTAATATATCAGGACTAATTTGGGTTTATCCTAAGAGTGGGTGACTTTTTATTAAAACCCAATTGCTGTAAAACAACACATTGATAAAAGGAGAAATGCCATATGATTATTCAATTGAAATAAAACAAGTAAGCATTTGCTGAAGTTCATTAATTAAAATTCTAGCGAAGTATAAATAAAAAATAATGTTTTTAACCTGATAAAATGTCTCCATAAAAACCCCCAGCAATCATTATACTAATGTTGAAACCCACAATATTTTTACTTGCGAGCAAAACAATATAAGGACATGTGGATAGCCATGATCACCATTTCTCTTTAGTATTATACTAGAGATTTTACATAGTACACATAAGCAGGAAATAGAAGTGAAAGGCATAAGGTCATGAAAAGCAGGAATAAAACTGAATATTTGAGATGCTATTGTGTATGTAGAAAATGCCCAAGAACTTGCATCTCAACTGTTACAGTTAATAAGGCAGTTTGACAAATTTGCTGGGCCATAAAACCAACTTAAACATTAATTATATTTTGATATATACTATAATACTGTTGGAAATTTTGAGGAAGTTAACATTTAGATCGTAAAAATGATCAAATAACTATAAATCTAAAAAAAAAGATGTGCAAGATCTCTTTGGTGAAAATATGTATGAAATTATAAGAAGAGACACTTAATAGGACCTAAACATAGAGATATTCCATGGTGGTGGTGTTTGAAAGAGAAAATTTTTTTTAAAGTCAATTCTCCAGAAAGTGTTCTATAGATTCATTGCACCTGAGAGGTATTTCATAGAACTTAATTGATTCTAAACAGATACGGAGAAACCAATGGCCAACATTAGCCAAGACAGTCTTGAAGAATGAGAATAAGATGGGAGGTCTTATTCTAGCAAATGAAGTCACAGTAATGAAGATAGTGTGGTGCTGACAGGGGCATAGACATATAGACTATTGGACAAGAAACAGAGATCCCACACACATTTAGGCACTGATACACACACTGGTTTATGATGGAGGATTTATGGCAGAGAGTGGGGAAAAGATTTTTTTCTTTTTACTCTACTCCAATACTTTGGCCACCTCATGCGACGAGTTGACTCACTGGAAAAGACTCTGATGCTGGGAGGGATTGGGGGCGGGAGGAGTAGGGGACGACCAAGAATGAGATGGCTGGATGGCATCACCGACTCTGTGGCCATGAGTTTGAGTGAACTCCGTGAGTTGGTGATGGACAGGGAGGCCTGGCGTGCTGTGATTCATGGGGTCGCGGAGAGTCGGACACGGATGAGCGACTGAACTGAACTGAAGTGGTTCTAGGACAATAAATGCCTCTATGATGTCCTATAAGAACACATGTTTCTACTTGACCCTTATTCCACACCATGCCCAATAATCTGTTTTATGTGGATTATGGATCCAAATGTGTATTTGAAAATTTAATAATAACGATATGATAGGTAAATATTTTGAATGCTGTCTACAGAAGTATTAGTCATTAATGAATGGAATGGTGACTTAGACATCAAAGCAGAGAGAATCAAAAGCCAGAGTTTAGGGATTAGAGAGGCCATTTGGGTAGAGAGGCGATACGTGATGGTAGAGAGAGGCATGTATGCTTTCATTCTGTATTTTAATGAAACGTGACTGAACTGGACTGAAAGTGACATTTGAACAAATAGGATGGTGATACGTTTCACAATATCCATAGCTAGTTACATCTACTTCAGGCTGTTTTATTACCTTTCCGTCAGTTACAATTTATTTTTCTTCTTTGGGATGTTGGGACACTAGATAGGGTGTTTCCCATCTCCTTCCTGGCTCCAAACACCACCAACAGTCCAAATCTTCTGGGTAGGCAGTTGTCAGGTGGTGCTGGGTCATTTCCCCTTCCCTCTTTTTGCTGCTGCTTTGGTCAGAAAACAATGTAGTTAGTCTTGACTTTGTAGGAGACCAGTGTATTCCTGAAGCATTCTGGAAATCCTCAGGGCTGCCTTAAAATCACTCTTAGAAGGATGTTTTGGAAGCTCCTTGGGGGTACTTCTACTGATAAGCTTGCATTGCCCCCATGACTGTCTTCCCACCACATGTGAAATGAAAAACAAATGAAATGGAAACACAATACTCCAAAATCTATGAGATGCAGCAGAAACAATTCTAAGAGGGAATTTTAGTGCAACACAGGCTTTCCTCAAGAGATAAGAAACATCTCAAATAAGTAAAGTTACCTATTATCAAAAGCATTTGAAAAAGAAGAACAAAGTCCAAAGTCAGGAGAAGAAAGGAAATAATAAAGACCAGAGAGGAAATAAAGCAGTGAAAACAAATAATGGAAATTAAATCAATGTAACCAAGAGCTAATTTTTTTGAGAGGACAAACAAAATTAATAAACTTATATCCAGACTTACCAAGAAGAAAAGAGAGAGGACCCAAGTAAATAAAATAAGAAATGAAAGATGAGAAATAACAACTGACATCACAGAGATACAAAAAATCATAAGAGAATACTGTAAACAGCTATACGCCAACAAACTGGTCAGCCTAGAAGAAATGGACAAATTTCTAGAAAGATACAACTTGCCAAGACTGAATCAAGAAGAGATGGATAATTTGAACAGACTGATTCAGTTCAGTTTGGTTCAGTCACTCAGTCGTGACCAACTCTTTGCAACCCCGTGAATCACAGCACGCCAGGCCTCCCTGTCCATCACCAACTCCCGGAGCTCACTCAAACCCATGGTCATAGTGTCGGTGATGCCATCCAGCCATCTCATTCTCTGTCGTCCCCTTCTCCTCCTGCCCCCAATCCCTCCCAGCATCAGAGTCTTTTCCAGTGAGTCAACTCGTCGCATGAGGTGGCCAAAGTATTGGAGTTTCAGCTTTAGCATCAGTCCTTCCAATGAACACCCAGGACTGATCTCCTTTAGAATGGACTGGTTGGATCTTCTTGCAGTCCAAGGGACTCTCAAGAGTCTTCTCCAGCACCATAGTTCAAAAGCATCAATTCTTCGGTGATCAGCTTTCTTCACAGTCCAACTCTCACATCCATACATGACCACGGGAAAAACCATAGCCTTGACCAGACGGACCTTGGTTGGCAAAGTAATGTCTCTGCTTTTTAATATACTATGAACAGACTGATTACTAGTAGTGAAGTCAAATTTCTAAATAAAAGCACTCCTAGCAATCAAAAGTCCAGGACCAGACAACATCACAAGAGTATTATACCAAACATATAATTAAGAGTTAATACCTATCCTTCTTGAGCTCTTCCAAAAGTTTAGAGAGGAAGATACACTCCCAAATTTATTGCATGAGGGCATCATTGAAAGTGATGTGAAAGTGTTAGTTGCTCAGTCGTGTCCAACTCTTTGTGACCCCATGGACTGTAGCTCGCCAGGCTCCTTTCTCCATGGAATTCTCCAGGCAAGAATACTGGAGTGGGTTGCCATTCCCTTTTCCAGAGGATCTGCCATACTCAGGGATTGAACCTGGGTCTGCTGCATTGCAGGCAGATTCTTTACTGTCTGAGCCACCAGGGAAGTCTGAGAGCACCATTACCCGATTACCAAAACCAGACAAAGATGCTACAAAATAAAAAAAGAAATTATAGGCCAGTAGCTTTGATGAATATAAATTTGAAAATCCTTAACAAAATATTAACAAACCATATCCAACAACATATAAGAAGGATCATATAATATGATCAAGTCGGGTTTATTCCAGGGACACAAGGACAGTTCATCATTCACAAACCAATGGATGTGATACACCATGTTATCAAAAGTACAGAAAAATCACATGATCATCTCAATAGATGAAGAATCACTTGACAAAATTCAACTGATGATAAAAACTCTTAGCACAGTAGGTATACAGGAACATATCTCAATAAAGGTCATTTATGACAAACTCAGTTGAGAATGCCCATTTCTATTTAACATAGTATTGGAAGTATCAGCCACAGCTAAGACAAGGGAAAAAGGAGCATCTAAATTGGAAGTGAAAAAGTAAAACTTCAGATGACAAGATACTTTATATAGAAACCCTAAAGTCTCCATCCCCAAACTATTAGAATTAATAAATGAATTTGGCATAGTTGCACCTTACAAGATTAATACACAGAAATCTGTTACTTTTCTACACACCAGCAATTATCATAAAGAGAAAACAATTCTATTTAAAATAGGAAGCAATTTAAATCTATTTAGAATAGATTTAATTCTATTGCATCAAAAAGAATAAAATTAAGGAATAAACTTATCCAAGGAAGTAAAGAAAACTCTAAAAAATTGATGAAGGAAATCGGAGATGATAAAAAGAAATGGAAAATTATCTGGTGCTCTTAGAGCAGAAGAATTAATATTGTTAAAATGACCTTAATACCCAAAGCAATCTACAGACTTAATGCAATCCTTATCAAAATACTCATGACATTTTCCACAGAACCAGAAAAAAATAACCTTAAAATTTACATGGAACCACAAAAGACCCCAAATTGCCAAGGCAATCTTGAGGAAAAAACAGCAAAGTTGGGAGTTACCGTCCTCCCTGACTTCAGACTGCTCTACAAAACTACAGAGCAGTTTGCATGGTGTTGCGTGCTTAATCACTCAGTCGTGTCCGATTCTTTGTGACTCTATGGATGGTAGGCCGCCAGGCTCCTCTGTCCATGGAATTTCCCAGGCAAGAATACTGGAGTGGGTTGCCATTTCCTCCTCCAGGGAATCTTCCCAACCCAGGGATCGAACACAGGTCTCCTGCATCTCCTGAACTGGCAGGTGGATTCTTTACCACTGTGCCACCTGGGAAGCATGCTACTGGCATAAAAACAGACATATATATCAATGAAACAGGACATAGAGTCCATGCAACTATGGTCCATTTAATCCAGTAGATAAGCCCACACACCTATGGTCCATTAATCTGTGACAAGAGAGGCAAGACTCTACAATGGAGAAAGACAACCTTTTCAACAAGTATTGCTGGGAAAACTGGACAGCTCCATGTAAAAAAGTAAGATGAGATACTTCCTCACATCATATGTGGAAATAAAATGGTTTACAGATCAAAATGTAAGAACTGAAACCATAAAACTCATAGAAGAGAACATAGGCAGAACACTGCCTATTGTAACAATATTTTTTTGGATTTATCTTCTAAAGCAAAAGAAATATAAGCAAAAATAAACAAATGAGACCTAATTAAACATAAAAACTTCTGCATAGCAAACGAAACAAACTAAACAAAAGAAAAGGCAACCTATGAAATGGGAAAAAATATTTGCCAGTGATATAACTGACATGGGATTAATGTCCAAAACATACAAACAACTCATATATAAAAAAAAAACTAACCAAATCAAGAAATAGGCAGAAGACCTGAATAGACATTTTTCCCCCAAAGAAGACATACAAATGAATAATTGTCACATGAAAAGATACTCAACATCACTAATTATTACAGAAATGCAAATCAAAACACCAATAACATATCACCCCATACCTGAAAAAATGGCTATCATAGCTGCTGCTGCTAAGTCACTTCAGTTGTGTCCGACTCTGTGTGACCCCATAGATGGAAGCCCACAAGGCTCCCCCGTCCCTGGGATTCTCCAGGCAAGAACACTGGAGTGGGTTGCCATTTCCTTCTCCAATGTGTGAAAGTGAAAAGTGAAAGTGAAGTCGCTCAGTCGTGTCTGACCCTTAGCGACCCCACGGACTGCAGCCCACCAGGCTCCTCCATCCATGGGATTTTCCAGGCAAGAGGACTGGAGTGGCTTGCCATTGCCTTCTCTGGGCTATCATAGAGAAGTACACGAATAAAAAATGTTGGCACGGACATGGAGAAAAGGGAACCCCCCTGCACTGTAAGTGGGGATGTAAGCTGGTTCAGCCACTGTGGAAAGCAGTATGAAAGTTCCTCAAAAAGATAAAAACAGAACTTCCATATGACCCAACAATTCTAATCCTGGGTATATATCCAGAAAAAAACAAAACACTTATTGAAAATGGACATGTACCCCTTCACAACTTACAATAGCTGATATTTGGAAGAAACCCAAGTGCTGATTAACAAATGAATGGATAAAGAAAATGTGGAATACCTATACAATGGAATATTACTTGGCCATCAAAAGAATGAAATCCCACCATTTGCAGCAATGTGGATGAATCTAGAGAATGTGAAGATTAGTGAAATAATTTAGAAGAAAAATTCTATGTATCACTTATATGAGGAATCTAAAAAATATTACAAGTGCATGTATATGCAAAGTTGAAACAGACTCATAGATATGAAAAACAAACTAGTGGTTACCAAAGGGAAGAGGCATTTAGGGGTATGTGACTAAGAGTCACAAACCACTATGTACAAAATAGATATGCAACAAAGATATATTGTACAGCACAGGAAATTATAGCCATTATCTTGTAATAACTTTAAATGGAGTATAATCTGCAAAATACCGAATCATTATGCTATACACCTAAAACAAATAATGTAAATCAACTGCACTTCAATAAAAAGACATAAAAACCTAAAAGCAAAAACAAATAAATGAAAATTTATCTAATTAAATCTGATTTTTCTATAAAAAATAAGCAGAAAAAAATTGAGGGCCATGATCCTTCTAAACAGCAAACAATATTAAGTGCTGTGGTAGAGAAGATCTGGCAGTTTAGCGAAGCCAGATCATATGTCCCTATGTTCTGTGGGACATAGGTGAACCGTACTGCCCATCTCCCTTGAGCGCAGATGTGCCTCGGTCACTGTCACAGCAAATAGGAGGTGAATAATGCTATGGGCCCCATCCAGAGCTGTAACAACCCCCATGCTTGACCATCTAGTTTCTTCCCTTTTCAGGGTTTGGCACAGATGAACATGGGGAACTTGAAAGCATCTTTAGAGGACCGAGTCTGGATCCCTTAACTTTGGGCTGACCATGTAATTTATTGCCCAAACCAGGACACTTGAGAGTGAAAGTGGGCACTGCTCACCGGGAATATTCACTTGGGACTGTCACTGAGCAAGACAGAATTCAGTTGTGCCAGCCATGAAATGCTAAAATTGATCTGTTAGAATAGTCAGTTATCTTGACTAACACATCTGCCAGCTTATTTAACCCTGCCTTTTTCTAACATGGAATTTTTAAAAAATACAATAATTTTATGAATGATACATTTTAAAATAGTGAATAAATTAAAAGCAGAAAGAAGAACAATGTCAGCCTTAATCGCACCATTTAACTGACTACTGTTAACAGATCTATTTCCATCCAGGTTTTTTACATGTTTCTTTTTTATAGGTGTGGTTACAATACATTCAGTTTTGAATCCTACAGTTCATTCAACAAACATTTTCCTCATTTTATTAAAGAAACTGTTAGTGAAGATCATTTGAGAATCTCATGCATATTTTTTAAAAGACAGTTAAGTTATCTAAATCATATATAAATGTTGTAGAAAAATTAGATAAATGGTTATGTAGGAAGGAAAAAAGCCTAAAAGGAAAATGTATGTATAAGAAAATTGACTGTAGTATGTACAGCTCTTAATCTGCTTTTGACTTAAATCTAGTGACCATTCTTTCATGTGGCAACTGTAATTCTGTCATGACTTTAAAATTTCCACTGTTCAAAGTGATGAAAAATTTTAAAAAGCAAATCCCCATTTAATTAGTATTTATTAAGATTTGACTTATGTGACTTTTTTGGGCATTACCTTCTGCACTTTTCCTGGTATAGTTGATGGCTACATCAGATTCTTCTTTTCTTTTCTTTTGTTTTTAAAGGATATTTGCATACAAGGTGTTAAACTGCATTTTCTCAAAGTCTATTCTAAATCTCACTAGTATTGTTTGTGTCAATCCTTTCCAATCATATAAGTAAAGATTATTAATATTTCAATTTGCATTAATTAATTAGTGAGCTTTCACTTTCCCCCAAATGTTTATTCAGTTTTTTAAAATGATTTTCCTATTAATATTCTTAGCCTAGTTTACTTTCTTTTGTTTTCTCTGCCTAGTTTTTGTTCTTCTGTTTTCTTAGAGTAGTGGATAATGTAGATAATAATGACAGCATAATATATAATGCAAGCATGCCGTATTTTGCCATCTCCCTATTTTGGACATTAGTACTGATTCTAATTTGAAGTCTACTATTAAATAATGGTGTGATGAACATTTATGTAAGTAACCCCCCTATACACACACACATTTTAGATCTTATGTAGGTTAAAGTCCTAGAAATAAAAATCACTAGATCAAAGAAAGAAATAATGTAAAAATATTTGGAAATCATTTTTAGGAAATATATAGCCTCAAGCAGTTTCATGATCATGATGCTATAGCATCGTAAGGTAATAGTTTTTCTTCCTAATATATCTCATATTATGTTAAATGATTCCATCAGGCATAAGGGGGGAAGACTAACTCATCAGGCACTGTCTCTTGAGGGCACACATCCTTGCCTGGGGTGGTGGATATCCTTGGCCACTCTGCCTTACTCCCTGGGCTTCTGTGGAGCTCTTCATGACTGGCTTTCTGGGCTCTCTGCATCCCTCCTAAGAGTATCATCATTTACTGCGGGGACCCGAAGTTGTCCCCTGGCTCATGCACACCTTACCCTTTTCTTGTTTACCTTCATGCATACGTTCAGCTCTTTGCTCACCTGTGCCCTTGCTGGTACTGTGAGCTCCAGGGAAGACTTGGCAGATGGATGCAGGGACGGTCTTGTGTGAAAAATAAGTGTTTATTTGTTTGTCACCTTAGTTTACAATATGCTGGATTTTACTTCTCCTATTCATGTGATTTGTTATTCTTTTTAGTGAAGTTTCTTCTCTTCTCAATGTTGATCTCATTAGATTCAGTGTTTGCCCAGTTACCATGAATTCATTCTCAATTCTCTGGTGGTGCTGTTTAAAGGATTCAAGACACCTTCACAATGAACTGTCTTACCATTTAAATGTGGCATCTTGTGGATTTGGAAACGGAGGTTCATGCTCCCACATGTAATATAATAAAAGAGGCTGTTCCAGGGGTCTCTTCCCTCCATCCCTCCCTCCCTCCCTCCACTCCAGACACGGACTCTATGGAGCACAAACTGGAAACCCCAGGACCTGTGGGTCTCCAAGCCTCTTCCAATTTCACATTACCCTTCTGGAATCAGACAAGATTATGCATGTGAAACTCTAATGTGCAAGACAGCTAAAACACAGAGAAAGTAATTATTTTCAAGACAAGATTTCTTCCAGATTCCAAATACAGGTCTATCTGTGCCAAACTGAACTTCCTTGGGGAGGGAGAGGCACCACGGAAATTTAAAGGAAATTTCTTGCCACTAAACCTTTCCTGATGGCAGAGACAGAGCTTGTTATGTGCTAGCACAAAGAGAAAGATCAATATTTGATCTACTGATGGATGCCAGTGTGGTACTTTCCCGCCCAGTGGCCCTGGATCCCTGTGGCTCACAAGGCTTCCATAACCCGGTTGCCAGCAGGGGGAGTCAGAGACCCAGTGCCAGGCCAGGCTGAAAGGGCTGAGGCCTCTCAGTACTGGCCTTGGTGGTGGTTGAGCCCCTGGGGGATGTTGGGCTGGACCCAGGGCCTGAGGTGGCCCTTCCCAGGTGGGAGGTGGGTCCTGGCTCCTCTGATAAGCAGAAGGGACTGCTTGGGAGCTTAGGTATGGCAGGGACACGTGAGGACGAGAATTCTGTTAGGGGGATGAGAGGAAGGGTGGCTCAGACCCAGGTGAGCTGGAAGGGAAAGGAGCTGGCGAGGGGCAGGTGTGGGGCGGTACACAGGGAGCAAGGCTGACCGAGTCTCGTGTTGGGCCTGGGGCAGGGTGTGGAGATGGGACCTGGGTGAGGCTGCGGGTCATCATGGGAGCATCTCAGCCTCCTAAGCTCTAGACAGTCCCGGTATGAGAGCAGCCTGCCCTCACAGGAAAGAGAGAGGCCCTGGAAACAGGAAACTGAGTGCCCATGGCGTGGCCCCCTGACCGGCTAGGTCCTTGGAGTTGTTCTCCTTCCTCTGACCTGTTCTTTGCTAAATTGTTGAGGGGTTGGTGACAGTGTTTGGCTTAGACATTTCTAATACCCAGAGCAGACCATTTTGGGGGAGAGTTTGTCCTTTTTAATGAATTGCCCTTTAGATTCATCCCTGGGAGAAGGCTAAGTACCAAAGAGATGTGGTTGAGAAATCAATGAGATTCTATACAGACAGCATGGGATTTAGGGAGGAGCGAGGGCTAGGGTGGCTTAGTGGTAAAGAATTCGCCTGCCAAGCAGGAGACGCAAGAGATGTGGGTTTGAACCCTGGGTCAGGAAGATCCCCTGGAGAAGGAAATGGCAACCCACTACAGTGTTTGTGCCTGGAAAATCCCGTGGACAGAGGAGCCTGGCAGGCCACAGTCCATGGGGTCGCAAAGAGTGGGAAACGACTTAGTGACTTAACAGAAGCAGAGGGCTAGGGAGGAAGAAGGAAGTAAAACACAGAACTGACAGCAGAGGGTGTCTTGGAGCAGCGTGGTTATGTATTGAGGTGGTTCCATGAATAAATAGGAGTTCAGTCACCATCGCTTTAGAGATCCCATTTATTGTGGCCCTGTGATCCCACTGCCAATCCCTATGGGGTTCTTGCTGCTGCCCCAGGACAATGGTCAGTGCAGAGAAAGGTCAGTCTCAAGCTGCTGTTAGAGGTGCTTCATTGTTCTCTTTATCCAGGGCAGGAAGTGTGAGACCTGGGTGAAGACTCCTGGAGGTATCCCGTTCATCTTTCCATAGGAGAAGGTACCATGGACCACTTTTTTACACACGAGGGGTCCACCGGAGTCGCCCTGTGGGCAGAGAGATAAGGGCTGAGCAGGCCTCCTTGGGGTTCTGTCTTCCCTGCTGCCCGCGCTGGGTGGTCTCAGTCAGGGGCTGTGGGGAAGACCCAGGCCCAGGGAGGCCTGGTCACCTCCCGGTCCTGGGGCTCTAGCCTGACTCTGACTGTTCTTAGCAGCTGGACTCAAGTCTACCTTTCTGTCAATTTTCTCCTGGAAACTCTGGTGATAAGACAGCTGTAGGATGACTGATGCTTTCTGACCCACTCAGGGAAGAAAAGCAAAACATTGGATTCTAGGACCAGGCTGCCAAAGCTCTCAGGTGAGGATGAAGATACGGCCTCTGCCCTACCCATACCTCCTGGGTCTGTGTGCTTAGATGCGGGAAACTGACCTTGAAGCCGGTCTTCACCTTCCTTG
This sequence comes from Moschus berezovskii, assembly GCF_049115385.1. Classification (NCBI taxonomy): domain Eukaryota; kingdom Metazoa; phylum Chordata; class Mammalia; order Artiodactyla; family Moschidae; genus Moschus; species Moschus berezovskii. The sequence goes on along the minus strand of NC_142480.1, from coordinate 35,336,691 downwards.
GGTCCCCGACACAAATCTGGGTGGCCTGGCTATAGTGCCTGGGGTAGAGGGATTCGCACACATGATCCTCTTGTACCGTCAGCTCTGCCTCCTGCAGGGTGCTGATTGGAGTGCCCAGAGCCACCTGCCCCCAGCCGGCCAGACTGCACACCTGTCCTGGCTTCACCCGGGCCTTGGCCCTGGGCAGACTAAGGGGCTTCACAGCCGACGTCTGCTTGGCCTTTCTCTCCAGCTGATGGGAAGAGACAAGAGTCTGGCTCAGCCGGTGGTCCTCTGGCCTGGATGCCATGATGAGGCCGCATGGACCCCATCTCTCACCTCTCCCCCTGAGACTGGTCAGGAGGCCAGGATGGGAAGGAAGAAAGGGGCAGGAGATCCTGGGAGGGCAATGATCTGATCTCAGGAGGGCGGGGCCAGTGGGGAGTTTTCCTTGCCTGCAATAACATGATGTCATTGGAGAAGTTCTTAGGATTATAATCTGGGTGGTGGACGGCTCTTCTCACCTGGATGACCTGCTGGGTCCCCTCCTGCTGTTTGATGTTGTGGGCCCCCAGGGTGACATTGATTGAGCTGCACAGAGACCAGAGGAGGGGTGTGGGGATCATGGGGTCACCGGAGATACAGCCCAGGAGCTGTGGCAGGCAGCTGACACCAGGGCAGGGCAGCAGCTAAGGGGGAATTGAGGTGACAGACGGTCCTGGGGCTGAGTGACTCTGGGCCCTGTGCTTCTTAGTGACCTGAGGGCAGGGCTCTCAGTAGTTTTCTCAGCAATACTGTGAAGTGACTCTGAGTTTGGGTTTTGGCTCTCACTGCACACTATCATCCTTCTCTGATGCTTTATTTGGCCATTGTGGGTCAACCCTTCTCAATCCTGTCTCTTGCTCTTACCTCCGATGCACTGACCTCAAAACTTTACTTGTCCTGTTTCTCAACTTTTCATCAACCTAGTCCTGCTCATAAGATGGCTTGTTTGATGAGCTCTTGTGGTCCTGATATCCAGGATCCTGGGGTGAAGGAGGGGTACCCCTGGGCTCAGCTCCTGGGGAGAGGATGGGTCCATGTCCAGGCCTCAGGTAGGGTAGGCTGTCTACTGCCCCTCACCTTCCTCTGCAGTGAGCAGCTGTCAGAACAAAGTCCTTTTGTATGAGGACACCGCCACACCTCTTCCAACTCTTCTCACCCAGAAACTGAACCAAAGCCATGTAGGGGCGGGAGTGGGGCTTAGCCTCGTGGCCCCCAATGATCTCCTCTGAAAGAAAAGGCTGAAAGATGGGGAGATGGGAGAGGCTATGGTTAAAAGGGAGGTTCGGGAAGGTGGCCGTCAAGGTGGGTCGACAGTGCCCGACATTCACTAGGGGAGAGCCCCCAGGTTCTCACTGTAGTGGGATAACCTTTTCTGAACCCCAAACCTCAGTATTGTTCTCCATGACCTGATTCACACACACATATGCAGGGGCCTGAGACTGCCTTCCAGAGGGTGGAGCCCAGAAGATCGTGGATGGGACCCCCTGATGAGCCCTCATTCTCATGGAGTCTCCTGGACCCCTCTGAGCCTCTACTAGCATCCTGATTGGTGCCATTTTCTAATAATCCACCTATGAGTTTATGGAGTTGGTTTTTCTAAAATCCTCATGTCCTAGGGCATAATGCATCCCAGGATCTCAGTAAATGTCTCAGCTTTTGGCTAAGGTTTGGTGGGGACAGTACTGGTGGGATTTAAGACCACAGGTATGCAGGGAGGGACACTGCCAAAGACAGTGGGGCAGAAAATGAACAGCTTGGGGCCTGGGGAAGAGTAAAGACACCCAGAGAGCTTTGGCTGCTTTCATGTAGCCATTCCTGACCAATCACACCCTGGGCTCCTCTCCTGGGCAGGAGTGAAGGGTGGGGGAAACTGACAAGTTTCTCTGGCTCTTAAGCTGGGTCCACTGCTGATTCCTGTACTGTGGCTGGTTTGTCTGAGTTGTCCTTTCCTGGCTGGAGTGAGGAATTTTACTTACTTGTGTGTTGTAGCTTCACATCCTCCAACAAATGCACAACCCATTTTGCCGGTGGTGAGAGAGAGGCTAAGAGCTACAAAAGCTTTTAGTGAAAGCTTGCTTCCTGCCATCCCTCCTTGCTGAGTGTCTATGCAGCATCGAACTTGTAGTCTCGGTTGGGATGGGAGCTGGTTCAGAAATTGGAGCTGAGAAGAAACGCCAGAATGGCGGGAGGTTTAGTGAGATGAGTTCCACCCTCAGGAATGGGGACGGTCACTCACCTGTCCCAGCCCAGGAGGCAGAAGAAAGGCCATCAGGAGCAGGAGTGGCTGCATCTTCCAGAAGGTCTGCCCAGTCAGAGCTGCTGGGGTTTCTTCCTTCCAGACACAAAGCACAGGGGAAGGAAGGAGGGGAGGCTCAGTGCCCCCACAGACCTCCCAGAGCTGTGCTCGCCCAGCCGGGTGTGAGCACGCCACGTGTGCCCATGTTCTCTGCTGTGGGATAGGTGAGAACGGCAGTCACCACGCTTGCAATCCCGCTGTGAGTCACAAAGCAAGAGGAACAACAAGAAAGTGGAGGCTGAGGTGCAGCCAGGGGAGGAGCTGGGTCTCCAGCAGCCCTCAGTGACCGAATCGAGAGTCCCTTCATTTCTCCACTCTTGGGTCTTTGATTCTGGGGAAAGCATGAAGAATTACCCAATAGGTGAGGTTCAGGGATAACAGCGACGTGGCTCCTGTACTTGAGAAGCTCAGGGGGCTGGAGGGGACCTAGAATCTGTGGGTAGAGAAGACATGGGTGAGGACTGTGGCGTGGGGCTCTACTTGGGGCCAAGTGTGAGGCAGAGGCTGGACTTCCTTTAGGAGCAGAGAGACCTGGACTCACCCAAGTGCCCTAACATCAACCCATTTCCTAGTTTGCCAGGGTTCCAGCCTCACATTTTTGGAGGATTTAGAATCTCTTGTTTAAATATAAGTATTCTGTAACAAAGAGAGCCTTTCTTATCCAAAAATTTTGAACAAAGTTCCTGAACTTGATATTCACTGAACCAGAAACAAACCATCACTGGATCCTTCGCAATGAGGGACATGATTGCGTTGTGCTGAGGTATCCAGCACCCCTCAAGCTGAGATGGAGGCTGTCCCACCTGAATCAGGGTGTTTGTGAGTCCGGAGGGGCTTCCTCTCCAGAAATGCTGGTGACTAGTGAAGGGGAAACAGATGCCGGTCATCTAATACTTACTCCCCCCTAAGTATTTCCTGTCCAGAGTCCAGAGAGCCACGTCTCAGATGTCTCTGGGCCAGGGCATCCTAAACATGTGCAGATGACTCCAACACTCTCACCATTATGAGGACAGAAGAAAGAGGAATGGAAATGATGGCATGAGAAGTTCTAAACAACCCAATCCCCAGTGAGTTGAAGCAAGAGCATCTTATGAATAAATAGAAAAACAGTGGAAGGAAATATGCTTAAGCATTAATGTTGATGATCTGGGGGTGGTGGAACTGCACTTTGTTTACTTTTCTTATCCATATGTTCTGTATTTAGTTGTCTTTCTATGATGAATGGGCAGAGGAGCCTGGAGGGTGACAGTCCATAGGGTCACAAAGAATTGGACACAGCTGAAGTAACTTAGCACACTTGCATGCACCATGTAGAATGTGTTCCATTTATGAGGAATATATTTTGATGAATATGTGTTACTTTCTACCGGAACATACTTTGCAATAGTTGAAGCTCATTCTCCATTCAAATGTTCAGCAAACTACTTCTCTTAAGCCCTCTATAAGCTGCATTCTAAAACCTGAGGTTGCTTTCCTGAACCTTGCCTCAAAACTTCAGCAATTGATTAAAAAAAAAATACAGGAAGAAATGTACCCAATAACTGTAGGCTATAGACACTCTTTGAAACTTTAGGATACCTTGAAACCAATGATTTTGTTTATAGTGAGTTTCCTTTGGAGATAAATATATTTATACACAAACACACGTGGGAATGATGAAGGTGGGGAGCGTGGCTCAGCCCAAGGTGGAAGAGCTCCCTCAAAGTCACTTGGGGCTGAAGGAGGATGTACCCTCAGGACACCAGAGGCTGCACAGAGCCCTGGGCCCAGGACTCCAAGACAAGGCTGTGACAGGCCCTCAAGCTGGGCCTAGGAATACTGAAGGCCTCCAGAAACTTTCTCAGACTTCTGAGCTCTGCCTGCTCTGATGCAGCGAGGGATCACTTCAGGGGGTGAGTTACACCTTGGTAAACCTCCCCCATTTCTGTTAGGGTGGACAAGAGCACCCCTGCTTCAACCCTCAACCTCAGGTGGCCCTCCTTCCAAATCTGGATTCTCTTCTGTGGCCCCCTGGGCACTGGGATGCGGGATAGGAGAGCAGGTGTGGACGAGGAGGAGGGCGTGTGGACGAGACACGAGGGTTGTCAAGAAGAGGGTCGTGTGTTCCTGAGAGGGCTCTCCCTTCTCTGATGGAGCTCACGGGCAGCCTGCAGAGGGAGATGGCACTGGGGACATGTGACTGGAGGGAGCTGGCTGTCGGTGCAGCAGGAGTTTTTATTCCACAGTTGGAACAGGGTGGTGTCTTGGAGGCGGAAGCCAGTAACAGATTAGAACTATGCACAGGTCAGACACGGCAGGTGCTGAATGAATGTGTTTAAGTAAGTAAAGGAGGAATCCATTTCTGCTCAAGAGATGGAAGTTTATTAAGTTTCAGGCAGCCTAGCTTCTAACCACTTTGCCCAGTGCCTCCCTCCCAGGGAAGATGGACAGATCAGTCCTGGGAGAAACCTCAGTCTGGTCCCTGAAGTTCGTACTGTTTCATTGTTTTTTGGATCCAAGGCAGAAAGCTTGAGATTCTGGTGAAGATCCTTGGAGGTGTCCCATCATTTTTTCCATAGGACACGATACCCTGGGCCACACTCTTACACACAAGCGGGCCCCCAGAGTCACCCTGTGGGCAGAGAGGGCAAGGGTTGAGCTTACCTTCTTCAGATCTGTTCTCCCTGCCACCCTAGGGTGGGTGGTCTCTGTTAGGGGCCCTGGCTGATATAAGGGTCTTGTTGGTCTTGAGTTTCAATCTGACCCTGACAATCCACCTCCTCCCACAGGAAGTCTCTGCCCATATGTGACTTTGAGGCAATGTCCATCCCCCTGGGACACCAGATAGACACTGGAAAGGAGGACAGGTTGGGGACACAGGGACAGAGTTCGTTCCCATGGCCCTGGATCCAAAGACCAAGGCTTTGCACGGATAATACTGGGGATCTCACCTTAAAGGAACTCTTCCTCTTTCTTGGGTCCCCTGCACATATCTGGGTGGTGGTGCTGTAAGATTTGTAGAGAGAGGTGCATTCCTCGGCCCTTTGGACTTCAAGCTCTACCTCCTGTAGTTTATTTGGGCGGGACATATCCACGCCAAGACGCCCCCAGCCAGCCACACTGCATAGCATCCCTGGATTCACCTTATCCCTGTCCCTGGGCAGACTGATGGGGCTCACAGCAGTGGTCACATTTGCCTTCCTCATCAGCTGAAAGCAGAGGAAAGACTTTCTTACCTACTGATGGCCAACAGAGATTGCAGGACAGTCGTGGGGTTGCCTTCTTCACAGCCCTGAGACCACAGAAGGGGTCATACAGGAGGACGGTCTGGAATGAGATCATGGGGGATGCAGAACCCCAGGAAGGAAGTGTCCTGGAGTCAGTGCAGCCACGTGTCCCACCTGCAGTAACATGATGTCATTGACCAAAGTCTTAGCATTATAGTGTGGGTGCGGGATGGCTTTTCTCACTGGGATGAACTGCTGGGTCCTCTCTCGTTCCATGATGTTGTGGGCCCCCAGGGTGACGTTGATTGAGCTGCACAGAGAGCAGAGAGGGAAAGGGAGTCATAGGAGACACAGGCCAGGAACCTGAAGGAATGCTTGGGACAGGGCAGGACTTAGGGAGGGGAGAATTCTAGGCGATGGGTCCTGGAGCTGAGCATCTCTGTGCTGTCTGCTTCCTGGCAACCTGGGCAGGGTAGTAGTTCCTGGAGTCCGCGGAGGGTGTTCAATCCTGCACAAGTTTGACTGTGTCTAGGAAAATGTGAATTTTTCACATGTGCACTCTGGGCTCCAGGCACAACATTGGCTTCCTTCCATATTATGTTGGATCAGACCCTCTCTCCAGGAGTCATTGGCATTGACCTGTTGCTCTCTTGCCAAAACTCACCTGTCCTCCGAAGAGCTTCTTACCTTACCGGGTGGTCCAGGTCGGCAACCCCTGAGAAGAGGGTTCCCTGGGAGGGCTCAACAGAGGGTGGGGACCCAGCACTGCTCCTTACCTTCCCTGGCAGTGAGCTGCTGTCAGCACGAAGTCCTCACGCACGAGGAAACCCCCACAGATCAAAATGTTCTCTGGAGTCTGTATTCGAAGATATGCCATGTAGGGACGGGAGTGAGGCTTGGCCTCACGGCCCCCGATGATTTTCCCTGAAAGAAAGATTCCAGCCTGCCCGCTGTGCTCATGGAGCCAAGGGTGGAGAGGGGAGATGGGTCCAGATTTGCTTGTTTTTGACCTGAGTTAGAAAAGTTCCTGAAGATGGGCCAGAGCGAGGGTGTGCTTGAGTGTCGCATCTAAGCAGGTCTGTCCATGTGGGGAGGGTCTGGGCCTCTGAGGGTGAGACCGTTACTCACCTGCCTCCCCAGTGGGGGACAGAAGAAGGGCCGCCAGGAGCAGGAGCAGGACCATCTCTGCAGGAAAGCTGCCCAGATCTGAGCGGCTGCTACTTCCCTCTGGTCTTTTAACCAGAGTCTCCTCCCATGTTGTGGCTTTTATCACTTGAGATTTCTCTGAAGTCTCACACCTCTGTCTGATTAGGTCCTGGGGTCTGAGTGGAGCATGTACTTTGTGGTCACTACAGAAGCACCCATAAGCTCTTGGCTTAGTGGCATCACTCAGCAGAAAACAAGAAAATCACTACAAGTAGAAGCAGTGAAACACTGTATCAACAAATACCAGATCTTTGAGCCCAAGCATTCTGGGTCCCATGATGAGAGATTCATGACATAGGATGTCTTCATTTCTGTGGTTCTCTTTGATCACCAGGGTGATTGTGTACTGAGGCCTCTCTGTATGAGAAATTTGAAGATAAGATCTCTCACTTCTGGTGGAGGGGGTGAAACCGTCAGGGTCAAACAAGGATGGTAAACCATGGTGTGTGATATACAGGATGGTGTGTGAGAGTGATGCTGGAGAGATTATTCCAGTTAGTAAAGACTGAGTATTAAAAAAAAAAAAAACCAGCAACATTGTTTTACCCATGGATCTGCATTTTGGTCAGGATACCATTTGGACAGCACTCCTCTGCTGCTCTTGGTATCAGGGAGGTTTGAAGCCTGGATGCTGAATTGCATGGTCTCCCTCACACATACCCAGTGGATGGTGCTGGCTGTTCACTGGGCATGTTGGTTTCTTTCCATGAGGCACCTCAAGTCATCTCTGTTTCTGGGACTGTCAGTCTCCCTCACACATGACATGTTGGCTTTCTCCCAAATAAGCATCTACTAAGAAACAAGCCAGGCACAAACTGGGCTCTTTTAATTACCTAAATTTTGATGTCCTATGGCATCTATTCTACCATATCCCTCTGTTTGAGGCAATCAAGAGCTCCCAGCAGATTAAAAAGGAAGGGCCCTAGATTTCATCTCCCAGCAGGAGTTTTGTAGTCAAGGAAGAAGAGCCTGTGGGATGGGAGTTCCATGTGAAGTTAGAATGGATGCCAGGGAGGCAAAGCAGAATTCCCCCACCACTACCCAAAGAATGGCATTCTGATGTCTCTATAGAATTTGCTAACCAAATTATCCTGGTCATGTCCACATAATGGAAAAGGTGGAGAGAGTCATGTAATTGAAAACATCATGGGGCCTAAACACCTTGATCTCAAGTCTATTCTAAAGCAATGAAACCTTTGATTAAGAAACAAAGCCCACTGTCAATATGGATTCTGGCAGGGGAGCCACAGTTAACCAGGGCATGGTGTCCAAGCCAAGCCCACGTGGGGTGAGACTGTGCCCACACCTGGCCTCTCTCCTGTGTGGACACACTTCTCACCCTACACCCTGCACTGGGTATCCTGGCTCAGGTAACAGAATACGTGTGAGGTGGAGATTCAATGTCCAAGTGGGATCAGGAGGGTGTTCACACAAGGGATGGGTGGTTTCTTTTTTTTTTTTTTTATTTCTAAAAAAGAATTTTATTAAAAAAGCACAAATGCAAAGAAATGAACAGAGGAAAATTTATGCGTCGAACCTGGACTGGTCACTTATGATAACATACATGCCACAACTCCATTGTCTCCAATCATTCCACCTTCACCCTCTCCCACAGAGTCCCAAAGACTGTTCTAAATGCCTATGTCTCTTTTGCAGTCTCTTATACAGGGTTCAGGTTACCATCTTTCTAAATTCCATATATATGCGTTAATATACGGTATTGATGTTCTTCTTTCTGGCTTACCTCACTCTGTATAATTGGCTCCAATTTCATCCACCTCATTAAAACCGATTCAAATGCATTCTTTTTGATGGCTGAGAAATACTCCATTGTGTATATGTACCAAAGCTTTCTTATCCATTCATCTGCAGATGGACATCTAGGTTGCTTCCATGTCCTGGCTATTATAAACAGTGCTGCAATGAACATTGGAGTACATGTGTCTCTTTCAATTCTGGTTTCCTCGGTGTGTATGCCCAGGAGTGCGATCGCTGGATCATATGGCAATTCTATTTCCAGTTTTCTGAGGAATCTCCACACTGTTCTCCATAGTGGCTATACTAGTTTGCATTCCCACCAACAGTGCAAGAGGGTTCCCTTCTCTCCACACCCTCTCCAGCACTTATGGAGTAGACTTTTGGATAGCAGCCATTCTGACTGGTGTGAAATGGTATCTCATTGTGGTTTTGATTTGCATTTCTCTGATGATGAGGGATGTTGAGCATTTTTTCATGTGTTTATTAGCCATCTTTATGTCTTCTTTGGAGAAATGTCTGTTTAGTTCTTTGGCCCATTTTTTGATTGGGTCACTTAGTTTTCTGGAATTAAGCTGCAGGAGCTGCTTGTATAATTTGGAGATTAATCCTTTATCAGTTGCTTCATTTGCTATTATTGTCTCCCATTCTGAAGGCTGTCTTCTCACCTTGCTTAGAGTTTCCTTTGCTGTGCAGAAGCTTTTGATTTTAATTAGGTCCCATTTGTTTATTTTTGCTTTTATTTCCAATATTCTGGGAGGTGGGTCTTGGAGGATCCTGCTGTGATTTATGTCGGAGAGTGTTTTGCCTACGTTCTCCTCTAGGAGTTTTATAGTTTCTGGTCTTACATTTAGATCTTTAATCAATTTTGAGTTTATTTTGGTGTATGGTGTTAGGAAGTATTCTAGTTTCATTCTTTTACAAGTGGCTGACCAGTTTTCCCAGCACCACTTGTTAAAGAGACTGTCTTTTCTCCATTTTATATTCTTGCCTCCTTTGTCGAAGATAAGGTGTCCATAGGAGCGTGGGTTTATCTCTGGGCTTTCTATTTTGTTCCATTGATCTATATTTCTGTCTTTATGCCAGTACCATACTGTCTTGATGACTGTGGCTTTGTAATAGAGCCTGAAGTCCGGCAGGTTAATTCCCCCAGTTCCATTCTTCTTCCTCAAGATTGCTTTGGCTATTCGAGGTTTTTTGTATTTCCATACAAATTGTGAGATTATTTGTTCTAGTTCTGTGAAAAATATTGTTGGTAGCTTGATAGGGATTGCATTGAATGTATAAATTACTTTGGCTAGTATACTCATTTTTACAATATTTATTCTTCCAATCCACGAACACGGTATATTTCTCCATCTATTCATGTCCTCTTTGATTACTTTCACTAGTGTTTTATAGTTTTCTATGTACAAGTCTTTTGTTTCCTTAGGTAGATATATTCCTAAGTATTTAATTCTTTTCGTTGCAACAGTGAATGGAATGGTTTCCTTAATTTCTCTTTCTATTTTCTCATTATTAGTGTATAGGAATGCAAGGGATTTCTGTGTGTTGATTTTATATCCTGCAACTTTACTGTATTCATTGATTAGCTCTAGTAGTTTTCTGGTAGAGTCTTTAGGGTTTTCTGTGTAGAGGATCATGTCATCAGTGAACAGTGGAAGCTTTACTTCTTCTTTTCCAATTTGTATTCCTTTTATGTCTTTTTCTGCTCTGATTGCTGTGGCCAAAACTTCCAGAACTATGTTGAAGAGTAGTGGTGAGAGTGGGCACCCTTGTCTTGTTCCTGACTTTAGGGGAAATGCTTTCAGTTTTTCACCATTGAGGATAATGTTTGCTGTGGGTTTGTCATATATAGCTTTTATTATGTTGAGGTATGTCCCTTCAATTCCCACTTTCTGGAGAGTTTTTATCAAAAATGGATGTTGAATTTTGTCGAAGGCTTTCTCTGCATCTATTGAGATAATCATATGATTTTTATTTTTCAGTTTGTTAATGTGGTGTATTACGTTGATTGATTTGCGGATATTGAAGAATCCTTGCATTCCTGGGATAAAGCCCACTTGGTCATGATGTATGATCTTCTTAATGTGTTGTTGGATTCTGATTGCTAGAATTTTGTTAAGGATTTTTGCATCTATGTTCATCAGTGATATTGGCCTGTAGTTTTCTTTTTTTGTGGGGTCTTTACCAGGTTTTGGGATTAGGGTGATGGTGGCCTCATAGAATGAGTTTGGAAGTTTCCCTTCCTCAGCTATTTTCTGGAAGAGTTTGAGTAGAATAGGTGTTAGCTCTTCTCTAAATTTTTGGTAGAATTCAGCTGTGAAGCCGTCTGGACCTGGGCTTTTGTTTGCTGGGAGATTTTTGATTACAGTTTCAATTTCCGTGCTTGTGATGGGTTTGTTCAGATTTTCTATTTCTTCCTGGTTCAGTTTTAGAAAGTTGTACTTTTCTAGGAATTTGTCCATTTCTTCCAGGTTATTCATTTTATTGCCATATAATTGCTGATAGTATTCTCTAATAATCCTTTGTATTTCTGTGTTGTCAGTTGTGATCTCTCCATTTTCATTTCTAATTTTATTGATTTGGTTCTTCTCCCTTTGTTTCTTGATGAGTCTGGCTAGTGGTTTGTCAATTTTATTCACCTTCTCAAAGAACCAGCTTTTGGCTTTGTTGATTTTTGCTATGGTCTCTTTTGTTTCTTTTGCATTTATCTCTGCCCTAATTTTTATGATTTCCATCCTTCTACTGACCCTGGGGTTCTTCATTTCTTCCTTTTCTAGTTGCTTTAGATGTAGAGTTAGGTTATTTAGTTGACTTTTTTCTTGTTTCTTGAGGTATGCCTGTATTGTTATGAACTTCCCCCTTAGCACTGCTTTTACAGTGTCCCAGAGGTTTTGGGTTGTTGTGTTTTCATTTTCATTCATTTCTATGCATATTTTGATGTCTCTTTTGATTTCTTCTATGATTAGTTCATTATTCAGCAGCGTGTTGTTCAGCCTCCATATGTTGGCACTTTTAACAGTTATTCTCCTGTAATTGAGATCTAATCTTACTGCATTGTGGTCAGAAAAGATGCTTGGAATGATTTCAATTTTTTTGAATTTACCAAGGCTAGATTTATGTCCCAGGATGTGATCTATCCTGGAAAAGGTTCCGTGTGCGCTTGAGAAAAAGGTGAAATTCATTGTTTTGGGGTGAAATGTCCTATAGATATCTATTAGGTCTAACTCTTCTATTATATCATTTAAAGATTGTGTTTCCTTGTTAATTTTCTGTTTAGTTGATCTATCCATAGATGTAAGTGGGGTGTTAAAATCTCCCACTATTATTGTGTTATTGTTAATTTCCCCTTTCATACTTGTTAGTAATTGTCTTACATATTGCGGTGCTCCTATGTTAGGTGCATAAATATTTATAATTGTTATATCTTCTTCTTGGATTGATCCTTTGATCATTATGTAGTTTCCTTCTTTGTCTCGTTTCACAGCCTTTGTTTTAAAGTCTATTTTATCTGATATGAGTATTGCTACTCCTGCTTTCTTTTGGTCTCTATTTGCATGGACTATCTTTTTCCAGCCCTTCACTTTCAGTCTGTATGCGTCCCTCGTTTTGAGGTGGGTCTCTTGTAGACAACATATATGGGGGTTTTGTTTTTGTATCCATTCAGCCAGCCTTTGTCTTTTGGTTGGGGCATTCAACCCATTTACGTTTAAGGTAATTATTGATAAGTACGATCCCGTAGCCATTTTCTTTATTGCTTTGGGTTCAAGTTTATACACTCTTTCTGTGATTCCTGTCTATAGAAGATCCTTTAGCATTTGTTGGAGAGCTGGTTTGGTGATGCTGAATTCCCTCAGCTTTTGCTTATCTGTAAAGCTTTTGATTTCTCCTTCATATTTGAATGAGATCCTTGCTGGGTATAGTAATCTGGGCTGTAGGTTATTTTCTTTCATCACTTTAAGTATATCTTGCCACTCCCTTCTGGCCTGAAGAGTCTCTGTTGAAAGATCAGCTGTTATCCTTATGGGAATCCCCTTGAGTGTTATTTGCTGCTTTTCCCTTGCTGCTTTTAATATTTGTTCTTTGTGTTTGATCTTTGTTAATTTGATTAATATGTGTCTTGGAGTATTTTGCCTTGGGTTTATCCTGTTGGGGACTCTCTGGATTTCTTGGACTTGGGTGATTATTTCTTTCCCTATTTTAGGGAAGTTTTCAACTATTATCTCCTCAAGTATTCTCTCATGGTCTTTCTTTTTGTCTTCTTCTTCTGGGACTCCTATGATTCGAACGTTGGAGCGTTTAACATTGTCCCAGAGGTCTCTAATATTGTCCTCATTTCTTTTAATTCGTTTTTCTTTTTTCCTCTCTGTTTCATTTATTTCTACAATTCTATCTTCTAGTTCGCTTATCCTGTCTTCTGCCTCTGTTATTCTACTGTTTGTTCCCTCCAGAGTGTTTCTGATCTCATCTATTGCATTATTCATTGTATATTGACTCTTTTTTATTTCCTCTAAGTCCTTATTAAATCTTTCTTCCATCTTCTCAATCCTTTTCTCCAGGTTATTTATCTGTAACTCCATTTTACTTTCAAGATTTTGAATCATTTTCACCATCAAAATTCGAAATTCTTTATCAGGTAGATTCCCTATATCTTCTTCTTTTGTTTGTGTTGGTGGGCAATTATCTTGTTCCTTTACTTGCTGGGTATTTCTCTGCCTCTTCATCTTGCTTATATTGCTTTGCTTGGGTTGTCCTTTCCCTCTTCTTGCAGTTTGTGGAGTTCTCTTTATTATGTAGTTTCTTCGCTGTGTGTGGGGTTGGACAGGTGACTTGTCCGGGTTCCCTGGTTAGGGAAGCATGTGTCAGTGTTCTGGTGGGTGGAGCTGGATTTCTTCTCTTTCCTTTAGAAGACAATGGGCTACTTTTCTGGGAGCCTGATGTCCTCTGCCAGTATTCAGAAGTTGTTTTGTGGACTTTACTCCACGTTCAAATGTTCTTCTGATGAATTTGTGGGGAAGAAAGTGGTCTCGCCGTCTTGTTCCTTCCTCCCCAGAACACTGGATTCTTATATTCCACTTGGTCGTGGAGTATCTCTTCCCAGCTGCTCCAGCAAGGCGCAGCCGCTGCAGCTTACCTTGGACGAGGGGTATCTCCTCAAGGCCGCCCCTCCTGCTTTGAACGTGGATCAGCTCCTCCCGGCCCTCCGGTGCCCAAGCAGCCACCGCCTCCTGGACGTGGTACAGCTCCTCTCGGCCACCGCCCTAACTCTGGGCGCGGGGCAGCTCCTCTCAGCCACGATTCTGCACGTGGTCGGTTGCGCCGGGAGCCGGGCGTCTCTCACGTCTGCGCCGCCGGGAGCCGGGCGTCTCTCGCGTCTGCGCCGCCGGGAGCCGGGCGTCTGTCGCGTCTGCGCCGCCGGGAGCCGGGCGTCTGTCGCGTCTGCGCCGCCGGGAGCCGGGCGTCTGTCGCGTCTGCGCCGCCGGGAGCCGGGCGTCTGTCGCGTCTGCGCCGCCGGGAGCCGGGCGTCTGTCGCGTCTGCGCCGCCGGGAGCCGGGCGTCTCTCGCGTCTGCGCCGCCGGGAGCCGGGCGTCTCTCGCGTCTGCGCCGCCGGGAGCCGGGCGTCTCTCGCGTCTGCGCCGCTGGGGGATGGGTGGTTTCTGATCAAGGGGGATTTATGAGCCTTCTCGGGGGTGGGGTCAATCAGGTGGGATTTCTCAGAGCAGGACAAATAGGGTGAGGTGGGCATTGGTAGGAAGGGGCTGCCTGATGTGCATCACCAGATCCTGGGGTGCGGGGATCAGGGGATGCACTTGGGGATGATGGGTGAGAGATTCGTTATATATATCTCTGCAGATGCTAATCAGATAAGTCAACTTATTAAGGTTACTGAGCTAGGTTTTTCATTGAGGATTAGATGATGATTGTGGAGAAGGCAATGGCAAGCCACTCCAGTACTCTTGACTGGAAAATCCCATGGATGGAGGAGCCTGGTAGGCTGCAGTCCATGGGTTTGCTAAGGGTCAGACACGACTGAGCGACTTCACTTTCACTTTTCACTTTCACACATTGGAGAAGGAAATGGCAACCCTCTCCAGTGTTCTTGCCTGGAGAATCCCAGGGACGAGGGAGCCTGGTGGGCTGCCGTCTATGGGGTCACACAGAGTCGGACACGACTGAAGTGACTTAGCAGTGGCCTCAGTGTTAATTTCCTGGGTCTGAAGGTTGGATGGTGGCTACGTATGTCCTTGTTTGTAGGAATTACATTCTATAGTATTTTAGAATCAATAGAGTGCCGTTGCAGTAACTTATACTAGCAAATGGTTCTGGAGAGGAAAACTTTTTGCATCTCGACTGCAACTTGTCTATGAGCTTAAGATTGTTTCCAATTTAAAAGGAAATCTGTACCTCCCACATATATAATAATAACCTGTTTTAAGATATATTGATCTCCTTTAGAATGGACTGGTTGGATCTCCTTGCAGTATAAGGGACTCTCAAGAGTCTTCTCCAACACCACAGTTCAAAAGCATCGATTCTTCGGCAATCAGCCTTCTTCACAGTCCAACTCTCACATCCATACATGACCACGGGAAAAACCATTGCCTTGACTAGACGGACCTTGGTTGGCAAAGTAATGTCTCTGCTTTTTAATATACTATCAAGGTTGGTCATAACTTTCCTTCCAAGGAACAAGCGTCTTTTAATTTCATGGCTGCAATCAGCATCTGCAGTGATTTCACTGGAAAAGACTCTGATGCTGGGAAAGGTTGGGGGTGGGAGGAGAAGGGGACGACGGAGAATGAGATGGCTGGATGGCATCACCGACTCTGTGGACATGTACTCCGGGAGTTGGTGATGGACAGGGAGGCCTGGCGTGCTGTGATTCATGGGGTCGCGGAGAGTCAGACACGACTGAGCGACTGAACTGAACTGAACTGAACTGAAGATATATTGAAAAGAAAATCTGTTACTGTGGTACTGAATAAAGGTATGAGGCTGAGGAAAACTTAACCAGAGTTGTGAAAAACCTATTCATGCAAAATGTTAAACTGCTTCTGAAAAACATAAGAAAAATCTTTAGAAGCAGCAAGATATTCTTAGTTCTCGAATACAATGGATCTACACCAAAACAGGGAGGCCTGGCGTGCTGTGATTCATGGGGTTGCAAAGAGTCGGACACGACTGAGCGACTGAACTGAACTGAACACCAAAAATGTACTGATTCTCCCAAGTTAATATATGAATATGGTTATAAAAATAATACGTATGTGATTTCTTTAAGAAACCTATTGAATTTTTTCTCCTAATGTTCCACAAGTTCTAGACAATTTCCAAAATTTATGTGGAAAATAAACATGAAAGAATCACTAGGGAAATTTTGTCCAAATGAAAAATGTACAATAAGGGAGAAGGTTAGCCTATCAGAGCTAAAAACTATGAAAGTTCTTTCTGGAACACAGTGTGATTTATTCTCTGTTCTTTTGCCCTGCTTTTCTGCTCTATTTTGTTATATCTCATTTTGGCTTCTTTATTGGCTTTCCGTTATATATATCTATATATTATTTTAGTTGTTACACTGAAGGATATGCCTTCAGCTTCCCCTGTGGCTCAGATGGTAAAGAATCTGCCTGCAATGCGGGAGACCTGGGTTTGACCCCTGGGTTGGGAAGATCCCCTGGAGAAGGGAATGGCTACCCACTCCAGTATTCTTGCTGGGAAATCCCATGGATGTAGGAGTCTGGCAGCTTCAGTCTATGGGGCTGCAAAGAGTCAGACAGGACTGAGCAGCTAATACTTTCAGTTTTTGTTCACTTGTGTGAACCTCGTAATGGTACATTTTCACTTGTCTTCCTTCTCACCCTTTGAGTTCTCTTTGCCATACATTTCACCACTATATGCCTTATATACTATTTTGCCTTAAATAGTCAATAATCGATGTAAGAAACTGATATAAATTCTTTTCCATTTAGTCACTTCTTAAAAGTTAAAGTATAGCAACTCACAGTATTAGTTTCTGGTGTACAAGATAGTATTCCATATTTTTATAGTTTATACTCCATATAAAGTTATTATGTAGTATTGACTACATTCCCAGTGCTGTACATTATATCCATGTATCTTATTTATTTTATACCTATTGGTTTGTGCCTCTTAATCCCCTTCGATTGTCTTGTCTCTGTCGCCACCCACTCCCCTCTGGTAACCACTAATTTGTTCTCTGTGTCTATGAGTCTGTTCCTATTTTGTTAAATTTGTTCAACTGTTTTATATTTTGGATTCCACATATAAGTGAAAATGTGTAGTAGTTATCCTTCTCTGTCTGATTTCACTAAACTTAATACTTTCCAGGTCCATTCATGTTATTGCAAACGGAGAAATTTCATTTTTTTATGGCTGAGTACATACTATGGTGTGTATATATATACCACCCCTTCTCTATCTTTTCATCTGTTAATGGATGCTGACCTTGATTCCATAGCGGGGCTTTTGTAAATAATGCTTCTTTGAACATTGGGGTGCATATATTAATGACTTATTGAATTAGTGCTTTACTTTGGATATATACCCAGGTGTGGAATTGCTGAATCCTCTGGTATTCTATTTTTAAGTATTTGAGGAACTTTGGTACTGTTTTCTCTAGAGGCTGGACTAATTTATATTCCTAACAACAGTATACTGGCTTTTTGTTTTCAACACATCCTGTTAACATTTATCATTTGTTATCTTTTTGACAGTAGTTATACTAAGATGTGTGAGGTAATATTGTGATTTGATGTGCATTTATTAGGTTGGTTCAAAAGTAATTGCAGTTTTTGCATTTTGCTGTTTGATATTGGAATACATTCTTAAATATGGTTATGTCATACGTCATTTTAATGCACATTTCTTGCTTTATGTTTTCTTTTTTTGCTAATGACTTGTTACTTGCTATTTATTTGTTTTAATATCAGACTAGGAAAATGATGTTATACAAAAAGCACATTGATTAGTTTTCTTATTCCAGTTCAAAATGGATCGTAAGGCAGCAAAGACAACTCGCGACATCAACCACACATTTGGCCCAGGACTGCTAATGAACATACAGTGCAGTAGTGGTTCAAGCAGCTTTGCAAAGGAGACGAGAGCCTTGAAGATGAGGGGCACAGTGGATGGTTATTGGAAGTTGACAAGTGAGAGCATCATCAAAGCTGATCCTCTTACAACTACATGAGAAGTTGCTGAAGAACTCGATGTCAACCATTCTTTGGTCATTCGGCACTTGGAGCAAATTGGAAAGGTGAAAAAGCTCGATGAGTGGGTACCTCATGTTCAGTTCAGTTCAGTCGCTCAGTCGTGTCTGACTCTTTGCGACCCCATGAATCACAGCATGCCAGGCCTCCCTGTCCTTCAGAAACTCCCAGAGTTCACTCAAACTCATGTCCATCGAGTCGATGATGCCATCCAGCCATCTCATTCTCTGTCATCCCCGTCTCCTCCCACCCCCAATCCTTCCTAGCATCAGACTCTTTTCCAGTGAGTCAACTTGTTGCATGAGGTGGCCAAAGTATTGGAGTTGCAGCTTTAGCATCAGTCCTTCCAGTGAACACCCAGGACTGATCTCCTTTAGAATGGACTGGTTGGATCTCCTTGCAGTCCAAGGGACTCTCAAGAGTCTTCTCCAGCACCACAGTTCAAAAGCATCAATTCTTCGGCGATCAGCCTTCTTCACAGTCCAACTCTTATATCCATACATGACCACGGGAAAAACCATAGCCCTGACTAGACGGACTTTGGTTGGCAAAGTAATGTCTCTGCTTTTTAATATGCTATCTAGGTTGGTCATAACTTTCCTTCCAAGGAGTAAGCGTCTTTTAATTGCATGGCTGCAGTCAGCATCTGCAGTGATTTTGGAGCCCCAAAAAATAAAGTCTGACACTGTTTCCACTGTTTCCCCATCTATTTCCGATGAAGTGATGGGACCAGATGCCATGATCTTCATTTTCTGAATGTTGAGCTTCAAGCCAAATGAGCTGATCGCAAATCAAAAAAATCATCATTTTGAAGTGTCACCTTCTCTTATTCTACGCAACAACAATGAACCATTTCTAGATAGGATTGTGACATGCAACAAAATGTGGGTTTTAGATGACACTGGCGACCACCAGCTCAGTGGTGGGACCAAGAAGACGCTCTAAAGCACTTCCTGAAGCCAAATTTGCACCAAAAAAGGGGTCATGTTCACTGTTAGGTAGTCTGCTGACGGTCTGATCCACTATAGCTTTCTGAATCCAAGTGAAACCATTATGTCTGAGAAGTATGCTCAGCAAATAGGTGAGCTGCACCAAAAACCATGATGCCTGTAGCCAGCACTGGTCAATAGAATGTGCCCAATTCTTCTCCATGACAATGCCCCATCACACATCGTACAACCAACTCTTCAACAGTTGAATGAATAGGGCTACAAAGTTTTGCCTCATCCTATATTTTCACCTGACCTCTTGCTAACCGACTACCACTTCTTCAAGCATCTCAACAACTTTTTGCAGGGAAAGCACTTCCACAACCAGCAGGAGGTAGAAAATACTTTCTGAGAGTTGGTCAAATCCAGAAGCATGGATTTTTACTTCACAAAAATAAATAAACTTGTTTCTTGTTGGCAAAAATGTGTTGATATAATGGTTCCTATTCTGATTAATAAAGAAGTGTTTGAGCCTAGTTATAATGATTTAAAATTCAGTTTGAAGTTGCAATTATTTTTTCACCAACCTAATACCTCATAATTAGTGATGTTGAACATCTTTTTGTGTACCTGTTGGCCATCTTCATGTCTTCTTTGGAAGAATGTCTATTCAGATGCTCTACCCATTTAAAAAATTACTTTTATTGAAATATAAGTGATTTACATGCTGTGTTAATATCTCCTGTACAGAAAAGTGATTCAGTTATTCATATATATCCTTTTTCATATCCTTTTCCATTATGGTTTATCACAAGGTACTGAATATAATTCCCTGTGCTCTGCCTATTTTTCAGTTGGGTTATTTTCTTTTTAAATATTGAGTTGTATGAGTTCTTTATATATTTTAAATGTTAGCCACTTATGAGACATATCGTTTGCAAATTCTTTCTCCTATTCAGTTGGTTTTTCTTTTGTTTTGTTAATGATTTCCTTTGCTGTGCAAAAGCTTTTAAGTTTGATTAGGTCCCATTTGCTTCTTTTTGCTTGTTTCCCTTGCCTGAGGAGAAATAGCCAAAAAAGTATTGCTAAGACTTGACCAAAGAGTTTACTGCTTGTGTTTTCTTCTAAGAATTTAATCATTTCTGGTCTCTAATAAATTTGAGTTTATCTTCGTGTATGGTGTGAGAAAATGTTTTAATTTTATTCCTTTATGTGTAGCTGTTCCGTTTTGCCAAAATGACTTATCAAAGACTGTCTTTTCTCTATTGTATATATCTTGCCTCCTTTGTGATATAAATTGACCTTATATATGTGGGTTCATTTCTGGGCCCTCCATTCTGTTCCATTAATCTATGTGTCTGTTTTTTGCCAGTTTCATACCATTTTGATTACAGTAGCTTTATAGTGTAGTCTGAAGTGAGGGAGCATGATGAAAAGAAGTGTAAGTGCTAGCTGCTCAGGTGTGCCTGACTCTTTGCAACCCCATGAACTGTACCAGGCTTCTCTGTCTCTGGAATTTTCCAGTCAAGAATACTGGAGGGATAGCCATTCCATTCTCCAGGGGATCTTTTGACTCAAGGATAGAACCCCTGACTCTTGCATTGTAGGCATATTCTTTACCATTTGAGCTACGAGGGAAGCCTCAGGAAGCATGATATCCCCATCTTTGTTCTTTTTCCTCAACACTGCTTTGGCTATATGGGGTCTTTTGTTGTTCCAGACGAATTATTTGTGGGACTATTTGTTCTGGTTCTGAAAAATGTCATGGGTGTTTTTATATGGACTGCATTAACTGTAGGTTGCTATAAGTAGTCCGCTCATTTTAGTAATAATAGTTTTTTCAATCCCCGAACATGCAATGTCTTTCCATTTATTGGTATTGTCTTCAAATTCCTTCAATCAGTGTTTTACAGATTTTAGAGTATAATACCTTCGTGGGTAAATTTATTCATAGTTATTTTATAAATTTTGATTGGATTGTAAGTGGTATTTTTTTCTTTTTCTGAGAGTTCATTCAGTTTAGTTCAGTTCAGTCGCTCAGTCATGTCCAACTCTTTGCAACCACATGAAGCACAGCATGCCAGGCTTCCCTGTTCATCACCAACTCCCGGAATTCACTCAAACTCATGTCCATTGAGTCGGTGATGCCATCTAGCCATCTCATTCTCTGTCGTCCCCTTCTCCTCCTGTCCCCAATCCCTCCCAGCATCAGAGTTCATTACTAATGTATAAACAAATTAAAACAATAGATTTCCATATATTAACCTTGTATCTTGAAACTACTGACTTTACTTATTCTAATCTTTTTTATTTTTGGTAGAGATATTCAAGTTTTCTATATGTAATATTGTGTCATCTGAAAATAGTGACTTTTTTTTCTTTCATTCCAAATGGAAGCCTTTTATTTCTTTTTCTTGTCTGATTGTTGTAACTAGAACTTCCAACACGATGTTTAATAGAAATGGTGAGTGGGCGCATTTTTGTTTTGTTCCTAATCTTAGGGGAAAAGCTTTCAGCTTTTCACTGATGAATGTGATGTAAGTGGTGGGTCTGTCATGGAAAGTTAAAGTGTTAGTCATTCAGTCATGTCCAACTCTTTGGGACCCCATGGACTGTAGCCCACCATGCTCTTTTGTCCATGGAATTCTCCAGGCAAGAATACTGGAGTGGTAGTCATTCCCTTCTCCAGAGGATCTTCCTGACCCAGGGATTGAACCTGGGTCTCCTGCATTGCAGGCAGATTTTTAATGTCTGAGCTACAAGGGAAGCCCAGTGTGGATCTATCATAAACAGCCTGTATTTTGATGAGATATGTTTCCCCTATACCAACTTTGTTGAGAGTTTTTATCCTGAATGGGCTCAGACAGCAGAACCTGTATTGTGCCAACTGTACCACTGTACAATCACAATGTCCAGCACTTAGTAGGTGATCCACCAGCATTTGTATTGATAAATGAAAAATATGATTTTCAGTCCTACTAAGGACAGGAGCCCTTTCTAATTCAAAAGGTCCCAGTTGACAAGCAGGGAATCTTGGCCCAGAGACCAGCTATGACTAAAGGGACAGGATAAAAGGTACTCTTTCAAACTAACCAAACTGATCACTTGGATCAAAGACTTGTTTAACTCAATGAAACTATGAGCCGTGTCACATAGGGCCACCCATGACAGATGGGTCATGGTGGAGAGTTCTGACAAAACATGGTCCACTGGAGAAGGGAATGGCAAACCACTTCAGTATTCTTGCCGTGGGAACCCCATGAACAGTATGAAAAGGCAAGAAGATATGATACTGAAAGATTGGTTGGTGCCCAATATGCTACTGGAGAAGAGTAGAGAAATAGCTCCGGAAAGAATGAAGAGGTTGAGCCAAAGTGAAAACAATGCCCAGTGTGGATGTGACTTGTGATGGAAGTAAAGTCTGATGCTGTAAAGAATATTGCATAGGAACCTGGAATGTTAGGCCCATGAATCAAGGTAAATTGGAAGTGGTCAAACAGGAGATAGCAAGAGTGAACATCGACATTTTAGGAATCAGTGAACTAAAATGGACCAAATGGGCAAATTTAATTCAGATGATCATTAAATCTACTCCTGTGGGCAGGAATCCCTTAGAAGAAATGTAGTGTAGTTCTCAAAGTCAGCAAGAGTCCAAAGTGCAGTACTTCAGTTCAGTCTCAAAAATGACAGAATGATCTCTGTTTCCAAGGCAAACAATTCAATATCACAGAAATTCAAGTCTATGCCCCAGCCACTACTGCCAAAGAAGCTGAAGTTGAAGGGTTCTGTGAAGACCTACAAGACCTTCTAGAACTAACACCAAAAAAAAGATGTCCTATTTATCATGGGGACGGGAATGCATAAGTAGGAAGTCAAGAGATACTTGGAGTAACAGGCAAGTTTGACCTTAGAGTACAAAATAAAGTAGGGCAAAGGTTAACAGAGTTTTGTCAAGAGAAAGCAGTGGTCCTAGCAAGCTTCCTCTTCCAACAACACAAGAGACAACTCTACACATGGATATCACAAGATGGTCAATAATGAAATCAGATTGATTATATTCTTTGTAGCTGAAGATGGAGAAGCTCTATACAGTCAGCAAAAACAAGACCAGGAGCTGACTGTGGCTTAGATCATGAACTCCTTATTGGAAAATTCAGACTTAAGTTGAAGAAAATAGGGAAAACCACTGGGTCATTAACGTATGACTTAAATCTCTTAAGATTTTACGGTGGAAGTGACAAGTAGGTTCAAGGGATTAGATATGATAGATAGAATGCCTGAGGAACTATGGATGGAGGTTTATAACATTGTACAGGAGGTGGTGATCAAAACCAACCCCAAGAAGAAGAAATGCAAAAAGGCAAAATGGTTGTCTGAGGAGGCCTTACAAATAGCTGAGGAAAGAAGAGAAGCAAAAGGCAAAGGAGAAAAGGAAAGATACATACATCTGAATGCAGAGTTCCAAAGAATAGCAAGGAGAGATAAGAAAGCCTTCCGAAGTGATCAATGCAAAGAAATAGAGGAAAACAATAGAATGGGAAGCCGAAGAAGCACCAGCTGGAATCAAGATTGCCGGGAGAAATATCAATCACCTCAGATATGCAGATGACACCACCCTTATGGCAGAAAGTGAAGAGGAACTCAAAGGCCTCTTGATGAAAGTGAAAGAGGAGAGTGAAAAGGTTGGCTTGAAGCTCAACACTCAGAAAACTAAGATCATGGCATCTGGTCCCATCACTTCATGGGAAATAGATGGGGAAACAGTGGAAACAGTGTCAGACTTTATTTTTTTGGGCTCCAAAATCACTGCAGATGCTGATTGCAGCCATGCAATTAAAAGATGCTTGCTCCTTGGAAGGAAAGTTATGACCAACCTAGATAGCATATTAAATAGCAGAGACATTACTTTGCCAACCAAAATCCGTCTAGTCAAGGCTATGGTTTTTCCCGTGGTCATGTATGGATGTGAAGAAAGCTGATCTCCGAAGAATTGATGCTTTTGAACTGTGGTGCTGGAGAAGACTCTTGAGAGTCCCTTGGACTGCAAGGAAATCTAACCAGTCCATTTTAAAGGAGATCAATCCTGGGTGTTCATTGGAAGGACTTATGCTAAAGCTGAAACTCCAATACTTTGGCCACCTCATGCGACAAGTTGACTCACTGGAAAAGAGTCTGATGCTAGGAGGGATTGGGGGTAGGAGGAGACGGGGATGACAGAGAATGAGATGGCTGGATGGCATCATCGACTCGATGGACATGAGTTTGAGTGAACTCCGGGAGATTTTGAAGGACAGGGAGGCCTGGCGTGCTGTGGTTCATGGGGTCGCAGAGAGTCGGACACGACTGAGCAACTGAACTGAACTGAACAGATCTCTTCAAGGGAATATTTCATGCAATAATGGGCCCAATAAAGGACAGAAACGTCCTAACAGAAGCAGAAGATATTAAGAAGAAGCGGCAAGAATACACAGAAGAACATTACAAAAAAGACCTTAATGACCCAGATAACCATGATGGTGTGATCAATCACCTAGAGCCAGACATCCTGGAGTACAAAGACAAGTGGGCCTTCAGTTCAATTCAGTTCAGTTGCTCAGTCGTGTCCAACTCTTTGTGACCCCATGGACTGCAGCACGCCAGGCCTTCCTGTCCATCACCAACTCCTGGAGTTTACTCAAACTTATGTCCATTGAGTTGGTGATGCCATCCGACCATCTCATCCTCTGTTGACCCCTTCTCCTCCCACCTTCAATCTTTCCCAGCATCAGGGTCTTTTCCAATGAGTCAATTCTTTGCATCAGGTGGCCAAAGTATTGGAGTTTCAGCTTCAACATCAGTCCTTCCAATTAATATTCAGGACTGACTTCCTTTCGGATGGACTGGTTGGATCACTTTGCAGTCCAAGGAACTCTCAAGAGTCTTCTCCAGCACCACAGTTCAAAAGCATCAATTCTTCGGTGATCAGTTTTCTTTACAGTCCAACTCTCACATCCATACAAGACTACTGGAAAAACCATAGCCTTGACTAGACATACATTTGTTGGCAAAGTAATGTCTCTGCTTTTTAATATGCTATCTAGGTTGGTCATAACTTTCCTTCCAAGGAGCAAGCATCTTTTAATTTTATGGCTGCAGTCACCATCTGCAGTGATTTTGGAGCCCCCCAAAAGAAAGTCTGTCACTGTTTCCATTGCTAAGTTGTTCCCATTCCTAAGTGGGAAGCATCACTACGAACAAAGCTAGTGGAGGTGAAAGAATTCCAGTTGACTATTTCAAATCCTAAAAGATAATGCTGTGAAAGTGTTGCACTCAATATGTTAGTAAATTTGGAAAACTCACCAGTGGCCACAGGACTGGCAGAGATCAGTTTTCATTCCAATCCCAAAGAAAGGCAATGCCAAAGAATGTTCAAACTACAGCACAATTGCACTCATCTCACACACTAGCATACTCACACACTAGCCCCAGGCTGTGTCTTGGTGTCTAGAGGGTGAGGCGGTTCCCAAGTCCCAGATCTTCAGCAAACACACTTCTCCCCAGATCGAAGCAAAGTAGGCTGTCATTCTCACCATAAAGGAAGCTTTCTTTGTCTTTGGGTCCCCCATACATAGTTGGATGGCGTTGGTGTAATAGTGGTATAAGTGGGACTCACACATTTGATCCTCCTGCATGGTCAGCTTTACCTCCTGCAGTGAGTTAGGGTAGGTGCCCATGGAGTCCTTCCCCCAGCTGGCCACACTACACTTCTGTCCTGGCTGCATGCAGGCCATGGCCCTGGGCAGGCAGAGCTGTCCCACAGCAGTAGTCTGCTTGGCCTTTCTTTCCAACTATGGGAAGAGGCAAGAGTCTGGCTCAGCTGGTGGTCCCTGAACCTGGACAGGGCAGTGACGTTGATGTGTCTCCCCTCTCTCCTGAGCCACAGGGACGGGTCAGGAAGCCAGGATGGGAGGGAGGAAAGGGCAGGAGATCCTGGGAGTGCAATGATCTTATCCCAGGAGGGCAGAGCTAGTGGGGAGTTTTCCTTGCCTGTATTAACATGATGTCATTGGAGAATTCTTAAGATTATAGTCTGGGTGGTGGATGGCTCTTCTCACCCAGATGACCTGCTGGGTCCTCTCCAGCTGTTTGATGTTGTGGGCCCCCAGGATGATGCTGATTGAGCTGCATGGAAAGCAGAGCAGAGGTGTGGGGATCACGGGGTCACAGGAGATACAGCCCAAGAGCTGTGACAGGCAGCTGACCCAGGGCAGGGCAGCAGCTGAGGGGGAATTGAGGTGACAGACGGTCATGGGGCTGAGTGACCGCCCTGTGCTTCTCAGGGACATGAGGGCAGGGCTCCCGGGAGCTTTCTCAGCGATACTGGGAAGGGACTCTGAGTTTGGGTTTTGGCTCTCACTGCATGCTTTCATCCTCTGATACTTCATTTGGCCGTTGTGGGTCAACCCTGTCTCTTGTTCTCACCTCTGACCCACTGACCTCAAAACTTACCTGTCCTGTTTCCCAGCTTTTCAACACCCTAGTCCTCCTTTTAAGATGGCTTGTTTGATGAGCTCTTATGATCCTGGATTGTCAGGATCCTGGGGTGAAGGAAGGGAACCCCTCGGCTCAGCTCTTAGGGAAAGGATGAGCCCGAGCCCATCCTCAGGAGGGGTAGCCAGCTGCTGATTCTCACCTTTGCCTGAACTGAGCAGCTGTCAGAATGAAGTTCTTTTGCATGAGGACGCTTTCTCACCTCTAACAACTGAGTCAAAAATGGGCTGCTTGGGGTCTGGAGCAGAATTAAGGCACCTGGAGAGCTTTGGGTGCTGTCATCTAGCCACTTCTGATCAATCGCACCCTGGGCTCCTCTCCTGAGCAGGAGTGAGGGGTGGCAGACACTGAGAAACTTCATGGGTTCTTAAGCTGGGTCCACTGACAACTCCCATACTGTGGGTGGTTTGTCTGAGTTGTCCTTTCCTGGCTGGAGTGAGGAATTTTACTTGTGTTTTGTAGCTTCACATCCTCCAACAAATGCACAACCCACTTTTCTGGTGGTGAGAAAGACTGAGATCCACGAAAGCTCTTAGTGAAAACCTGCCTGCCTGCCTGCCTGCCTGCCACCCCTCCTTGCTGAGTGTCTACAAGCATCAGACTTGTTGTCTTGCTTGGGGTGGGAGCTGGTTCAGAAATTGGAGCTGAGAAGAAGGGTCAGGACTGCGGGAGGTTTAGTGAGATGAGTTCCACCCTCAGGAATGGGGACGGTCACTCACCTGTCCCAGCCCAGGAGGCAGAAGAAAGGCCATCAGGAGCAGGAGTGGCTGCATCTTCCAGAAGGTCTGCCCAGTCAGAGCTGCTGGGGTTTCTTCCTTCCAGACACAAAGCACAGGGGAAGGAAGGAGGGGAGGCTCAGTGCCCCCACAGACCTCCCAGAGCTGTGCTCGCCCAGCTGGGTGTGAGCACGCCACGTGTGCCCATGTTCTCTGCTGTGGGATAGGTGAGAATGGCAGTCACCACGCTTGCACTCCTGCTGTGAGTCACAAAGCAAGAGGAACAACAAGAAAGTGGAGGCTGAGGTGCAGCCAGGGGAGGAGCTGGGTCCCCAGCTGCCCTCAGTGACCGAATCGAGTACCTTCATTTCTACGCTCTTGGGTCTTTGATTCTGGGGAAAGCATGAAGAATTACCCAATAGGTGAGGTTCAGGGATAACAGCGACGTGGCTCCTGTACTTGAGAAGCTCAGGGGGCTGGAGGGGACCTAGAATCTGTGGGTAGAGAAGACATGGGTGAGGACTGTGGCGTGGGGCTCTACTTGGGGCCAAGTGTGAGGCAGAGGCTGGACTTCCTTTAGGAGCAGAGAGACCTGGACTCACCCAAGTGCCCTAACATCAACCCATTTCCTAGTTTGCCAGGGTTCCACCCTCACATTTATGGAGATTTTAGAATTACCTCTTTAAATGTAACTATTCTGCAACAAAGGGAGTTTTTCTTATCCTACAGTTTAGAGTGGAAGTCCTGGACTTGATATTCATTGAAACAGAACAAACCATCAATGGGTCCTTCGCCAATGTGGGACATGATTGGGTTGTGCTGAGGTATCCAGCACCCCTCAAGCTGACATGGGGGCTGTCCCACCTGAATCAGGGTGTTTGTGAGTCCGGAGGGGCTTCCTCTCCAGAAATGCTGGCGACTGTTGAGTGGTGAAGGGGAAACAGATGCCCGTCATCTAATACTTACTCCCCACTAAATATTTCCTGTCCAGAGTCCAGAGAGCCACGTCTCAGATGTCTCTGGGCCAGGGCATCCTAAACATGTGCAGATGACTCCAACACTCTCACCATTATGGGGACAGAAGAAAGAGGAATGGAAAGGATGGCATGAGAAGCTCTCAACAACCCAACCCCCAGTGAGTTGAAGCAAGAGCATCTTATGAATAAATAGAAAAACAGTGGAAGGAAATATGCTTAAGCATTAATGCTGATGATCTGGGGTGTGAAATTCTTGGTAATTTTTATTTTCTAACATATATATGTTCTGTTTCAGTTGTCTTTCTGTGATGAATCTGCTCCATTTATGAGGAATATGTTTCGATGAATACGTGTTACTTTCTACACAAAACACATTTTGTGATAGTTGACACTGTCCATTCAAATGTTCAGGAAACCACTTCTCTTAAGACCTCTTTAAGGTTCATGTTTTAAAAGTGAGGTTGGTTTTCTCAATATGTACTTGTAGCAAAACCTCAAGATCGATGAAAAATAGAAGAAAAAATGTATCCTATAACCTATGGCTATAGACACCTTTGAAACTTTAGGATACCTTGAAACAAATAATTGCTTTACAGTGACATTCCTTTGGAGATAAATATATTTACACACACACACACACACATACACACACATGTGTGAGCAATGGAGGTGGGAGCAGCTATCTCAGCCCAAGATGGAAGAGCTCCCTCAAGGTCATTTGGGGCTGAAAGAGGATGTTCCGTCAGGACACCAGAGGCTGCACAGAGCCCTGGACCCAGGACTCCAAGACAGGGCTGTGACAGATACTTGAATTGAGCTTGGGAATACTGAAGCCCTCCTGAAACTTTCTCAGGCTTCTGAGCTCTGTCTCCTCTGATGCAGTGAGGGAACATTCATGGGGTGAGCCACACCTTTGTAAACCTCCCCCATTTCTGTTAGGGTGGACAAGTGCCCCCCTCAACCCCAGAGTTTCTCAGGTTGTCCCCTTTCCAAATCTGGATTCCCCTCTGTTGCCCCCTGGGCACTGGGTTGTGGGGGAGGGGAGCAGGTGTGGACAAGGAGGAGGGCGTATGGATGACACACGAGGGTGGGAATCAAGAGGGACCTATCCTCCTGAGGAGGGGTCTCCCTTCTCTGATGGAGCTCACGGGCAGCCTGAGGGGGAGCTGGAACTGGGGACATGTGACTGGAGGGAGCTGGCTGTCAGTACAGCAGAAGATTTTATTCCAGAGATGGAAGGTGGGGGTGGGAGGCGCGGTGTGTGTGCTGGAGGGAGAAGCTGGTGACAGATCAGAATTGTGAACGGATGTTTCCCTGGCAGAGAAGGTGCCTAAGGAATATGTGGATAAAGGAGGAATCAGTGATTTCTGCTCAAAAGATAAAACTTTATTAAGTTCCAGGCAGCCCTCCTCCACCAACTTTGCCCAACACCTCTATCCCAGGGAAGATGGACAGACCAATCCTGGGGGACCGCAGTCTGGTCCCTGAAGTTTGTACGTTTTCATTGTTTCTTTGATCCATTGCTGAAACCTTGAGATTCTGGTGTAGACATCTGGAGGTATATCTTCTCCATAGGACACAATGCCCTGGGCCACACCATCACACACGAGGGGGCCCCCGGAGTCACCCTGTGGGCAGAGAGAGCGAGGGCTGAGCTCACCTTCTTCAGGTCTGGTCTCCCTGCCACCTTGGGGTGGGTGGGCTCTGTTAGGGGCCTTGGCTGATATCAGGGCTTTGTTGGTCCTGATATTTCAATCTGGCCCTGACAATCCCCCTCCTCCTGTAGGAAGCCTCCACCCATATGTGACTGTGGGGCAGGGTTCACCCCCTAGGGATATGGGACAGAGGCCAGATGGTAGGACAGGCTGGGGACACAGGGATGGGGCTCCTTCCCACTGCCCCCATCCTCCCAGCTTGGCTGTGCCCAGGGCTTTGCGTGCATAAAGGTGTGTTACTCACATTCATAGCACTCTTCCTCATCCTTGGGTTCCCGACACATATCTGGGCGTCAGCGTTGTAACCTTCATAGCGAGATTTGCATTCCTCATCCCTTTGGACTTCAAGCTCTACCTCCTGCAGTTTGTTTGCAGTGGAGCCATTCACACGGAGGAGTCCCCAGCCAGCCACACTGCATAGCATCCCTGGGTTCACTGCATCTGAGCCGCTGGGCAGAGCGATGGTGCTCACAGCAGCGGTCACTTTGGCCTTTCTCTTCAGCTGAAGGCAGAGGAAAGGCATTCTCACCTACTGATGGCCCTCAGAAACTGCAGGACATTTGTGGAGTTGCCTTCCAACAGCCCTGGGACCATGGAAGGGGTGGTACAGGAGGAGGGTCAGGAATGAGTCATGGGGGATGCAGAACCCTGGGAGGAAAATGTCCCAGAACCAGTGTAGCCACGTGTCCCACCTGCAGTAACATGAGGTCGTTGGTATCCATCTCACTATTATAGCCTGGGTGGGGGATGGCTCTTCTTACTGAGATAACCTGCTGGGTCCTCTCATTCCTCTTGATGTCGTGGGCCCCCAGTTTGACCTTAATTGATCTGCACACATAGCAGAGAGGGAGGGGGAGTCACAAGAGATACAGACCAGGAGCCTGAAGGACAGAGCACTGCTGGGAACAGGGCAGGGCTGGTGGGGAGAGAATTCTAGACGACGGACCCTGGGTCTGGGCTTCTCTGTGCTGCCTGCTTCTGGCAGCCTGGGCAGGGTGGTAGTTCCTGGAGTCCACAGAGGGTGTTCAATCCAGCACAGGCTTGACTGTCTCTAAGGAAAATGTGAACTTCGCACATTTGCACTCTGGACTCCAGGGTACAACCTTGGCTTCCTTCCTTCTCAGGTTTGATCAGTCCCTTCTCTCCATGCATCACTGGCGTTGACCTGTCCATCTCTCCCCAAGGCTCACCTGTCCTCTGAAGAACTTCCTGTGTTACTGGTAGCCAAAGTCAGCAGCCCCTGAGAAGAGGGTTCCCTGGGAGGGCTCGACAGAGGGTGGGGGCCCAGGCACTGCTCCTCACCTTCCCAGGCAGTGAGCTGCTGTCAGCACGAAGTCCTCACGCACAAGGAAACCCCCACAGATCAAAATGTTCTCTGGAGTCTGTATTCGAAGATATGCCATGTAGGGACGGGAGTGAGGCTTGGCCTCACGGCCCCCGATGATTTTCCCTGAAAGAAAGATTCCAGCCTGCCCACTGTGCTCATGGAGCCAAAGGCTGGAGAGGGGAGATAGGCCCAGATTTGACCTGAATCCATAAATTTCCTTATGTGGACCAGGGCCAGGGCATGCATGAGTGCAGCATCTAAGCAGGTGTGTGCCACATGGGGTGGGTCTGTGCCTCTGAGGGTGGGACCGTCACTCACCTGCCTCCCCTGTGGGGAACAGAAAAAGGGCCACCAGGAGCAGGAACAGGACCATCTCTCCAGGAAAGCTGATCAGATTCTGAATAGCTACTGCTTCTCTCTGGTCTTTTAACCCTAAGTGTCTGCTCTGGTGTGGTTTTTATCACCTGAGATTTCTCTGAAGTCTCACACCTCTGTCTGATCAGATCTTGGGGTCTGAGTGGAGTATGTACTTAGTGGTCACCACAGAAGCACCCATAAGCTCCTGGCTAAGTGCCATCAAGCAGCAGAAAACAAGAAAATTGCTACAAATAGGAGCAGTGAGAGGTTGTATCGGCAAACACCAGATCTTTGAGCCCCAGAATCCTGGGGCTCATGGTGAGGGATTCAAGAATGTCTTCATTTCTGTGGTTCTCTTTAGATCAGCAGGGCCATTATTTATTTATCTGACAATTTTATTTCATTTTTAAGTGGAGGAAAATTACTTTACAATATTGCGATGGTTTCCGCTGTATGTCATAATGAATCACCCACGGGGATAAATGTCCCCTCCCCCTTAAACCGCCTTCCCGCTTCCCTCCCCATCCCACCCCCTTAGGTTGTCATAGAGCACTGGCTTTGGGTTACCCACATCATATAGCAAATTCCCACCGGCTATCTATTGTGCGTAAGGTAATGTTTGTGTTCCAGTACTGCACCCTCAAGTCATCCCACCTCCCTCCCTCACTGTGAGCCTAAGTCTGGTCTTTGCGTCTGCCTCTGCTTTGCTGCCCTTTGAATAGGATCATCAGTACCGTCTTTCTATTATATAGAAAGAGTCCGTACATATGCATTAATATACTATATTTGTCTTTCTCTTTCTGACTTACTTCACTCCGTATAACAGGTTCTAGGTTCATCCACCTCGTTTGAATGGATTCAAATACATTCCTTTTTATAGCTGCGTAACATTCCATTGTGTGTATGTACCACAATTTCTGTACCCATTCATCTGTTGATGGACATCTAGGTTGCTTCCATGTCCCATCAATTGCAAGTAGTGCTGCACTGACCACGGGTATAGATACGTTTTTAAATTATGGTTTCCTTAGGGCATATGCCCAGTACTGAGGTGCTGCGTCGTATGATAGTTTTGTTCCTGGTTCTTTAAGGAGTCTGCATACTGTTCCATAGTGACTGGATCAATTTCCATTCCTACCCATAGTGCAAGAGGGTTCTCTCTTCTCCACAGCCTCTCCAGCGTTTATTGTTTGTAGACTTTTTGATGATGGCCATTCTGACTGGGACGAGAGGATACCTTACTGTAGTTTTGATTTGCATTTCTCTAATAATGAGCGATGCTGAGCATCTTTTCATGTGTTTAACAGGCATCTGTATGTCTTCTTTGGGGAAATATCTGTTTAGTTCTTCTACCCTCTTTTCAATTGGATTGTTTATTTTCCTTATATTGAGTTGCATGAGCTGCTTGTGTATATTGGAGATTAATCCTCTGTCAGTTGTTTCATTTGCTATTACTTTCTTCCATTCTGAGGGCTGTCTTTTCACCTTGCTTGTAGTTTCCTTCATTGTGCAAAAGAATTTACACCAGGGTCATTGTAGATTGAGGTCCCTTTGTGTGTGAGACTGTGGGAAGCATTGGAGATAAGATTTCTTGCTTCTGGTTGAGACAAAACCATCATGATCAGACAAGGATGGTGAGATTCATGGTGTGGGATGGACAGAATGGTGTGAGAGGGATGCTGAAGAGGGTTTATTCCCATTACTAAAGAACTGAGTAGTTAAACAAGAACAGAAACGTTACTTTTACCCAAGAATCTTCATTTGGTCAGGGTACAGTGTGGATAGCAGCCCCCTGCTCCCTTGGCATCAGGCAGACTTTAAGCCTGGAGGCTGAATCTCATGAAGGCTCGCTCACATATGCTGAGTGGATGGTGCTGGCTGTTCACTGGGCATGTTGGCTTCTCGCCATGAAGGTCCCTCAAGTAGTCTTCATTTGTGGGATTGTTAGTCTCCCTCACAACATGGTGTTACTTTGCCCCCAGATGAGCATCTGCTAAGAAATGAGCCAGGCACAGGCTGGGTTCTTTTCATTACCTAGACTTTGATGTCATAAGGCATTTGTTCTACCATATTCCACTCCTTGAGGCAATCAAGAGCTCCTACCAGTTAAAAAAAGAAGGGCACTAGACCTCACCCCCATTGGGAGCGTTGCAGTCAGGGAAGAAGAGCCTGTGGGAAGGGAGTTCCACATGAAGTGAGAAAGGATGCTAGGGAGCCAAGGCAGAATGCCCCCACTGCTACGCAGAGAATGGCATTCTGCTGTCCCTGGACCATTTGCAAACCAGATCGTCCTGGTCATGTCCGCATAATGGAAAAGGTGGAGGGAGTCATGGAGCTGAAAATACTGCAGGTCCTAAACATCTTGATCCACATCTCCCGCCCGCAAAGCAACAACATGTTAAAGAAACAAAGCCCACTGTCCATAGGGATTCTGGCAGGAGAGCCACAGCAAACCAGGGCGGGGTGTCCAAGCCATGCCCGTGTGGGGTGAGAATGTGCTCATGCCAGGCCTCTCTTCTGAGTGGACACACTTCTCACCCTACTCTGCACTGGGCAGCCTGGATCAGATAATCAGAATACATGTGTGGTGCAGAGTGGATGGCCCAGTGGGGTGAAGAGGGTGTTCACACAAGGGACGGGCTGCAAGCTGGTTTCTGATCAAGGGGCATTTATAGGCCTTCATGGGTTGGGGGCAGTCTGGTAGGATACGTCAGAGCAGGACGAGTGTGGTGAAATGGCTGTTGGTACCAAGGGGCTGCCTGGAGTGGGTCACCAGAGCCTAGGTGGGGGCAGCAGAGTCTTGCCCTTGGGGAAGAGGGGTGAGAGAGATGTTATACGAGTCTCTGTGGACTAATCAGACAAGTCAATATATTAAAGGGGATGAGCCAGATTTCTCTGTGCAGAAGGATTAGGTGAAGGCATTGAGGTTAATTTCCTGGGTTTGATGGTTTGAATGTGGTTCCATAAGAGTGTCCTTATTTTCAGAATTACTCTCTAAAGTATTTGAAAAGCAATGAAACACCATATTGGTAACTCTACTTGCAAATGGTTCTGGAAAACAAAAGATTTTGTATCGCAATTGTAGCTTTTCTATAAGTTTGAGATTGGTTCAGAACTGAAATCCGTACAGAGACTATCCCGGTGGTTCAGTGGATAAGAATCCACCTGCCAATCTTCCTGGTCCAGGAAGATTCCACATGCTGCAGAGCAACTAAACCTGTGCATCCTGTGCTCTGCAACGAGAAGCCACTGCACAACTAGAGTAGCACCCGCTCTCAGCAAGTAGAGAGTGCCCATAGGCAGCAACAGAACCCATCACAGTCAAAAATCAATAAAATCGAAAAAAAATGGGAATGTGTACCTTTCGCCTAAACAAATAATAACCAGTTTGAAGATAACTGAAAAGAAGATCTGTATAGTAGCAACAGAGGAAGACCCAACGCTTAGGACAAATTTAACCAGAATTGTAAAACACGTTTTTGTGCAAGATGTTAAAGTACTTCTGAAAAACAAAACAAATGTTAAGGTACTTCTGAAAAAACAGACTTAGAAACATCAAGGTGTTCTTAGTTCTTGGAGCGGATAGATCTACACCAAAAAAGGTACTGATTCTCCCAAAGATAATACATTAGTATGATATAAAATAACATAATGTGATTTTAAAAATCAATCCAATTTTTCTCTTGATGTTATACAAGTCCTAGACAATCTCTGAAATTTCTGAGAAAAATCAGTATGAAAGAATCACTAGGGAAATTATGCCACAAAGAAAAAGGAATAGTATGGGAGACAGCCTATTGGAGTTTAAAAACTGCTGAAGTTCTTTCTGGAAGTCAGCGTGGAGCTGAATGATGAACAGTCAGACTAGTGAAACAAAATGGACGAGCTCAGAAAAGTTCACAAGGACACATGGAGATGTAGTTTCTAACAAGGCAGCATTTCGACTCGTGGGGGAAAAAAGGACTTTTAGCAAAAATGTTTGAACAAGTCATTTGTTAAGAGATTAAGTTAGAGTAACACTTCATAGGCAGAGGAACCAGAGATCAAATTGCCAACATCCGCTGGATCATGGAAAAAGCAAGAGAGTCCCAGAAAAACATCTATTTCTGCTTCATTGACTATGCCAATGCCTTTGACTGTGTGGATCACAATAAACTGTGGAAAATTCTGAAAGAGATGGGAATACCAGACCACCTGACCTGCCTCTTGAGAAACCTGTGTGCAGGTCAGGAAGTAACAGTTAGAACTGGACATGGAACAACAGACTGGTTCCGAATAGGAAAAGGAGTACGTCAAGGTTGTATATTGTCACCCTGCTTATTTAACTTATATGCAGAGTACATCATGAGGAACGCTGGGCTGGAAGAAGCACAAGCTGGAATCAAGATTGCTGGGAGAAATATCAATAACCTCAGATATGTAGATGACACTACCCTTATGGCAGAAAGTGAAGAGGAACTCAAAAGCCTCTTGATGAAAGTGAAAGAGGAGAGTGAAAAGGTTGGCTTGAAGCTCAGCACTCAGAAAACTAAGATCATGGCATCTGGTCCCATCGCTTAATGGGAAATAGATGGGGAAACAGTGGAATCAGTGTCAGATTTTATTTTTTTGGGCTCCAAAGTCACTGCAGATGGTGATTGCAGCCAGGAAATTAAAAGACGCTTACTCCTTGGAAGGAAAGTTACGACCAACCTAGACAGCATATTAAAAAGCATAGACATTACTTTGCCAACCAAGGTCTGTCTAGTCAAGGCTGTGGTTTTTCCCGTGGTCATGTATGGATGTGAGAGTTGGACTGTGAAGAAAGCTGATCGCCGAAGAATTGATGCCTTTGAACTGTGGTATTGGAGAAGACTCCTGAGAGTCCCTTGGACTGCAAAGAGATCCAACCAGTCCATTCTAAAGGAGATCAGTCCTGGGTGTTCATCGGAAGGACTGATGCTAAAGCTGAAACTCCAATACTTTGGCCACCTAATGCGACGAATTGACTCATTGGAAAAGATCCTGATGCTGGGAGGGATTGTGGGCAGGAGGAGAAGAGGATGACAGAGAATGAGATGGCTGGATGGCATCACCGACTCTATGGACATGAGTTTGGGTAAACTCTAGGAGTTGGTGATGGACAGGGAGGCCTGGCATGCTGCGATTCATGGGGTCGCAAAGAGTTGGACACGACTGAGCGGCTAAACTGAACTGAACTGATTTCTGACAAGAAGCTTGTGATTGTTGTTTCCGCTAAAGTATTTTCTTCTCTTCTCTGCCTATGTTCAACTTTTTCTCTTTCTCTTTGACTTTCATTAATTTGACCACTACATGCTTAGATGTGATTTTCTTTCCTACCTGAGTAACACAGATTGACTGAGCCTCCTGACTGAAGAAGGAATGTAGTCTAGCAATATGCCTCTGGAAAAAAAAGAAACAGTTGCTGAATTTTTTCATGGAGCAAGGTGTTTGTTGACCAAAAGCAGTGTTGGGTGGGATATGAAGATAGGAAATAAACACTTGATGTTCTGCAGGTCTAGAACTTGAGTGGTACCGGCAGCAGCGTGGTCATGGGCTGGGAATGCAGAGCCATCCCTGCGGATTCCAGTGCACATTCCCAAAACAAGTCAGCAAGGATTTGAATCCCTTTAGGCCCATCACCCCCATACCTGGCTGGTCCATTCCCTACCAGTATGCTGGTACCTGACTCTTCTTGCGAGTCTGAACAGAAGGAAAAGTGACGGGAGAGGCCTTGGTGAGAAGAGAAATTTCCTCAGCGGTGTCTACAGAGATGTTTTACTGTGTGTCATGTTTTATTTCCATTACAGAGATATTTAAGCAAGGGAAGATTTGTTTCCTTAAAGGTGGGGGCTGGGGGATAATTCTATGGAGAAGATTTGAAGAAATCAGCATGTTTTAGGTGCTTATCCATCTCTTTCTACGTGTGCCCATGAGCAGACAGACCAGCTCACCAAGAAGCTGTTTGAGTACTTGGCAGAGAATGGCTACAATGGGAGCCCAGAGGCTAACTGTGCATGGAGAGAGGTATCTGAGCAGAGGCTCCTGTCATGTCCAGGGATGGCAGGAAGTCATCAGTGGGCACAGGTAAGAAAACTTGGAAGTCCTCTTGCTGGCCTGGCTCTAGGGGGCCTGGCTGAGCCCAGGTTCCGTCCTAACTCTGTGGGGCCTCCAGGAGCTCACTGTCCCTCCTGGGACTCTGTCTCCCTCAACTCTCTAAGGAGGATGAGAGTCTGCAACAAATATTCTTAAACTTCTTCAACCACAGAACCATTTCCTTAAAGTCAATGTTATACTTGAGCTGAATATGTATATGGCTAGGCTCCTTTTTCAAACAGTAAGTTTTTGTTTCTTTGTTTTCCTTTTGTGTGATTTTCAGTCAACGAGCTGGGTCCCTAGTAAATCTTGGGATTTTTTTCAGCTCCAAATCAGAAGCTGTGTCACCACAGCTCTTCCTTTGTAAACGTGCCCCAGGTCACTAGGAGATTGTGTTGCTGCGTGATTTGTGTACAACCAGAGGGGAAAGGGCCTGCCTTTAGAGCAACTCCATCCCAAAGTGTTGACACATGCCTCAGAGAAGCACAGTGCTGTGAGTTAGGGGAAGGGCGGTACCAGCCAAGAGCTGGAACTCAGGTTCAGCAGCCAGGCAGCTCAGTACAACAGTCAAGACCCTGGAGGGATGGCAGCTGGAAGTAACTGGTGAGGGGAGACCAGAAAAGGGAGATTGTTGCCCAGCAAAAATCACATCCTCTCCAAAACAAGACCTTCCCAAGGATGAAAAGTCTAGATTGTCTTGGACCCTATGGAGCAGAAGTAATGTGACGGCCCAAGAGCACAGGAGTTTCTCCATTTGTCCAGACCACGTGGGCCTCGCTGACTGCAGTTTGGTTTGCACAGGCAGGAGCTTGCAGCCATGATGGGGAGCCTGTTTCTAGACCATTCCAATTGGGTGAGTATTTAGAGTCAGATTCTAATTGCCTTTCAAATGTGTGTTCCTACCATTTGAGGATGTGCAATGACATTTCTACCTGCTTTCTTAAGAGTGGGCTTCCCTGGTAGCTCAGCTGGTAAAGAATCCACCTGCAATGTGGTGAGACTTGGGTTCCATCCCTGGGTTGGGAAGAACCCCTGGAGAAGGGAAAGCTACCCACTCCAGTATTCTTGCCTGGAGAATTCCAGACAGATGAGCCTGGCAAGCTAGGTTTATGGGTTTGCAAAGAGTCAGACACTACTGAGCGACTAAGCACAACACAGGACATTAAGAGTAAAAAAATAAGGCTGCCCTGTCCCTTCTCTTCCCTCCCTGCTGCCCCCTCCCCCAGGGGGCGAGAATGTTCCAGTGAGCAGAGCATTATCTTCATGTCTAGAAACAAAATGACTGACATTCTAGAGTTACATGTAATAACACTCCTCCTCAGCCTGGGTGGGGATGAGGGCTTCTCAGCAGACCAGCCCAGCTCTGGGCCAGCTCCCCTGGCTGTGTGGGTTAAAAGTCAGCTCAGGCAGCCCCCTCCCCAGTAGGAGGGTCTCTGTTCTGGAGCTGCAGACCCAGGCTGTGCTCTTGGTGTCAGGGGCCCATGGCATGACCCACTCCCCCCTGCCATGTACCCAGAGCAAGGAGCTGAGGAGCTCACCCTGAGCCCCAGGACCAGAGAGGTTCATGTTCTCTCCTGATGGTACTCAGCTTCAGCCCTGGCAGGAGGGCTGGCAATGGAAGACAGGTGTGGGAAAGCAGACCTGGGTGACAGCTTTGCATGGTGTTTAGGGGAAGAGATGGTGGGAGGGGGAGAGGAGGAAGCAGAAAACAGCAGAATCCTGTCATTGCCTTTCTAAGCACACAGTGAGTATTTGTGACTAGGAGTCAGTGAATAAATAAGCAACCAGCCCATTGAGCCCAGCTGAGAGACATTTACTGAGCTGCAGGCACCCCCAACCCTACAGTGTGATTCTGGATCAGCTCCAGGGAAGATGGTCTGGTTCCTGCAGTCAGAGGCTTTTCATGGTTTTCTTCATCCAGGGCAGGAAACTTGAGACTTTGGTGCAGGACCCTGGAGGTGACACATTATTTTGTCCCTAGGAGACAATGCCCAGGGGCTCCCTTGTCACACCCAGAGTCCCCCTGAGGACAGGAAAGGGCAAGGACTGAGCCAGCTCTACTCCTGGTCCTGTCCCCCCATCTTATGACCCCGCTAGGCGATGGGAGCCTTACAGGGCCTCCATCAGAGCACAGGGCAGGCCCCTGAGGGCTGCTCAGCTGCCGAGCCCTGAGCCTGGACATTGTCAGCGCTTCACTGCACCCAGGGGGCAGCTCCATCTCCTCCCCCAGGTCCCTGCTCTGCTCCACATGAGGACACTGCGGGACTGTTGACTCTGGGCTGGTCTCCAAGGACACGGAAGCAGGGGTTCAGGCTCAGCATGAAGGATGAGTCTATGACCCAGTTCAGGGTGCCCTCACAGTAGCAGGTAATTACACTGAACCTGGGGGGCAGGCTCCAGCCTACACAGCAAGGCTGTTCGACTCCTGGGCGAAGGACACAGAGTTAGTGACCCCTGTCCTCACAGGACTGAGCCTCTCCCTCCACGCTGCCCACAGTGCTGGACGTTGTGGAGGTCACAGAGGCCAGTGTGGTTGGGAGCAGCCGTTTGTGGCTGGGGTTTGTGCAGGACTTGTGATGCTGTCCCTCCTCTTATCAGCCCCACCTATTCCTTTTGCAGAAGTCAGTGACACAAGATCATCTCTGCATCTCACATCAAAGCCACACAGATGGTAGATCTTCACTTATCGAGGTGGTTGTGGGGCAGGGGTGGGCAGTATGAACCAAATGCATCTAAACCCAAGGTTTTCAACTGAGGCTGACTCCTGCCCAGCTCCTTCACAACGCCCTGCCTACGCCACTGCCCACCCCCCCAAAAAACGCCAACATGACATCTCCCATGGGGGACATTTAGCAAAGCCTGGAGACATCTTTGGTTCAGAACTTGGGGGAGAGGGGGATGTTGATACTGGCACCTAATGGGGAGAGGCCAGGGATGCTCTAAACACCCTACGATTCAGCATGTTCGCAGTGATTCCGAAGAGCCCTAAAGATGACTCAGAGATGCTGCTGAAGGCAGGGAAGGATCTGCTGTGCTCTCTTGTTTAGGGTGGACGTCGGGGCCCGGCCACTCCAGGGAGCCCCTTGCTCTTCTCTCTCTCCCTGTTGTTCTTCGCTGAGTTCTCTCTGTCACACACACACACACTCACCCCTTTCAAGGCTTCTGGAACGCCTGATGCCGGGAGAAGAGAGAGGAGACACACACTCAGGTCCAGAAGCCAGGTATTCACTGAGATTTATTGGGAATTCTGTGACCTGGAAGGGCCTTCCTGAGGATTAGGGACATGACGGGGCTTTAAGAGGAAAAGCAGAGACAGATCCAGGGTGAGTGGCACAGAGAACCTGCCGGAGTCCTGCTCCGGTTTCCCCTCAGGCTGGCCCAGGTTCCAGGTTAATTCTCTGTCAGGACCTCGTCGATCCAGGGCCGGTAATGGGCGATCCGGGTGAAGACGGCGGGCGGCTTTGCATTGGCCTGTCCATAGGAGACAATGCCCTGGGCCACCCCAGCACACAGGAGAGGGCCCCTCAAGTCTCCCTGTGGGACAGAGAAGGAAAGGGAGAGAAGGTGAGCCAGGGAAACCACCGCCTCCTCCCTGTGGTCCAGCTCTGAGTTGGTCAGACCTGCCATCAGGCTCAGGAACACTGGCTCCTCATGACGTGATATGTCCCTGATGCAGTTCCCTTTCCTTCCTGGCACCCCCTGACCCTGGGCGGCACCCCTGACCCTGAGTGGACCCTGGTCAGAGACCCCACGGGGCCGAGGGAGGAGGATCTGCAGAGGGACAGTCCCAGTCATCAGACCTGAGGTCTCACACTTTGTCACTGGCTGACGCTGTGAACTCAGTCTCCTTCCAAAGGTGTCTGCTCCCTGGATGGTGATTTGTGGGGAAGACTGTAGTCTGAGAATCACCTTAATGCAGATTTTGTGCTCTGGGGATTGCCCACACACAGCTGGAGATTGTTCAAAAGCAGGGAAGTGGCTGCAGGCCCGGGGCTCCATGAGTCTCAGCTTCACCTCTTGCAGAGTGCTGGAGGCTGGTTCCTTCACATCTGTTTTTCCCCAGCCAGCCACCCAGCACATTCTCCCGGGAGGGATGAAGGTGAACGGGGGTGGTAGGGGGAGTGTTCCCACAGCAAGGGTCAGATTGGCTTTCTCCTTCAGCTGTGAAGGAAATGAGGGCTGTCAGTGATGGAAATGGGCGTGGGGACGGGTGGAGGCAACCAGGGAGGGACAGGGCAGCTGCTCCACCTTAGAGCCAGTCGCAGAGGCTGAGCTGAGGGGTGCTGGTGAGAGGCAGGTTGGGAGAGTGTGAGGGTAACGGGACCTGAAGGGGAAGCCCTGGAGGACAGGGAGCGGGGAAGGAAGCCCTGGAGAACAGGGAGCGGGTAGGGGAAGAAGAATGTGCGCCTTCAGTACATGAGGTCGTGGAGACCAACAGGGCGCCATATTCGGGTGAGGGAGCTGTTTTATGGCTTCCAGCCTCCACCATGTGCCTTCGTTCTGTTTTATGCTCTGGGCTCCGAGGGGGACTGTTGCAGACCCATGTGAGGGAGAAGGACAAGGCGAAGCGCTGGTGGCGGGGTGTCTCCTGAGATGAGCCCACTCTGAGAAAGGGTGTGTAGTCTCTCCCAGGGTCAGCGATCTCTTCCCACCTCCCTTTTCTGAGCTACTCCTGGTATGGGAGGGGCTCAGGCTTTGCTCAAGGAAGAGCTTCCCAGGGACAGAGATAATTTCCAGGGCCCCGGGACTTGCCAGGGAGTGAGCCGGCCGTGGAGGACCCAGGGGACAGGGTAGGTACTTCCTAATCAAGGTGCCCTAATGAGGCCACCTCTCTGAGGAAAGGAGGGAGTGGTGGGGTCTCAGGTGGACC
The DNA here is from genome assembly GCF_049115385.1 of Moschus berezovskii. NCBI lineage: Eukaryota > Metazoa > Chordata > Mammalia > Artiodactyla > Moschidae > Moschus > Moschus berezovskii. The sequence continues at coordinate 35,294,454 of NC_142480.1, read as the reverse complement.
CTGCTCTCTGTCTCCCATGGAAAGGGTGGGTTCAGGTCCCCGGGAACTAAAGGCCAGTGTTCTTGAAAAGGGCGTAGAGCAAGTGGTCGAAGAAACGGGTGGGACCCTGAAGAGTGAGTCCACATCTCTTGCGTTGGGGTTGGGGAGGGGGAGCTGCTTTAGAAGAGGGGCGCTGGGAGGAGGTCCCCCTTCCTCTGAGGAGAGCTGAGCTCACAGTGCTGAGGGTCAGGACAGCTGTTCCAGTCTGAGAATGATTTCCTTAAGGCCAAGTGTTGTCTCTCCCTAAAAGACCCAGCCCTAGGAGCTCCCCCTCAGGCCCCCCAGGGGCTGTCCCTGGCTGCTCCCCTGCTGCTCAGCTCCCATTTGGAGATAAACAGGCCCCATTGTCTCACCTTCCTGCACACTGCACAGCCGTCAGTCAAAGCCCCTTCTTATCAGGAAACCACCACAAGCTACCTGCTTCCCCTGTGAGGTGACAATTTCCAGGTAGGCCATGTAGGGGCGGGAGTGTGGCTTGCTCTCTGTGCCCCAGATGATCTCCCCTGGAACACAGAACCCCAGGGCCTAAACACAGAACCCCAGGGCCTGAACACAGAGGGGGCACCAGCTGGCTTCAGGTTGGGACAGGAGTCTTTGGAATCCGCCCTTGCCCCGTGATCTGCCCTCTTCCTCTCGGATGGCTCTTGTGTCTGCTGCCTTTGCTCCAGGCACAGAAGCCTAGGCGGCCTTGGACGCCTCACAGTCATGCTCACCTAAGTTTTCCCCCGACTCCCATTCTGCCCTCACTCAACCCTCCACTGTCCGCCTGCATGACCAGCTCTCCAGGTTCCTGTCTCCACCGTCTGCCTCCATATCCCATGTTGCTCAGACATCAGCAAGTTACAAGGCCAGAAGGTGAGGGGAACACAGGACTTTCAGCACAGTGTCACACATTCCATCCAGAGAAGACCACCCCTGGGGCCCCCTGCTCTGGGCTTTCCCCCAGTCAAGGTGGGCTCCTTGTTCCTGGGAGCGACCACAGGCTGCAGAGAGTGGGTGTTGTCCAAGTGGAACCTTCACTCTGGGGTGCTGGGGAGAAATCCTGGGGTTCTGTTTGAGGGTCAGCAATCTTCTGAGTAAATCTTGTTTTAGGGGTTGATCCTGCAGTTTCCAGGAGTGGCCGGGAGACTCACCAGTCTGGGCTCTGCAACAGAGGAGGAGCAGCAGCAGCGGGAGAGGAGGACGATGCATCTTCTCAGAGAGGCTGCCCAGGGCATGTGCTGCTTCTCTTTTCCAGTCTTGGGTTTTTAACTCCCAACAAGCGAGGGCAGGGCCAGGCTGGTAACCGCAGGAACTGACTGGTCACCTTCTCTTCCCTTATCCTGTGCCCGCTGTCTTTCTAATCAGAAGTCCCCTAGAGATGCCCTCTGTTTTGTCTGGATGTAGCTGAGGCCTGAACTTCAAGTCTTGGCCTCAGGGATGAGCTCCCCTCCATGGTTCCTCATCGGTGTGGAGGTGGAGGGCTCACGTCCTTCCCAGGCAGGGCAGCTGGTTAAGGCCCATCAGAGACATGGGTGGGGGAGAGTCTCTACTCTGAGAATTCAAAAGCATATGCACATTTAAGACAATGACCACAGTAGGAAATACATTTGCAAAAAGACCCAACACACGTACCGTAGGTATGTGTGAGTACAAAGGCACAAACCCACAAACAAAGAAATGAATCCAAAGTTTCAGGAAACAATACTCATCCTTAATTACACGTAATGCAGTCTGAGTTGCCACCCCTTTCCATCCCATTTTATTCCACTCCAGATTAAAATGCAAGCTACACTGCACTTCAAGCACGGTTACCTGCAATTTGAAAAACGTTAATCTTCATCTCTCCCTCCTAACCAAAGTTTCATGGGCAGAAGAAAGTGATCAAAGAATATTAGGTAGAGGAAGAGGTCATACTCTATGACTGGACTTTACATATATTATCATAAGAGCAAATGGGATTGGAATTAGGACTTTAAAGAGCTCATGAATATCAATTATTGTCACTCTCTTAGATGCAGTATTACATTTATAACAATCCTGGGAAGTAGGGAGAGTTATCTCTAGTTTATGAATCTTGCTATCAAAGCTTATGCCTCAGAATTAGACTTCCCTCATTTCATATGAAGGGCCCTTCTGCTGTACCATCAAAGGCAGAGATTTCGAGTCCTACTAACGGGAATGTAGATGTAGAAGAATGGTTGTTCCAGGGGTGCTGGGGTTCCTAATCGCAAGTGAGGAATCAAGCTCGTTTGATTGAAATAGAATATACACAGATGTCAGGATCTGAGGTTTGCCTCTGTTTTCCCATCACAACCTTGGGAATTACCATTACCATTGCTTTACTCACGTAGTGTTTAGACTCAGGCGCATTAATGTGATTCAAATAACAAAACTCATAACTATTATAACCGAGTTTTCAAGCACATCTGCTATGTCCCCCAGACTTCCGAGTTCTAAAAACCAAACCTATGTCTATTCCTGTGATGGCTTGCAATACATTTTGAGTTCCCAGCCTGGTAGGTCTCTTATGTAAAGTAAGGCATTATTTGGGATTCTGAAAATTGGGAGAGGAGTGTATCTGGGCAGAATCTGATGAAGCTGGAATCTAGAACGTGAAAATCCTTCCAATGCTCCTTTGCAGTAACAGCAGTTCATCCCCTCCAGTCTCAGAGGTTAGTCTTTTCTTGCCTGAAGGATCTGTAATGGCTTCCCTGAGGTAGTCACTCTGCAGGTTGCTGATAGGTTGCTTGAGAGAATAATAAGTTAGTCAATAGTGATCATGTTTAAGAAGAGTCTGAATGAACTCTGGGTTCTTTATGGGGACTAGTGAATGGAAATATGGAGAAGGTCAATGAGGCTTGATCTGGAAGTTTCCATTCATGTTGGAGTTTTCCATGATGGTAAATCTTTCTTAGCAGTTACAGGATGCAATGAACATTCCCTTTCCTGAAATCACTGGTTTTGTCTACATAATTCATTTTGCCACTGAGATGAATACCAGACACTTATGCCTGCTTCATGTCCAATGAGACAGAAGAGAATAAGGTATAGATAATTTGTTCCTTCTGTACTTTAGCTGGAACCCATTTGTGGTTTTCTAATATTTAGCTTCACTTGAAAGTTTCCCTTTGCTTCTGACCTTCATTGTGTTATGCATGCATGCTAAGTCACTCCAGTCGTGGCCTTTTCTTTGCAACCTTATGGACTGCAGCCTGCCAGGCTCCTCTGTCCATGGGATTCTCCAAGCAAGAATACTGGAGTAGGTTGCCATGCCCTCCTCCAGTGGGTTGCCATGATCTTCCCGACCCAGGGATTGAACCCATGTCTCTTACATCTAACCTGCATTGGCAGGTGGGTTCTTTACCACTAGCGCCACCTGGGAAGCCCCATTGTGTTACAGTCCTTAGTTATAGGACTCCTAGGCTCTCTCCCTTATGCCTAAGGATGTTTTCTTTCTTTCTCCTTTCTTTCTGTAGTTATGTACACATGTATGTATGTATGTATTACTGTGCTGGTGCTTGAAGGCACTGGTGAACTAGCAAAGCAAAAGGTTGAGCGGAGGAGGAACCCAGTGTCTCCTTGGGAGAACTCCCTCTGGGGTGAGTGATGGCACCAGAGTTTCTTGTTTCCCTTTCTCGTTTCTCTGGTAGGCTCACTGTGCACCTGAGGACAGCTGGCTCTGTGTCAGTCCCCGCCCTGTCTCCTCTCCTCTCATCGGCCTCTCTGTGTGTCCAGGAGTCACGTGAAACTGTCCAAACCATCCCTTTCCCATGGGCTTGGGTAAAGTCCTTTAAGTCTGGCGTGCTTCTCTAGTAAACCTCGCGGTGCTGTCAGTCTATTAACAATCAGCATCAGCCAGGGCAGCAAAAGAGAGTTCTGTGTACCTTAGAATCAAATCTGTCCACGGGGATCTTCTCTTACCTGTAGGAGGAAGGCTGTATGGCATCAACTGTCTTTATTTTTTATTTTTCAGCATGCTCCCATGAAGCTTGTTGGATAATAGTTGCTGCCAGAAATAGAGTCAGGACTTTGCTCTGAGTCAGCATGGCCAGAGTCTGAGGGCCTGCCTTCAAGGGTTTCTTTTATGCTCTCCAATCTGTTGTTTCAATTAATTAAGGGGACACTACTCAGGACTCTTCCCTTAGCCCTCCAGGATGTGAATCATTGTTTTCTCAGATAATGATTCTTCCTTTTAGTTGCTCCTTATTCCTGCATTTCCTTATCTCTTAACACAACCAAGCGGAAAGAACCTTCTCTTTCCCCTACATGCCATATATGTCTGATGTAATTTTGAACATTAGCCTGGTCTGTTGATGCTGCCATGTGGAGGGATGTAAGCACCAAGATCTCTTGGGAAGGGTTGGTTTTTTCAGTGCTTATAAGAAGGATGAGAGGAGAACTCACCCCAGAGGGAGTTCTCCCAAGGAGACACTGGGTTCCTCCTCCGCTCAACCAATTGCTTTGCTAGTTCACCAGTGCCTTCAAAGGATGAGAGGAGAGGATCTCCTAAGACAAGTATGAGTGCCTAGTCACTCAGTCATGTCCAACTCTTTGCAACCCCATGGACTGTAGCCCACTAGGCTCCTCTGCCCATGGAATTCTCCAGGCAAGAATACTGGAGTGGGTTGCAATGACCTCCTCCAGGGGATCTTCCCAACCCAGCGATAGAACCCATTTGGATGATATTGACACTGTCAGTTACAGCTGAACTGAGATGATAGAACTTGTATTGTGTACACTGTACAACCATAATGTCTGGCACTTAGGAGGTGTTCCATCAGCATTTGTGTTGATGGATGAAAACCAATGTGATTTTCCTACTAAAGACAGGATCCCTTTCTAACTCAAAAGGTCCCCAGTGACCAGCAGGGAATCTTGGCCCAGAGGCCAGTAGTACCTAAAGGGATAGGCTGACAGGGACTCAGACTACTGAGCCATCAGGAGCCAGAGGACCCTGAGCACATGGGGGACACTGGGCTGCACGTGAGGGGTTGAGCTGGCCCTGCCCAGGTGAGAGATGGGGCCCAGCAATCTGGACCTGAGTGGTAGAGCACAGGCCTGGTCCCTCTGATCCCTCTCTGCCAAGGCATAAACTGCACTGGCACGTCAGTGGTGAGGCCCTGCTGGAACCCCATGGGACTCGGGTATGCAGGGTGGGAGGGATATGAGCAAGGAGTCAGCAGAGATCAGTGTGGTCTGGAGGGGACAGGAGCTGGTGTCCCTGCTGAGGAAGCGTGGTGATGGGCAGGGACGGAGAAGAAGGGGCGGCAGAGGAGACTGGAGGCAGAGCTGGGTCCTGGGCTCTGAGGAGGGCAGAGTAGGACACTCAGCCTGGGTGAGAACGAGGGGCTTCTCAGGAGACCAGCCCAGCTCTGGGCCAGCTCCCCTGGCTGTGGGGGTTAAAGGTCAGCTCAGGCAACCCCCTCCCCAGTAGGAGGGTCTCTGTCCTGGAGCTGCAGCCCCAGGCTGTGCTCTTGGTGTCAGGGGCCCATGGCATGACCCACTCCCCCCTACCATGTACCCAGAGCAAGGAGCTAAGGAGTGCACCCTGAGACCCAGGACCAGAGAGGTTCATATTCTCCCCTGATGGTGCTCAGCTTCAGCCCTGGCAGGAGGGCCGGCAATGGAGGACAGGTGTGGGTAAGCAGACCTGGGTGACAGCTTTGCATGGCGTTTAGGGGAAGAGATGGTGGGAGGGGGAGAGGAGGAAGCAGAAAACAGCAGAATCCTGTCATTGACTTTCTAAGCACAGACTAGATGCCCATGAATAAGAGTCAGAGAATAAATAAGCAACCAGTCCTTTGAGCTCAGCTGAGAGACATTTATTGAACTATGGGCACCCCCAACCCTACAGTGTGATTCTGGATCATCCCCAGGGAAGACGGTCTGGTTCCTGCAGTCAGAGGCTTTTCATGGTTTTCTTTATCCAGGGCAGGAAACTTGAGACTTTGGTGTAGGCCCGTGGAGTTGATCCATCTTTTTGTCCATAAGAGACAATGCCCTGGGCCACATTGTCACACACGAGAGGACCCCCGGAGTCCCCCTGAGGACACAGGAGGGGAAGGACTGAGTCTGCTCTCCTTCTGGTCCTGCCCTCTCTCCCACCCTGCCATTTCAAGACCCCTCTCTGAGAAGGCCACTTTGCAAGGCCTCCATGTGCGAGAAAAGTGAGCAAGGCAGGTCTGTGGGCCCCCCGGCTGCCAAGCTCTGACCTGGACATTGTCCCTGCTTCACTTCCCCCAGGGGGCAGCTCCTTCTCTGCCCCCAGGTCTCTGTTTCCTCTCTGTCTAGATGCTGGGGGCTATTGGCTCCAGGCTGCTGTTAGGACAGGGAAGCAGGTGGGAGGGCTGACACTCATCAGGGAGGGGGAGCTCAGTAAGCAGGTGAGTTCCAGCTCTGAGCAGGCACCTGGACTGAACCACCTCCCATTCAGGAAGCGTGGTTTTCTAACACCTGAGCCTCAGTGCATGGCAAATTCTCCCTTCTGGAGGAGCGCCAGGTTGGGATTCACTGCAGGTCTTGTGTGGCTTGCAGAGGCTCTAGGTACTCCCAGCTCTGGCTGTTCTCCCTTTTACTCCTGGAGAGAAATCCCTAAGTCTACAGGGTGAGGCAGTCCCCAGGTCCCAGATCTTCTGCCAACACCCTTCTCCCCAGACCCAAGCAAGGTAGACTGTGATTCTCACCTTAAAGGAAGTTTTCTTTGTCTTTGGGTCCCCCACACACAGCTGGATGGCGTGGTTGTAATAGTTGCGTAAGTGGGACTCACACTTTCGATCCTCCTGCACGGTCAGCTTTACCTCCTGCAGTGTGTCAGGGTAGGTGCCCGTGGAGTCCCTCCCCCAGCCGGCCACACTGCACGTCTGTCCTGGCTTCACCCGGGCCTTGGCCTTGGGCAGACGAATGGGCTTCACAGCTGATGTCTGCTTGGCCTTTCTTTCCAGCTGATGGGAAGAGACAAGAGTCTGGCTCAGCCGGTGGTCCCCAAGCCTGGACACGCAATGATGCTGACGTGTCTCCCCTCTCTCCTGAGCCACAGGGACTGGTCAGGTGGCCAGGATGGGAAGGAGGAAAGGGGTAGGCGGTCCTGGGAGGGGAAACGAGCTGATCCCAGGAGGGCATGATAAGCAGGGTGGTTTACCTTTAATAACATGATGTCGTTGGAGAAGTTCTTAGGATTATAGTCTGGGTGGCAGATGGCTCTTCTCACCCTGATGACCTGCTGGGTCTTCTCCTGCTGTTTGATATTGTGGGCCCCCAGGGTGATGTTGATTGAGCTACACAGAGACCAGAGCGGGAGATGGGGGTCACAGCCTCAGGGTTTACATCCTTGGAGCCATGAAGGGCAGGTGACTCCAGGGCAAGGCTGCCATTGAGGGGAAATGCAGGCAACAGGAGGGCCCTGGGGGCCAAGCTGTCTGTTTCTTGGCAGCCAAGGTCAGATTCTGGAGCCATTGTGAAGGGCACACCTGTTCTCCATGGGCAGTTAGCCCTAGGAAAACATGTGCAGTTGCATTAGTTTGCATTCTGATATCCAGGCGCGCTGTGTCTAGTCTCTCTCACTTCAACAATGCCTCCGGCAGTGGCCTTCCCTCCTTCTCACCCTCTCACTCTCCTGCTGCCCTCTTTCTTGCCCTCCCAGGAGCCCTCTTGGCTCTGATCCTGGAGAATAAGGCAGGGCTCCCTTGCCAAGGTACCGGGTACTTGCTGCTCCTCACCTTCCATAGCAGTGAGCAGCTGTCAGCACGAAGTCCTGTCGAACCAGGAACCCACCACACTTACTCTGGACATCCTGATTCCAGTACTGAAGATATGCCATGTAGGGGCGGGAGTGGGGCTTGGCTTCATGGCCTCCGATGATCTCCCCTGAAGGAAAAGGGCTGTTCTGCTTGTGTGCCCCCACTGAGTGTACCTTGTTGGCATCGGCTTCATGCTCAGAGCTGCTGGGCACTGGGGGGGTCCAGCCTGGCCTGGAGTTGGTGGGGCGGGAGGAGGCTGGGAAGGGGGCTCAATTTCCTCCTCTGGAAAAGAGCAGCTGTCTGGGTCTGCGAATCTGTCTCCCACACATAATTGGAGGTGAGCATAGAATCTGCCTGCAGTGCAGGAGACTCAGGTTCTATATCTGGGCTGGGAAGATCCCCTGGAGAAGAGAATGGCAACCCACTCCAGTATTCTTGCCTGGAGAATTCCATGGACAGAGGAGACTGGTGGCCTACAGTCTTTGGGGTAGCAAAGAGTCAGATAGGACTGAGCGGCTAACACTTTCACTTTTCATACCTGTCCTCAGTTCAGTTCAGTTCAGTCGCTCAGTCGTGTCCGACTCTCCGCGACCCCATGAATCACAGCACGCCAGGCCTCCCTGTCCATCACCAACTCCCGGAGTTCACTCAAACTCATGTCCACAGAGTCGGTGATGCCATCCAGCCATCTCATTCTTGGTCGTCCCCTTCTCCTCCCGCCCCCAACCTTTCCCAGCATCAGAGTCTTTTCCAGTGAGTCAACTCGTTGCATGAGGTGGCCAAAGTATTGCAAAATCCTAGAGGCTTCTGAAAATTCCTTCTCCACCTGTGCTTCATTCCAGGTGAGTTTCTAAGGGCCCATTACCCTATTTTATTCAGGATAGTCCTGTTTTCCAGGGCACAGGAGTTCAGAGTAGGGACCTAGATGTCGCCATAACTTCTTTCCCAGGGCCTGACTGGTGGTAAGTGCCCAATGAGTATTTGTTGGATGCATGAAGGAGTGACCATGCCCACTGCTGCACCCTCCCTGCTCACAGTGGGCCTCTAGATGAGGGCTGTTGGTAGGGCCAGTGCTGGTGGGCTTCTGGGAAGCAGAGCAATTCAGGTTTACCAAACACTGGCTTCATCCTTGAAAGAGAGGAGCCCCTGATGGTCTGGGAAGGGAAGTCGAGTTGGGTAAAGGGCCTGTGGGTCCTGGGGATTGAGCAGACACAGAGGCACCAACTCCAGGGTCTGCCAAGCAGATGCTGAGGGAACTAGAAGCAGAGGCCAGACCCACTCTGCCCTTTTCAGGGGCAATTTAGTATTTTCTTTTCTCTAGTTTGCAACCATCTGCCATCACTTCTGGGAAAGTTCCACTTTCCAGATGGCAAAGGTAGGGCTGGAGGAGGGGCTGGTACCCACTGGCTCCTCTTGAGAGCGGGCTTTGCTCTGTCGCTCCTGCTGGCGGTTTATCCAGCGTCATACTCCCTGGTGTGAGGTGGGATGGAAACTGGTGTTCTGAATATTCCCGCCTGGTGGATAGCTGGATCAGGGAAGTACAGAATGGGTGGGACCTCTGTGCCACCTGGGGGATGGGGAAGGTCACTCACCTGCCTTTGCCCTGGGGGTCAGGAGACAGGCCACCAGGAACAGGAGTGGCTGCATCTTCCTAGAAAGACTGCCCAGGTCGGAGATGCTGGCGCTTCCTCCAGGCTCTCTTTCAGATCCCCCAGCCTCTTGGAGAGAAACGCAGTGTCAGTGGAATCAGCGATGTCGTGTTCCCCTCTGGTTTTGTGATGCTTCATCCTAAAGGCTTTCTATGAAAGCTTGCCCCGCCCCCACTCCATCTGCCTGATGACGTTCTCTGGGCGGTTGTGTGAGAAACATATAGTGACCACACCAGTACCCACAGATGATGACTCAGAGCAGACCACTTGTTCCAGCCCAGAGCAGGAACCCAAGAGTACAAGGTGGGGACTGTCGGGTGTGGTATCGACCATAGAGGTAGTGGAGCCCAGAAACCAGAGTCCCCAGTGGTAGAACCGCCAGGGCCTCATTTCCATGCTGCTAAGTCCACAGGATAATTTCTTGAACAGATGTGGGTTTAAGCTCTTCTCTGTATTATGACCAAACACACTGGAGATGCATCTCCTTCCCTTAGAGAGCTGACCATCTGTTGGAGGAGAAAGAAACATCCATGACCAGAGTGCAGCATGGGAAGGGCTGTGGTCCAGGGATGCACAGAGCTTGACCGCCACCTACTAAGTCCATATAGTCATCCAGTCATCATCTTAACTTCCTTTCTGGGGATTTTAAGCATCGTTTTAAAAAATTACAAACACTCATAGTGATAGAGTCCGTTTCTCTTGTCCATGTTTTGCAAACAAATGTGCTGCACTTGACATTTGTTGGCTTAAACTAATGAATCACTATGAGCCTACATAGTGGTTGAAACTGAATCTACAAAGTGAATCTACAGATTGATGTAAGCCTAGGTCATTCCTCCTTTGGGTAGGCTAGGGTGGGTTCCACCAAACCACCTGAACTAAGGCAGGGAAAGGGCTGGTTAGCCAAAGGAAGTTCGGATTACTAAGTTGCCCATGCCATGTGAGTAGGAAAGCATGCTGGGTGACCAAAGACCAATAATTCTCCTTTGAGTATTGTCTGTGCTGTGTCCAGAGGGCCACACTTCAGATTTAGCAGGCCAGGCACATTAGAGGCTCACACTGCTGAACAAACTCTGCTGAAGACCTTGCTGTATGGAAAGAAAGGACAGTTCTTTCCAAATAGTCCAAGTCCAACCCTGTTCAGGAACAACAGAGAATCCCTGAGTGGTTAGAGTCTGGGGATTTAAGTGTTCATCTTGACGTATTCTGTACTTTACAGCTTTCTGGGGAGTATTATGCATCAAAAGACATAATTCCAGGGTAAATATCCTCCTTATGAAACCAAATACATTTATCGAACCTCTAGTTTTTTGAACTTAGTTTGCCCACCAGTAGAAACTTTTAAAATAAAATTAGCTTTGTTATTTTTGTGTAGTATATGTTCATCAAGAAAATTTGAAAAGTAGAAAGGAAAAATATTACTCATTTGCTTCTGTCTCACAGATTATTATCATAGGCAATGCATTTAAAATACTTGGGATGATATTAAGAAGTGTTCCCCCTTCTTTAATTTTTTGGAACAAGTCTGGATAAGACATGTTAATTCTTCTTTAAATGTTTTATAGAATTCACCAGGGTAGCCTGGGAGTTTCTTTGTTAGAAGGTTTTTGATTTTTGATTCAATCTCTTTATTGTCATAAGTCTGATTAAATTTCCTACTTATTTTTGAATCAGCTTTGGTTATTTCTGTATTTCCAGGGAATTGTTCATTTCATCTTGCTTTTGTCTAATTTGTTGGTATGCAAACATTGATAGTATTCTCTAACAATCCTTTTAATTTCTCTGAGGTTGGTAGTAATGTCCTTTTTTTAAAATTTCTGATTTTAGTAATGTGAATTTTCTCTCTCTCTTTTTTTGTTGGTCTAGCTAAAAGTTTATCAATTCTATTGATCTTTTCAAAGAACTAACTTTTGGTTTTTGATACTTTTTATTTTGATTATTTGGCTCTAATCTTTAGTATTTCCTTCTATCTGCTGGCTTGAGTTGTTTGATCTGTTGTTAGTTTTGTTAGGCTTAAAGTTGTGTTGTTGGTTAGGAATAGTTCTTCTTCTTTAATGTCCTCATTTATAGTTATATATTTTCCACTGAACATTACTTTTACAGCATCTTATAGGTTTGGTATGTTGTATTTTCATTTTCACTTGTCTCAAAGTACTTTCTAACTTTTCTTATAATTTCTTCTTAGGCCCACTGGTTACTTAAGATTGTGTTGTATAATTTCCATATATTTCCATGTTTGTGAATTTTCCAGTTTTCCTTTGTTATTCATTTCTAGCTTCCTTCCATTGTGGTTAAAAAAGATAATTTGTATTATTTCAGTCTTTTAAAATGTATTGAGAAATGTTTTATGGCCTAACCTATGGTCTATCCTAGGGAATTCTTTATATGTCCTTGAGGAGTTCAGTTCAGTTCAGTTCAGTTCAGTCGCTCAGTCGTGTCCGACTCTCCGCGACCCCATGAATCACAGCACGCCAGGCCTCCCTGTCCATCACCAACTCCCGGAGTACACTCAAACTCATGTCCACAGAGTCGGTGATGCCATCCAGCCATCTCATTCTCCGTCGTCCCCTTCTCCTCCCGCCCCCAACCTTTCCCAGCATCAGAGTCTTTTCCAGTGAGTCAACTCGTAGGTATAGTATAATTGGTTTATAGATGTACTATTTACTACTGAAAGTAAGGTATTGAGGTCTCCAACTATTTTTATAAAACTATTTCTCTCCTCAATTCTCTCAATGTTGCTTCATATATTTTGGAGTTCTGATGTTTGGTGTGTTGAGTCTTCTTTTGATCTTTTATCAATATATAATGTCCTTTGTCTCTTTTAACAATTTTTCACTTAAAATCTATTTTATCTAGTATTGGTATAACCATTTGAATTTCCTCTTGATTACTATTTACATAGCATATCTTCTTCCATTGTTTCTTTTTCAACCATTTTTGTCTTTGGGTCTAAAGGGAGTCTCTTGCAAGCTGTACATAGAGTTAGATCATATTTTTAAATTCATTCTTCCAATCTGTCTTTTAATTGGTTAGTTTAATCTACTTACAACTGAAGTGATTGCTGATAATGAGGGACTTACTTTTGCCATTTTGCTATTTGGTTTTTATATGTTTTATGTATTTTCTGTTTCTTCAAAATTGCCTTCTATTGTGTCTGATCACTTTTTTCCCTAGCATGCTATTTTGAATCCCTCTTCATTTCCTGTTCTGTATATTTTTAAAGTTACTTTCTTAATGGTTACCATGGTTAATGCCCTAAATTTATAACAATATACTTTGAATACATATCAATTTAGCCTCAACATTATACATTAACTCTGTTCCTATTTAGTTCCATTGCCCACCTTGTTATTGTCACAAATTATATCTTTATACATGTGTGTCCATTAACATAGGTTATAATTATTGTTTTATGCATTTGTCTTTTAAACCATATGAGAAACAAAAAGAAATTAGAAGCCAAAAATACAAATATTACTAGATTTTATACTTAGCTATGTGGTTATTTTGACCAGAGATGTTGTTTTCTTCATTTGGCTTCAAGTTGCCATCTGGTGTCTTTTTGTTTCAGCTTAAAGGATCCTCAGCATTTCTAGTAGGGCAGGTCTGTGCATGCTGTCCTCAGTCCCTTCAGTTGAGTCTGACTCTGTGACACTATGGACTGTAGCCCCCAGTCTCTTCTTTCCATGGGATTTTTAGGCAAGAATACTGGAGTGGGTTGCCATGCCCTCCTCCAGGGGATCTTCCCAACGCAGGGATCAAACCTTCAAGTCCTGTGTCTTCTGCATTTCAGGTGAATTCTCTACTGCTGAGCCACCAGGGAAGCCCAGGGCAGGTCTCCAGGGCAGTAACAACGATTAATTCCCCTACCTTTTGTTTATCTGGGAACATCTTTATTTCTTCATTTTTGGAGGGCAGTTTTACCAGATACATAATTTTTTGTTGCCAGATCTTTTTCTTTCAGCACTTTAAATATGTCATGCCACTGCCTCTATGGTTGCTGATGAGAAATTGGGCATTAATCTCATGGAAAAATCACTTGTCCGTAAGTCATCACTTCTGTCTTGCTGCTTTCTAGATTTTGTCTTTGGCTTTTGACAGTTTGGTTGTAGTGTGTCTCAGTGTGGTTCTCTTTGAGACTACTTGGGAGTTTGTTGGGCTTCTTTGTTATGTATATTCCTATGTTTCATCAAATTTGGATATTTTTAGCCATTATTTCTTCAAGTTGTTGATATTTCTCCTAGCAATCTTGATACCAGCTTGTGATCCAGCCCAGCATTTCACATGATGTACTCTGCATATAAGTTAAATAAGCAAGGTGACAATAAACAGCCTTGTCATATTCTTTTTCCAATTTTGAACCAGTCAATTGTTCCATGTGAGGTTCTAACTCTTGCTTCTTGACCCTCTTATAGGTTTCTCAGAAGACAGGTTAGATGGTCTGATATTCCCATCTCTTTAAGACTTTTCCACAGTTTGTTATGATCCATACAGTCAAAGGCTTTAGCATAGTCAGTGAAACAGAAGTAGACGTTTTTCTGGAATTCCCTTGCTTTCTCTATGACAGAGCAAATGTTGGCAATTTGATCTTTGGTTCCTCTGCTTTTTCTAGTTATCCTCAAAGATGTCTTCTATCAAATTCTTTTTTTCCTCTGTGAATGGACCTTACTTTCTTATTTCTTTGTTTTGCATATTTTCATTGAAAACTGGATTTTTAAAAATTGGAAGATAATTGCTTTACAATGTTGTGAGGGTTTCTGCCATACAACAATGCAAACCAGTTATAAATATATATATATATATATATCCCCTTCCCTTTGAGCCTCCCTCCCACCACCCCTCTAAAACTGGAGATTTTGAATACAGTACTGTACTCTGGGAATTACATCGTCTCCATCCCCCAAGGATTGTATTGTTTGTTGAGTGGTGCCATCATCCATCTGTCTAGTGACTTTTCCAAACTGTTTTTGAAAGTACTATATTCCTAGCTTGCGCTGTCACTGAAATCTCTGTTACCTTATCTCTGTTTAGTTGTGCTGGGAAGGCTGCTCAATCTCTGGAAGTACAGAACCATTTGAGAATATTTTTCACGTGGAAAAGAGCATGACACAGGAACTTTCCTAAGAAAGACCCCCTACCTGGAAAAAGCCTCAGGGGAGAGGCTAAATTTCTTCCTAGATGTGACCAAAGGGAGCCACAATAAGAGATAGTAAAAACCATCTGTGGCTTGAAACTTTAAGATTCTGTGTCTAAGTAAAATAAGTAATAATAAAGAAATAATCTCTGAAAAGGCGTGCTTCAGTCCACTGAACCAATGAAAGAAATAATGTCTGATGCTATAATGCTGGCTAATGTTTTTGATCACTGATAATAGGTCCTCACTCCAACCCTCTGCACTAGCCACGGCTGTGTCTTTCATGTCACACATCAGAAAGCCAAGGCACTGAGAAGTAAAGGAGCTTTTCTGACTTCACTCAACTTGAAAGAGTAGAGAGATCTGATTGTAAAGTCTGTGAACTTATCTGTAGCTCTACAAACTTGACCACTTCCTATATTGTTTTTTTCCTATATTGTTCCCTCTATATTCTGGGGAAATGTTAAAGGGGTGCTGAATAATAAAAGTTTCTGTCTATATCTGTAATGTATGACTTTGGTTCTCTTAGAAATTAAAGGTACCTCAGTGGCTACCATATTGTGATGGAAGAATTCATTTGGATCATACATTCTCTTTGAGTTTATCCTTTGAACCCAGGTATTTTCCCCCAACACACAAAATAATGTCATGCCTGGCTCATAATGGGTAATCCCCTTGGACTTTAACCTCTCCTAATTAGTGCCTACTGGAAGTCGGCCTGGCTATTTCTTGCAGGCAGTGACAATGATATGATATTGCCACATTATCACCTTCTCACATTCATGCATGACATTTGAGTCTGTTGCTATAAATCAATTTCTCTGAGCCTGATCATTGTCTTGTTATACCTAAAACAAGAACCTATAGGCATAAGGGTTCAGAACTTGGCCTCAGCTGATCGACCATGAGTCTCATTCATATTGTTGAGAAGGGATTCCTGCCTCAGTTAGGAGTTATCCCTGCATTTCTATTAGGAGTGTGGGAAGATAGAATATCTGGGGTGCTAGTATAAGATCAAAGACAGTTTTAAGGAAAGATCTGTCAGTGAAGGAGAATCTAAGTTACGTGATAGAGTGGGGACGGGGGTACTTCTGTTTTGTTTCTGTAGTAATAATGAATTGAGAAGGCAGGGATGTGGAGAGAAAATGTGAGCAGGGCAGGTATACTTCCATGGGATTTCCAGAGTTTGGGTAAACACTAGAACACCCTTTAAGTTTTCCTTGTTGCCTACTCAAATCGTTGTTAAGCCAACAAAGAGTAGGGTCTGGATTTTGCATTGGGGATAATTCAGTAAAATTCTTGAGTGGTTAGATATCTGGAGTGACGAGCAGGGAGAAGATTACAGAGGAAAGGAGAGAAGTGGTCTTGAGTGAGAACAGTGTGCCTACCCCCAGCAAACTGGGGGGCAAATATGAAAACTCAGGACCCAAAAAACCAGTTTTTGTGTTTCTGAATGGGAATGAGACAGAGAGTTTTGCGTTGTGATGGTGCCTTTGATGTGACCTTGAAACACACTTAAGACACCCACCCACCCTCTACTCCCCACTTGCATCTTTATCTCCCCAGTATCTTTGCCCACCAGACCATTTCCTTTCCCCCAAAAGCATTTTGTTCTCACAAGACCTAAAGTTCTCACCTTAAGTTTCTAGAGTGAATGGTCTCTTTCTCCTCCCATCTCACTCGGGGTCTAGGGTTATGCGTTTTCTTACCATGTCTGTACGGGATGTGGCAAATGGTTTGGTTTAGGGGTAGGTAAGAGGGTTGCTGCTGAATCATTTCCCAGAACCTCCAGTGTATGACTGCAAGACTGTTCAGTCTTTCTATCTCACAGTTCAGGGCACAT
The DNA here is from genome assembly GCF_049115385.1 of Moschus berezovskii. NCBI lineage: Eukaryota > Metazoa > Chordata > Mammalia > Artiodactyla > Moschidae > Moschus > Moschus berezovskii. The sequence continues at coordinate 35,278,071 of NC_142480.1, read as the reverse complement.
GCAACTAAGTGTTGTATTTGGAAAATCTAATTCACACCTAAGAATTTTTGCGTCACATCTTCTGTCTTTTAGTCTCGGGATGTCATCTCCTAGTTGTAGATACCCCCTACTCTTATGTTTCTCTCTTTATGACCAAGTGCCAGGGAGCAACAGTGGAATCAAGCAAGATGTGGAGTATTCCACTCAGCCCTTCAAAGTCTGCCCTAGAGAAATGAGGCATTGTGGAAACCTACTGCACTGCTGAGAACACATTTTACCAGTGGAACCGTGGCAGGATGACTTCCTGTGACACCACACTGCTGTGCTGTGTGCTGTGCGTAGCTGCTCAGCCATGTCTGACTCTTTGCAACTCTATGGACTGTAACGTGCCAGGCTCCTCTGTCTATGGGATTCTCCAGGCGAGAATACTGGAGTGGGTTGCCATGCCCTCCTCCAGGGGATTGAACCCAGGTCTCCCACGTTGAAGGCAGAATCTTTACTAGCTGAGCTAACAGGGAAGCCCAATGACCATATTAGACTCTGTATTCTCTATTAACATTCATTCATCAGAACTTCCAGGATATGACGACAAAACTCTAGATATATTTTATGTTCCCATACTTCAGGTTTCTAAAACTGAAGATGGAGGATTTAATACATCAAGGCATTGAACTCCACCTTTGAGGTGTTCCAGTCCCATTTGGCATCATTTGCTAAGATTTTGGCTAGGCAGCTATGAGCACCTTAAATACCTACACAGAAGTATTCACAAGTGATACTTGATAACTTCTGAGAATATAATGGGAACCAGAATCAGTGAATTTAGCATTGGCCTGTGTCCTGTGGCTTGACCCCTTTCTCTCAGAAACCTCATCTTTGCTACTGTCTTACAGGGGCAGGGAGGTCAGGCTTTGCTCTTGACTCTGTAGAGGATAAAAGAGAAAAGAGGAGGAAAATCATATCCTAAAAGGGTGTCCACCCTGGGTTCTGCTCAGGGTCCAGAAGAGAGGGTCTTCACTGAGAAGATAACTCCCAGCTGACTCATGTCAGAAAAAGTGGACTGGGATATGGGTGCATATCATAGAGATCTTCAAATATTTTGCAGCTATTTGATGTTTCTTTAAAAATAATTTATGTATATATGTATGCATTTTTGGCTGTGCTAGATCTTCGTTGCTGCACAGGCTTTTCTCTAATTGCCATGAGTGGGGGCCACTTTCTAGTGGCAGTGCATGGGCTTGTCACTGTGATGGCTTCTCCTGTTGCAGAGCACTGGCTCTAGGGAGTTTGGGCTTCAGTAGTTGCGGCTCCCAAGTTCTAGAGCACAGGCTCAGTAGTTGCGGCACACGGGCTTGGTTGCTCAGCGGCATGTGGACTCTTCCTGGATCAGGGATTGAACCCATGTCTCCTGCATTGACAGGTGGATTCTTTACCACTGAGCCACCAGGAAAGCCCTGGTGTTTTTGTTTTTGTTTTATTTAACATTAGTACAGTGTAGGGGAAATCAGGGAGAGGGAAAGCAAATAGCATTAATAACAATCCACACCTTACCATGTTCCAAAGCACATGTAATTTATATATGTTATCCCATTGAATTCTCCACCTTCTGCCTGGGTGTTATTGTTAATCACATTTTAAAATGAAACTGGCTCAGAGATATTAAATGATGTACCTAAGGTTACATTGTGCTGTGATTCACGGGGTTGCGGAGAGTCGGACATGACTGAGCAACTGAACTGAACTGAAGGTTACATTTTCCACAGTTTATTGTGATCCACACAGTCAAAGGCTTTGGCATGGTCAATGAAGCAGAAATAGATGTTTTTCTGGAACTCTCTTGCTTTCTCCATGATCCAGCGGATGTTGGCAATTTGATCTCTGGTGCCTCTGCCTTTTCTAAAACCTGCTTGAACATCTGGAAGTTCACGGTTCACATATTGCTGAAGTTTGGCTTGGAGAATTTTGAGCATGACTTTACTAGCGTGTGAGATGAGTGCAATTGTGCAGTAGTTTGAGCATTCTTTGGCATTGCCTTTCTTTGGGATTGGGATGAAGACTGACTTTTTCCAGTCCTGTGGCCACTGCTGAGTTTTCCAAATTTGCTGGCATATTGAGTGCAGCACTTTCACAGCATCATCTTTCAGGATTTGAAATAGCTCAACTGGAATTCCATCACCTCCACTAGCTTTGTTTGTAGTGATGCTCTCTAAGGCCCACTTGACTTCACATTCCAAGATGTCTGGTTCCAGGTGAGTGATCATGCCATCGTGATTATATTGGTCATGAAGATCTTTTTTGTACAGTTCTTCTGTGTATTCTTGCCATCTCTTCTTAATATCTTCTGCTTCTGTTAGGTCAATACCATTTCTGTCCTATATTGAGCCCATCTTTGCATGAAATATTCCCTTGATATCTCTAATTTTCTTGAAGAGATCTCTTGTCTTTCCTATTCTGTTGTTTTCTTCTATTTCTTTGCATTGATCGCTGAGGAAGGCTTTCTTATCTCTCCTTGCTATTCTTTGGAACTCTGCATTCAGATGCTTATATCTGTATGCAGGTCAGGAAGCAATAGTTAGAACTGGACATGGAACAAACAGACTGGTTCCAAATAGGAAAAGGAGTACATCAAGGTTGTATATTGTCACCCTGCTTATTTAACTTGCATGCAGAGTACCTCATGAGGAATGCTGCGCTGGAAGAAGCACAAGCTGGAATCAAGATTGCTGGGAGAAATATCAATAACCTCAGATATGCAGATGACACCACCCTTATGGCAGAAAGTGAAGAGGAACTCAAAAGTCTCTTGATGAAAGTGAAAGAGGCGAGTGAAAATGTTGGCTTGAAGCTCAACATTCAGAAAACTAAGATCATGGCATCTGGTCCCATCACTTCATGGCAAATAGATGGAAAAACAGTGGAAACAGTGTCAGACTTTATTTTTTTGGGCTCCAAAATCACTGCAGATGCTGATTGCAGCCATGAAAGTAAAAGACGCTTACTCCTTGGAAAGAAAGTTATGACCAACCTAGATAGTCTATTAAAAAACAGAGACATTACTTTGCCAACAAAGGTCTGTCTAGTCAAGGCTATGGTTTTTCCCGTGGTCATGTATGGATGTGAGAGTTGGACTGTGAAGAAAGCTGATCGCCGAAGAATTGATGCTTTTGAACTGTGGTGCTGGAGAAGACTCTTGAGAGTCCCTTGGACTGCAAGGAGATCCAACCAGTCCATTCTAAAGGAGATCAATCCTGGGTGTTCATTGGAAGGACTGATGCTAAAGCTGAAACTCTCATACTTTGGACACCTCATGTGATGAGTTGACTTACTGGAAAAGACTCTGATGCTGGGAGGGATTGGGGACAGGAGGAGAAGGGGACGACAGAGAATGAGATGGCTGGATGGCATCACCGACTCGAAGGACATGAGTTTTAGTGAACTCCGGGGGTTGGTGATGGACAGGGAGGCCTGGCGTGCTGTGATTCATGGGGTCACAAAGAGTCGGATACGACTGAGTGACTGAACTGAACTGAACTGAAGGTTACATGGTTATAGAAAGTGTGTGTACACACACACACAGGATATGTATCTGGTAAGCTGCAAACTTTCCTCGATATCAATCTTAGAAGCGGTGGAAGTCACAGCTGGCAGATTTCAGCTCAGCAAGGGAGAGTGTTCTGACAGAGTTCTCTTGGAATGTCCTCTCAGGTGCTTTGTCTGCAGGGTATTGTTGCAACAGAGGCTGGAAATGACCTTAGTCAGGAGGACTAGGAGGTTAACGTGGACATGGGCATGCAATAATTTTTAAGACATTTTGCTGCCCTGAGACTTTGTCTCTTAGTAGGAAGAGACCTGACTTGGGGTTCGGCGCCTTGGTCTCCTGTTCAGTTATGTAGCTCAACTGCCAGTCTCTGGGCCTTATGTAGGTATCTCACAAAAGCTGATCAAGCTACAGTAAAGGCTTCTGGAACCCTGTAATCATAGCAACCATTCCTTGGGTGGGTTAAATATGTGTCAGGGTGGCTTTCTGAAGTCAAATATCTATATCTATATCTACACTTATACCTATGTAAATAGCCACGTGTATACATTTTGTTTTATATACATCGCTTTTCAAAATTTTATTTTATTCTTTCAAAATTATTTTTTGATTTGTCTATGCTGGGTCTTAGTCGTGGCATGCAGATCTTTTAGTTGTGGTATGCTTTTACTTATGGCGTGTGGGATCTTTCGGTTTTAGTTCAGTTGCTCAGCTGTGTCCGAGTCTTTGTGACCCCATGGACTGCAGCACGCCCGGCTTCCCTGTCCATCTCCAACTCCTGGAACGTGCTCAAACTTGTATCCATCGTGTCAGTGATGCCATCCAACCATCTCATCCCATCCAACCTGAGAAGCCATTCCAAAAGAACCCTGTCAGACACTCTCCTTTGCTGAGCTGTGGGATCTTTTGTTGCGGCCTACGGGATCTAGTTCCCTGAAAGAAAGCGATGTCGCTTAGTCATTCCAACTCTTTGTGACCTGATGGACCGTAGCCAGGTTCCTCCATCCATGGGATTTTCCAGGCAATAATAGTGGAGTGTGTTGCCATTTCCTTCTTCAGGGCATCTTACTGACCCCAGGGATTGAATTTGGGACTCCCGCACAGCAGGCAGACTCTTTACCGTCTGACCTACCAGGGAAGCCTCTGACCAGGGACCAAACTAGGTCCCCTGAATTTGAAGCATGGAGTCTTATCCACCAGACCACCAGGGAAGCCCCTGTACACATTTTTATATGGTTACATATACACATGTATAAACGTGTACAGGTATATCTGTGTGTGTATGTGTGCATAGTTGTATTTGTGTTTGTTTTCTTCTTTTTCCTTTCTGAGCATGATCTCAGTACATTTTAGAAAATTCATCAATAGAGTACAATTTACAATATAAAGAAATCAGTCCACTTTCATAAACTGAACATACACATGTAGCCAGAATTCAGATCAATAAACCAAATATTACCAGCCCCGTAAAGTCCCACCAGCTTGCTCTCCATTTGATGCCGAGCAGGGCTCTGTGAGCCTCCTGAACATGGAGGCCTTTTTGTCTCCCATTCCTTGTAGCCAAGACTCCAGCCTTCGTGATCTTCTCTGAGTTCCAAAGGGCAGGGCAGTTGCTAATCAAGGGAGGAGCAGCCAATAAACCACCTGAGGCAGAGGCTCATCAACATTAGGAGATGGACCACCTAGGACCCTGCTGGTAAAGATAACAATCTGCCTGCTATGCAGAAAACCCAGGTTTGATCCCTGGGTGGGGAAGATCCCCTGGAGAAGGGAATGGCGACCCACTCCAGTATCCTTGCCTGGGAAATCCCACAGACAGATGAGCCTGGGGTCACAGTGCAGCTAACACTTTCACTTAGGACCCTGCACACACCCTGATCTGGTCAGCAATCCCCACCTTTTTAAAACGGCAGAAGAGAGAAAAATACAAGACTGTTGCTGGATTGATCCTTACCACATACTCCCCCATCTGGCTATATAACCCTTCCCTACCCACCAGGAAGGGGGGCACAGTTCTTGAGGTGCTAGCCTACTGTGTTCCCCCTGGCAAAGTAACAAAGCCACTATTTCTGTTTGTCATTGGTGCTCAGAGAGCCAAGATTTTGGCAGCACATTCCAGTCCACTGTCACTCAACCCAAACATTAACTTGTGTTCAAGAAAGCCAGATCAGTTGTACCTATGTTTGCACTTTATACGAATGGAAACACTCAGTATGTATTCCTCTGTGTCTGGTTTATTTAACTACATTTTTGAAATGTATCCATATTGTTGCTTCCCTGATAGCTCAGTTGGTAAAGAATCAGCCTGCAATGCAGGAGATCCCGATCTGATTCCTGGGTCAGGAAGATCCTCTGGAGACAGGATAGGCTACTCACTCCAGTACACTTGGGCGTCCTTTGTGGCTCAGCTGGTAAAGAATCTGCTCTCAATGAGGGAGACCTGGGTTTGGAAAGGTCCCTTGGAGAAGAGAAAGACTACCCACTGCAGTATTTCAGCTTAGAGAATTCTGTGTACTATAATGTAGTCCATGGGGTCGCAAAAAGTCAGACACGAATGAGCAACAAATTCAGCAACTAAAATTAAATGAAGTCATAAGGATGGGGCCCTAATCCAATTGGATTAATATCCTTAGGAGAAGAGGCACCGGAAACTTTTTCTCTATTTCTCTCCGTACGCATTCCCCAAGGAAAGGCCATGTGAAGACAGCAGCTGTCCATAAGCCAGTTAGAAACCTCACCAGAAACAAAATCAGCTGGAACAGAAATTTATTTTCTCAGTCCTGTAGGCTACAGGACCAACATGACTGTGCCAGAGGATTGATTCCTTCAAATGTCTCTCTCCTTGGCTTGGAGATGGCCGTCTTCTCCCTGTGCTTTCAGAGTCCTTTTTCTATATAGAGCTATACCCAAGTTTTCTCTTTTATAAGGACACCAGTGATGGATCAGGGCCTACCCTAATGATCTCTTTTTAACCCAGTCATCTCTCTAAAGACTCCATCTCCATACAAAAACACATTCTGAGCTACTGGGGATAAAAACTCTTTAACACCGGAATGCTGGGGCTGGGTGGGGGAGGGGAGGTGACACAACTACACAATGCAGCCCAAAACAGATGGAAATGAGCCAAGGATCAAAATTACTTAATTGACCAATAGTTGATCTGGTTCCTTATTGAAATTCTTCAAGTCTTTTAGTAATGAAATTTAGGAGTTGTTGTTCTGACCTCAGATTAATGAAGACTATCTTAAACATGTATTGATAGCCTAATGTAACAGCTCTAATAAATGGTCCAACTAAGGTATATAGATTTGCGAACACTATAGAAGTTTATTTTTCACTCCTGTAATAGTTTCAGGATGGTATACATGACTGGCAGGGTGGCTCTCCTCCAAGCAGTCAATCCGTTGGCAGCCCTGCCATCTTTAAAATGTGGCTTCCAAAATCCCCTGGGGGTTTTCTAACCCAGTCAACTGGAAGAGAGAAAAGAATTTGGAAATGTGAGAGGGCTTTGGGGGACAAGCCAGGAAATGGCACTCATCATGTTTATTCACATTTCATTGTAGAACTCAGCCACCCAGCCCCATTTAACAACACAAGCTGCAAAATGTAGTCTAGCTGTATGCCCAGGAAGAAGAAGAAACACAGTTTTGATAAACTGGTAGCTATCTGTAATGAGACTCAAAATGCAGTAATGATAAAAGATTGGTAAATGTAACTATATTAAGATTAGGAAAAGAGGAAAAAATAGGAAGGAATTCCCTGGTAATCTGGTGGTTAGAATTCAGCACTGTCACTGCTGTGGCCTGGGTTCTGTCCCTGGTCGGGGAACTGAGATCCTGCAAGTTGTGTGGCATGGTCAAAATTTAAAACAACAACAAAAAAAGGAATTCCCTGGCAGTCCAGTGGTTAGGCTTGGCTCTTTCACTGCCATGGCCCAGGTTCAAAGCCATGAAGCGCAGCCGAAAAAGAGAAACAAACAGCAAGAAAATAGGAAACCCAGTGCAGGAAGATGAAAAGATACTAGATTGCATTAATAATAAGAAAAGTGAAAACTAAGCCTCAGTTAGATACATTTCACATCTTCAGTTCAGTTCAGTTCAGTCGCTCAGTCGTGTCCAACTCTCCGCGACCCCATGAATCACAGCACGCCAGGCCTCCCTGTCCATCTTACAGCTAATCAAATATTTCCAAATATGTCAGTATCAACCTTTGACAAAGATGTAGAGTGTCAGGAATTCTTCATTTATTGCTGCTGAGTGTGTAAAAAACCGCTTGGCATTGCTTTTTAAAGTTAAAAATATATGTATCTTGTTGCTAGGCCCTTTCATAGGGAACTAAGAAGCAAGGTTGTAGGCAAACTATACTTTTTCCTTGGTTACCTTATGTCCCTTTAAGACTAAAATCTTTAGCAAGTGGCTGCTGTGGTTGTGAGGAGGCTTGAGTAAGAGGTTAAAGCAGCAAACTGTCCACCTTCTGCAACAAAGTAGAATCTTTAGAGAGCTTTGTCTTTCCCAGATCTGTCTTCGAGGTTTGTGAGAAATTAGAAGGACCTTCAGTAAAACCCTGAGGCATTACTGTCCAGGTGAACTGATTTTTCTTCCCAAATGAAGGTAAAATTATTGGCTAAGCTTCATCAACTGGAATTCTAAAGAAGGCACTGCATAAATCACTTACAGCAAAGGGTTTGCTTCTTCTAGTGGGAATGGATGTTAGGAGCTTATGAGGGTTGGGAGTAACCGGGTGTCAAGGGAGAACAATGTTGTTTCTTGCTTGGAGGTCCTGGACCTCCACACTCAGCCCTTTTTATTCTCACCTGTAAAATGGGAGAGTTATAGGAACTAGTACAAGGATGATGAGGCCTTGAAGCTTGTAATCTTCTATTATGAGCTCTATGCCTTGAAGGGGTTCCTTACTCATGGGGTATTGATTAATTCTGGGAGGAGGTTTTGAGGAGTCTATTTGAATCATGATGGGGCTGTGCTGTGAATTTTGCCAACATTAGTTGGAAATTTGGCCCCTTAAGAAGGGTAGTAGCTGATTCACCAGGGACAAATGATAAGGCATTTCCAGAATCAGCTCTAGTATCATCAGAGATGGAGCAAATAAAGATGTCAAGGGCCATTTAATTCATCTAGTGGTGAATTGTCACATTCTACTGTGACAATCTAGAATTATTTCCCCCTTTCTGTAGAAAGAAATTCTGGCATGATACTTCTCAAAGAAATCTTAGTCTGATAAATGGTTGGGAGTGGATAAATTAAGGAGAAAGGGGTGTGTATCTCTCAAAGGGCCTAAATAAAATAGAACAGGTTCAGAGACAGGAACATTTTGAGGCTCATTAGAGATTCCTACTACCTGAATTGTTTTGTACTCTGATGCAAGGGCTATTGTTTAGTAGTGGGGTCAAGCACCAAGAGGGTGGCTCTGATATCTGTTAGGACTAGAATAGACTCATCCCCAAACTAGGGAAATATTTCTCTAAAGTGAGGAAGAGCGAGGTTGGGAAGAGCTCCTGTAGTCCCTCAGAGCCTTGTCATTGAGAACTGGGAGAACATTTGAAATGCTGCTTAGAGGGCTGCAGGTGTCTGAAGCACTTACAGACTTACAGAGTGAATTCATAACAATCTCTTTTCCAATATCCTGGCTTTTTGCAATAATAGCAGAAACTAGGAGGATTTGGTTTCATTTCGGGGCCTTCATTTACTGGGGTTGAAGATTAAGAATTTCAGTTCTCTTCTTTTTAGGTGATTCATCTAGGGTGCAAGAGAGATGCTTTGCCAGATTAACTGAATCTGGAGTGGACATAGTTTTCTGTTCAATCCTGGTTCTTTTTACTTGAAAGGAAAGGCCCTCAGTGAGCCCATGAATCAATATAGACTTAAAGGTTACCTAGGTAGAATCAATATTTGAAGGAAAATCAGAATTAAAAAAAAAAGAAAATAATCTGAACCCAATAGTAATTGCCGTTGAGAGAGACACATCAGATTTTTGTGTGGAAGCCTGAATTGTATTCCAGTCAACAGGCTTTGGGAAAGTCCCAAGAATTGCCTGACAAAATTACCTAACAATTTCCTTAGTCTGATCCTATAATAAATTGTTGGGCTATTATATATAGTTACTAATACAATTCCAGAGACCTTCCAGGATTTTTCCAAGTACCAGCTTTCATACAGTGCTGGGCCTGGCCTTCTCTGACAAGCATATGAAATAGCTGATAGAAGTCAGGGAAACCAGGTTGATAAGTTTGAAGGGCTATATTAAATTTCTCAGCGAATCTGTAAGGATCTTTGGTTGATTTGGGAAAATCTTTTGGTCTCACAGTTCAGCTTTAGTCCAGGGACTATAAGAAATTCAGGGTTTAGCCTCTGGCTCCTCAGAAGGCTTAATTTTGAAGGGGCAGTTTCTGATAAGTTCAGAGTAAAAGGAAATGGGGATGATTTCAGGGGAAAGGGAGGTTCGATAAGAGAATTAGTGGGGGGAATTGAGGGTATGGAGGAGGCATACGTGATACAGGAGGGAAGGGGGATGATGGTCCCAGAGGGGAAGCCTGAGACAAGAAGTCAAGGAAGAAGAGCATGAGGTCAGAAGCCATGTTGTCTGTCTTTACCTGTTGCTTTCCTCAGTGAATCTTAAAATCTTGATTGGCAGGGAGGCAATTTCAGGCTTTAGGAAGCCTTGAAATACCAATCAAGTTAGAAACTGCATTCAGTTTTTCCAATTCAGTTTTTAAAAAGTTAAGTCTGGGATATCTAAAGGTATTTGTCTTCTAAGCAATTTGGCCTTTGATTTTGGTGCTGTCTTGGGGCAAGAGGGATAAAAGTCAAGGCCCGGGGTCCAACCAATGTGGAGACTAAACCCTTGTTCATCTGGGGCCCTATGGGCTTAGCATAAACATGAAGCAGCATGAAAGCCTTGGTACTGAGCAAAGCAGGGAAAAAAAAAAAAAAGAAAGAGAGAGAGAGAAAGAGAAAAATAACCAGACTCTGAAGGCCCACTTTCCTGATGATTTATAGCCCAGGGTCTCAATGGGTTCCAAGCAGCAGTCTTGATTTTC